>NC_071998.2:27278886-27591862 GCF_028885655.2 Pongo abelii | reverse complement strand
CTTCTGTCGCAATTGCTTTTTGTGTTTTAGTCATGAAGTCTTTGCCTATGTCTATTTCAAGTTAAATAAGACATTTCCAACAATGTCAGATATATGGTGATTTACTATTTTTTTACATATATATATATATAAAATCTTTACATCTTAACCGCCTCATAGCCTTCTCTCAAAGTTCTTTGTATATCATTTTTTGTTGTTTTAATAGTTTACCCAGATAACCATGTATATTCATATTCTCTATATAAATTTAAAACAGTTTTGAAGATTTTCTCAAATATCACCATCCATAGTCAAAATGATTTTGTGTGTCACTACATGCATTTCCATAGTTTACGGTAAAGCATATAGAGATTTAAAATGGCTGTTTTCTTTTTTAGATTATATAGCTGTTAGGTATCATTTTAGTCATTTTACTCCCCCCAAAACTGATGTTGAATATTTCTTTTAATATATTAGCATATTATATAATTGAGTTGAAATCAATTGAAATTTTGGCCTAGTTGTACAAATGAAAATGGAGTTGCACTTTTATTTTTTATTTACAATTTTATGTAGAACTCAAAATATTTTGCCAATTTTATGAGCGTTACTGCTTACTACAATTGATTTATCCAGGTTTGGTTTTTTTATTTTTTAACTGATGCACAAATATGTCAAATAGCAGTGGATAAACCAGTTTGTAAAGCGCTTGTTGAGTAATCTTTAAACACAAAATGCTACCATTTGCTTTCTATAAAAGTATAACTATTTTCAGAAAATTCCTGATACTAATTACAAGTCATTGTTTATCAGGCTCTAATAGGAGATAGAAAAGTATACTTGTAGTTCTTGTGATAGTCAGAGATATTAATGTTATCTTTAAATAATTGGGTTATTTATTAAGTAAATTTTAGCCCTAATCATTCAATAGAAGATAGCTAGGTTATAATTATTGATCAATAACATGAAGCTCATTTTTATAGATTATTACTAAAAATTTTGGCAACTGTATTATGTTGTGAATGCTTAGAGGTATAATTAACAAATTTCAATAAACTGTAAAATCATAGAGTAATATTTAATAATGTTGTATCTACAACTTGTAGTTTTTATTTGGTTTGTTTGTTTTCTTGTTTAAGTAAAATAAAAAAACCAAATTTTCCCTTGGAGAAGTACCGGGTGATAATGAGAGTATATACTGAATGCACTCTCATTAAGAGTATGCTATGGTGCTTTAAGGTCCTTTCTCCTACAGTCTTCTTGTTTAAGTAAATTTTACCCTAATGTTATCTTTTTTTTCTTAATTGGGAAGGTATTAGGATGAGTGGACTCCAGCACCTTCGGTTCCTGTGTAAGCAAACCTCCAAATACCAACAAAATGGGGATTAGGGTTTAAACTTATGAATTTGGGGAAGGCACAAACATTTAGTTCAAAATAGCTGTTATTTTTTAACTAAAAATGGTAAATTGATATATTAATGATATAAATAATAGTTGATGACTACAGATTATAGTACCATCCTTCCCGGTGTAAAAGATTGAGATCTTCACGTTCTTACAATATAAATTGTGCATATTAGAATACCAAAGGCACCAGGGTATTTTGAATGTGCATCGTATACCTAATGCTTTCTTGCCTTCACTGTTTATTGAAATTTTATTCCATTCCAATCTGCCATAGTCCTCTATTGACTTTTAATTCTAAAAAGAAAGATAAATAATGCAGAAATCTATGCATTTAGAAGCTCAGAGGTTTTTGCACCAAACTGATCATGTATACTTCTAATTTACTCCTGCAGTGCATATTTAGTAAAGTTTGTTTGTTTGTTTTCTATGAAAATGTTGGTTCAAACAATTCTCTAGGCTCTGGTTAAAATAGGGGGATAAAAATAGAAATAGGTCCAGTTTCCTGCTAAAATATTTGTTATTTTCTTCGCTGAAATATAAACAATTCACCCATAAATAATTGCACAGGCAAGCTGTAAATCCTTTCTCTTCAGCCTCTTTTAGCAGGGCTTGCAGAATTGATTTATACTTATATTGCGGCTATCACTATGTCAAAATAGTTTATTGCAAAAATTCCATTGTTCACTGATTATTTTAATGCAAAACTTAATAAGCTGAGAGAAACATTTTATGTATGGATTATAAACCATCCCTACTCAATAACTAAAGCTGCTAATCTTGCTCACTACTTTATTGTTGCAAATTGATTTCAGAAAATAATACAAAATACAAACACACTCATAACGGATATATTAGAAGATGGATCTGGTTTCATATAGTGTTAATTTTTACTGTGTTATTCAATTAAAATCATGCACACTGTATCTGTTATAGTATATTTTATAATGCCAAAGGTAAATTTAATAGTCTATTGTGCACATCTGCTGTCCCTGATCTTTTGGCATTCCTGTGTAGTATACTTATTCATTTACTTTTGCTTTGTTGCTCAAAAAATTACTTTTATGCTTTAGAGTTCTGCATCATGACTCTCAAGTGGCCTTGGACAAGCATGGGTGAATCACTGTATTGGCTCCATCATAAAGATAAGTGTTTTCTACACTCAGGTTGAAAGATGCTATCAAAACAATCACCTATCTGTGTTTGGAAATACAGCAAGAAATATGATGAAATTTGAGCAGTAGCTGTCATGTTAAGCCATGTCACTTTTCCTGTGGGAGCAATAGTGGCAAAATGTTTATGGAATTTTTCTTTTTGTCAGATGGCCTCTAGATTTACATCTCAGCTCTGTTACTTATTAGCTATTTGTCCTTACACAAGTTAATCAATATCCTGAAGCCTAACTTTCTTAATAACAACACTCCATCACTCCTTTTTCTTTTTTTTTTGATGGAGTCTCGCTCTGTCGCCAGGCTGGAGTGCAGTGACAGTGATCTCGGCTCACTGTAACCTCCACCTTCCAGATTCAAGTGATTCTCCTGCCTCAGCTACCTGAGTAGCTGGGACTACAGGGGCGCGCCACCACGCCCAGCTAATTTTTGTATTTTTAGTAGAGAAGGGGTTTCACCATGTTGGACAGGATGGTCTCAATCTCTTGACCTCATGATCCGCCCACGTTAGCCTCCCACAGTGTTGGGATTACAGGCGTGAGCCACTGCGCTCAGCCTACTCCATCACTTCTTTTATCTCACCTTGTCTCATCAAAGAAAAAGAGAGAGAGAACTTTGGGAAAAACTCAAATACCTGATTTCTCCATGTACATATTGAGGAAGTTTTATACTGATAAAAAAAAATCCATATATCATTCTCATCTCTACCTAGCATTTTATTTTACACAGATATCCAGAGTGATCAGATATATACTACCTCAACTTACCATCAAAGATACAGCGATACATATATCTGCAATCAAGTTATTCTATTTGTTCAAATATGTGTGTTTTTATCTTTATCAGTCAATTGAAGGTTTATATTTTCTAAGAAGTAACTTTTGGTTTTATTGATAACTTTATTGAATTTTCTATTCTTTATTTCATTTTTTGTTCTAATGTACACTGTTTCCTTTCATTTATTCTGGATGTGGTTAGCTCTACTGTTTCTAATTTTATAAGGTGAAAACTTATAGTATTGATTTGAAATATTTATTTCCTTTAAGATAGCCAGATACAAATACATTTCCTTCTAAGCACTGCTTTAGCTGCATCCCCTACATTTTAGTGTGTTGTGATTCTGTATTCATTTTTTCCAAGGTGTTTTCTGACTTCCATTGTGACTTCCTCTTTGACCAATTATCTTAAAAATTTCCACATAATTATGAATTTCCAAAATTTTCTCCTATTATCACTTTCTAACTTTCTTTCATTGTAGTCTGAGAAAGCATTTTGTATTATATCATTAAAAAAAACCCTTGAGGTATGTTTTATAACCTATCATACAGTATATCCTGGAGAAAGTTCCACATACACTTGAGAATAATGTGTATTCTCGTTTGTTGTGTGGAGTGTTCTTTATGTGTATAGTAGGTTTCATTATGTTATACTATTGTTGTGTTATTCACGTATTCTATTTTGTTACTGATCTGCCTAGTTATTCTATTCACTATTGAATGTGGAGTATTGAATTATATCTAATTGTCATTTCTCTCTTCAATTATGTGTCTTTTCTTCATATATTTTGGGTCTCTGGTGTTAAGTACATTTATAGCTTACAAATTATATATCTGGCATGTGCATGTGTGGATTCCACGACCATCTTGCTGCTGCTAATGCACACATGCTGATCCCACTGCCATCACCCAGATCAAGTGCTTTTGCTGTCACCCCGTATTGTAGTGCTTTTGCCAGAAGACAGGAACACCTTGGCCCTTCCACCATAGCAGATGCTTAACCTCAAGAAGCCAGAGAACAAAGCTGTGGGCCTGATCCAATCCTCCAGGGTTAGAGTATTTAGCCCAAGAGTGCTGAGCTGTGCCTTGGCCCTGCAAAATTATCCAGAAATAAAGCCAGTCGACTAAACCCAACTTTCACCGTAGTAAGCCTCTTAAAAGCATCAAATAATATAAAAACAAAAAGCTCTGTCTAAAGGATAAATTCAAAGATTAAAGAAACATTAGCTCACATAGATGAGAAAGAACCAGTCCAAAATATCTTGCAACTCTAAAAAGCCAGAGTATCTTCTTACCATCAAATAACGGCATTAGTTCCCCAGCAATGGTTCTTGATCAGACTAAAATTGCTAAAATAACAGATATATAAATTAGAATCTGTTAAAGTTCAGGGTCTCTTGTAAGGCAAGTCTGGTGGGAAGAAAAATAAGATAAAGAAAAACAATTAATGGGTACTAGGCTTAATACCCGAATGATAAAATAACCTGTACTAAAAACCTCCATGACACAAGTTTACCTGTGTAACAAACCTGCACATGTACCCCTGACCTTAAAATAAAAGTAAAAAATCAAAATCAGAATCTGAATGGCAAGGAAGTCATTGAAAGTCAAGAGAAAGTTGAAACTCAATCCAAGGAATCAAAAGATTCCAGTAAAACATTTCAAGAGCTGGAAGATGAAATAGTCATTTTCAGAAAGAAACAAACTGATGTGACAAGACTGAAAACCTCACATGAGTGTAATACTACAACTGGAGGTATTAACAGCAGAACAGACCAAGTGGAGGAAAGAATCTCAGAGCTTGAAGACCAGTTCTTTGAATCAACTCAGACAAAAATAAAGATAAAACATTTTTTAAATGAACAAAACCTCCAAGAAATATAGGATTAGATAGAGACCAAAACGATGACTCATTGGCATCCCTTAAAGAAAGAGAGAGGGAGCAAGGAACTTGGAAAACGTATTTGAGGATATTGTCCATGAAAAATGTCCCAACCTCATTAGAGAGGTTAACAATTCAAATTCAGAGAATTTAGAGAACCCCTGCAAGATACTATACAAGGTGACAATCCCCAAGACACATAATCATCCAATTTGCCGAAGTCAAGATGAACGAAGAAATATTAACGCAGCTAGAGAGAAGGGGAAGTAACCTACAAAGGAAACCATATCAAGTTAACAGCAGACCTTTCAGCAGAAACTGTATAAGCCAGAAGAGATTGGGGACCTATATTCAACATCCTTAAATAAAAAAAAAAAGTATTCAAGAATTTTGTATCCAGCCAGACTAAGCTTCATATGTGAAGGAGAAATCAAATCCTTTTCAGAGAAGGAAAGGCTAGGAGTATATGTAAACACCATGTCTGCCTTACAAGAGGTCCTTATGGGAGTGCTAAACATGGAAACAAAAGACAATTACTAGCAACCACAAAAACCCACTTAAGTACATGGATAATTTACACTATAAAACGACTACACAAAAAAGTCTACATTAGAACCAGCTAACAACGTGACAGTAGAATCAAATCCACACCTATTGATATTAACATCAAACATAAAAAGGCGAAATGCCCCACTTAAAAGGCACAGAGGAGCAAGTTAGATAAAGAAGCAAGACACAACTATATGATATCTTTAAGAGACACATCTCACATGCAATGACACCCATAGCTTCAAAGTAAGGCAATGGAGAAAGATCTACCAAGAAAACAGAAAACATAAAAGATCTGGGGTTACTAGTATTACTTAAAACAAAACAGACTTTAATTTTAAAAAGAGACAAATATTGGCATTACATAATAATTAAAGTGTTCACTTCAAAAATAAGACTTAACTATTCTATGTATATATACTGTCAACATTGGAGCACCCCGATTAATAAAATGAGTTCTTAGAGACCTACGAAGGGAATTAGATAAACACATAGTGAAAGTGGGAGACTTCAACACCCCAAGAGAGTATCTGACAAATTATCAAGGCGGAAACTAGCAACTACATTTGAAGCTTTAACCCAACACCTCACCAAATGGACCTAGCAGACTTCTACAGAACACTCCACCCAAAAACAACAGATTATACATTCTTCCTGTCTGCACATCGGACATTCTCTAAAATCAATCACATGCTTGGCCATAAAGAAATTCTCAACATATAAAAATACCAAAATCATACCAACTATAGTCTCATACCACAGTGCAATACAAATCAAAATCAATACCAAGATCTCTCAAGACCATACAATCACATGGAAATTAAACAATCTGTTCCTGAATGACTTCTGAGTAAACAATGAACTTAACGAAGAAATCAAAACAATTATTTTAAACTAATGAAAACCAAGATACAACACACCAGAATCTCTGGGACACAGCTAAAGCAGTATGAAGAGGAAAGTTAGTAGCACTAAACACCCACACCAGAAAGGTAGAAAGGTCTTAAATTAAAAACATGGCTTCACACCTAGAGGAAGTCGAAAAAAAGAAAAACCTAGAAAACCTCATACTCTCTGCTCAAAGGAGCCTAGTTCTGATAAGCAAGTTCAGGAAAGTTTCTGTATACAAAATCAATGTACAAAAATCAGTAACATTTTTGCACACCAATAATGTCCAAGCTGAGGGCAAAACAAGAATGAAATACCATTTACAATAGCCACAAAAATAATAAAATATCTAGGATTTAAGCTAAACAGGGAAATAAGATAACTACAATGAGAACTACGAAACACTGCTGAAAGAAATCAGAGACAACACAAACAAATGGAAAAACATTTCATGCTCATAAAGAGGAAGAATCAGTATCTTTAAAATGGTCATATTGCCCAAAGGAATGTACAGATTCAATACTATTTCTATAAAGTTACCAATTACATTTTTCACAGAATTAGAAAAAACTGCTCTAAAATTCATACATAACCAAAAAAAAAAAAAAAAAGAGCATGAATAGCCAAAGAAATTATAAGAAATAAGAACAAAGACAGACCACCCGACTTCAATTGCCACCCAACATCAAGCAACACTACAAGGCTACAATAATAAAAAACAGTATGGTACTGGTACAAAATCAGACACATAGACAAATAGAACAAATTAAAGAAGCAAGAAATAAAGCCACACATATACAACAATCTGATCTTTGACAAAGCAGACAAAAACAAGCAGTAAGGAAACGACTCCCTATTCAATAAGTGATACTGGGATAACTAGATAATCATCTTCAGAAGATTGAAGCAGGACCTCTCCATTTCATGATATACAAAAATCAATTCAAGATGGATGAAATACAATGTAAAACAGAAAATTTAAAAACCCTGGAGGATAACCTAGGAAATACAATTCTGGACTTAGGAATGGGCAAAGATTCCATGACCAAGATGCCAAAAGCAATTGCAACAAAAACAAAAAGGTTGACAAGTGGAGCCTAATTAAACTAATGAGCTTCTGCACCGCAAAAGAAACTATCAGCACAATATATAGACAACCTACAGAATGTGAGAAAATAAGTGCAAACTATGCATCTGACAAAGGATTAATATCCAGAATCTATAAGGAACTTAAACCAATAAGCCAAAACCAAACAACTCCATTAAAAATTGGGCAAAGGACATGAACAAACACTTCTCAAAAGACGACCATATATGCAACCAACAAGCATATAGACAAATGCTCAACATCACTAATCATCTAATAATTATTAGAGAGATGCAAGTCAAAACCACAATGAGCTACCATCTCAAAAGAGTCAGAATCATTATTATTAAAAAGTACAAAAATGACAGAGCTGTTGCAGCTGCTGAAAAAGGGAACACTTACATGCTGTTGGTGGGAATGTAAATTAGTTCAGCCACTGAGGAAAGCAGTTTAGAGATTTCTCAAATAACTTAAAATAGAACTACCATTCGACCCAGGAATGCCATTACTAGGTATGTACCCAAAAGAAAATAAATCATTCTACCATAAAGACACATGCATATCTATGTTTGTCTCAGCACTATCCACAATAGCAAAGACATTGTGATGGTTAATACTGAGTTTCAACTTGATTGGATTGAAGGATGCAAAGTGTTGATCCTGGGTAGGTCTGTTAGGGTGTTGCCAAAGGAGATTAACATTTGCGTCAGTGGGCTGGGAAAGGCAGACCCATCCTTAATTTGGTTGGGCACAATCTAATCAGCTGCCAGTGTGGCCAGGATATAAAACAGGCAGAAAAACATAAAAAGGCTACACTGGCTTAGCTTTCCAGCCCAATATTTATCCTGTGCTCTATGCTTCCTGTCCTCAAACATTAGATTCCAAGTCCTTCAGCTTTGGGAATTGGACTCGCTTCCTTGCTCCTCAGCTTGCAGATGGCCTATTGTAAGACCTTGTATTTATGTGAGTTAATAAACTCCATATATATGTTTATATATACACACACACACATATGAATATGTATACATATATCCTATTAGTTCTGTCCCTCTAGATAACCCTGACTAATATAGACATGGAATAAATCTAAATGTCCATTAACAGTGGACAAGATAGAGAAAATATGGTATATGTACACCATAAAATACAACACACCATCAAAAAGAGTGAAATCATGTCTTTTGCAGTACCATGGACACAGCTGGAGATCATTATCCTAAGCAAATTAATAAAGAACAGAAAACCAAATACTGCATATTCTCACTTGTAAGTGGGATCTAAAAATTGAGTATTCATATGCACAAAGAATGAAACAATAGACATTGGGCCCAGTTGAGGATGGAGCATGGGATGAAGGTGAGACTCTAAAAGTATCTATCAGGTATAATGTTCACTACCTAGGTGATGAAGTAATTTGTACACCAAACCCCAGTGACATCCAATTTAACCATGTAACAAATCTGCACATGAACCCTCTGAACCTACAATAAAATTTGAAAGGAAAAATTAAAAATGAATTAAAAAAATAAAATGGTAAATGGTAAATATTCTTGATTTATACTTTTACCATTTAAAAAATATCCTTTTTTCTTACAGTAATGATTTTTGTTTCAGTGTCTATTTTGTCTGATATTAAATTAACATAGCTACTCAGGCTTTTTTGAGGGGTTATGGTTTGCACTTTACATCTTTTTCTATACTTTATTTTCAATCTGTTTGTGTCTTTGAACCTAAAGTGTGTTTTTTTACTGGCAGAATATAGTCATATAGTTGAATCATTATTTAAATTCAGTCAGTCAATCTCTGCCTTTTTCAGAGTGTTTACTCCATTTGCATTTGATATAAAGTGAAGTTCCCTTCTGCCATTATACTATTTCTTTTCTTCCTGTCTTCTGTATTTTTTGTTCTTACAGTAATACCACCTTCTTTTTTTTTTCTTTTTCTTTTTCTTTTTTTTTTAGACAGGGTCTCACTCTGTCTCCCAGATTGAAACACGGTATCGGCTCACTGCAACTTCCACTGCTCAGGTTCAAGTGATTCTCCTGCCTCAGCCTCCTGAGTAGCTGGGATTACAGGCGTGTGCCACTACCACCTGGCTAACTTTTGCATTTTTAGCAGAGATGGGGTTCCACCATGCTGGCCAGACTGGTCTTAAACTCCTGACCTCAAATGATCCACCACCCTCAGCCTCCCAAAGTGCTGGGATTACAGGCATGGGCCACCGTGCCTGGCCACCACCTTCTCTTTTGGTATAGATATTTTACAGTGTGTCATTTCAATTTCTTGTCAATTTTTAAAAATATTTTTGTGTTTCCATAGTATATCATAGTATTTTTATTAGAATTAATATTTTATCTTGTAGAAATTTAGTTTAGATATATTGCAATTAAATTTCAACAATATAAATATGCTTTGCTCCTATATAGCTCATTTTCCCTTCTTCTTTGTGCTGTTATTGTCATAAAATACATCTTAATACTTTACATGTTCAGCAACACATTTTTACAATCAAGCCATTGCTTTATGCACAGGTCTTTTAACATAGGTGGGATAGAAAAGAGTTACAAACAAAAAACAGTATTATATGTAACTTACCTGCACATTGGGCACATGTACCATAAAACCTAAAGTATAATAATAATAATAATAATAATAAAAGAAAAAAAAAAAAAACAGTATTATATTATGCTTCATGTATGCAGTTATCTTTAACTTGTGCTCTACATTTCTTCATGTAATTTTGAGTTTGTTTGGTGTCCTTTCATTTCAGCCTGGAGGACTTCCATTACTATGTCTTCTAAGGCTTTTCTGGTAGCAACAGATCATCTCTGTTTTTGTTTTTCTGGGATTGTCTTAACGTATCCTTTAATTTTGAAAGTTTGTTTTGGTGCATATCAAATTCTTGGTCTACAGCTGTTTCCTCAGCACGTTGAATATGTCATGTGACTGCCTTCTCTTCTCCATGGTTTTCAATTAGAAATTGGCTGTTCATCTTATTTTTAACCCATTATATATTTAAAAAGATTATTTTATCTTGCTGCTTTTCAGATTCTCTCTCTGCTCCATCTCAAAAAAAAAAAAAAAAGATTCTCTCTCTGTTTTTTTTTTTTAAATCACAATAACAAGAAACTAGAAATCAACAATGGAAGTTATCCTGAAAATTTTAAAAATATGTTGAAATTAAACAACATGCTCTTAAACAACCAGTAGGTTATGGAATAAATTAAAAGGAAAATCAAAGAATACCTTGAGACAAATGAAAATGGTAATACAGCATACCAAAACATATGAGACGAAGCAAAAGCAGCTCTAAGAGTGAAACTTATAGCAAAAAAATGCCTATACCAGTGAAAAAGAAGGATCTTAAGTAAACAATCTAATATTTTATATCTGAGAAATGAAGGAAAAACTAAGACCAAAGTTAGAAGAAAGTAAATAACAAAGACCAAAAATGAATAATTTAGAAACTAGGAAAATAATTTTAAAAATCAACAAAACTAAGAGTTTTTTTGAAAAGATAAAATTGAAACACTCTTCAAAAGAACAATTGAGAAAAAATAGAAGATACAAATAGATAAAATCAGAAATAAAATAAGAAAAATTACAACTGATATGATAGAAACACAAAAAATTGTAATAAGCTACTAGGAATAATTACATACCAACAACCTGGATAGCCTAGAAGATATATATAAATTTCTGATTACATACAGCTTACCAAGACTAAATCATGAAAAAAATTAAAAACCTGAATAGACCAATAATGGGTAAGGAGATTGAGCCAGTAATAAGAGGTCCCCCATCAATGAACAGCCTGAGACTTAATGGCTTCTCTGCTAAATTTTACCAAACATTTAAGAAAAGCTAGTATAATCTTTCTCAAACTCTTTCTAAAATTTCAAGTAGATGGAATACTTCCAAACTCATTTTTTAAGGCATGTATTACCCACATACCAAAGACAGACAGGGACACTACAAGAAATGAAAATTATAGGCCAATATCACTAATGAACATAGATGCAAACATCCTCAACAAAATATGAGCAAACCTAATTCAACAACCCATTGAAAGAATTATGCACTATGAGCAAGTGGGATTTATCTCTGAGGTGCAAAAATGGTTCAACATATGCAAATCAGTAAATGTGGCACACCACATTAACAGAATAAATGACCAAAAATACATAATCATCTTAATAAGTGCAAAAAAAAAAGCATTTGACAAAATTCCGCAACTGTTCTTGGTAAAATCTCTCAACAGATTAGTTACAGAGGGAATGCACCTCAACACAATAAAGGCCACATATGATAAGCTGACAGCTAACATTATAAATCAATGGTTAAAAGTTGAAATCTTTTCCTTTATTATCAAAACAAAATGAGGATGCCCATTCTCACTGTTTCTTTGCAACTTAGTACTGGAAGTACTAGACAGAGCAATTAGGCAAGAGAAATAAATAAAATGCATCCTAATAGGAAAGGACAAAGTGAAATTGTCTCTGTATGCTGACAAGGTGATCATATAAACAGAAAACATTAAGGATCCCACCAAAAAATTAAAACTAATAAATACAGTAAATTTGCAGGATACAAAATCAACATGCAGCAATCAGTAGCACTTACATGAACTAACAATGAACTCTGAAAGAGAAATTGAGGACACAATCCCATTTACAGTAGCAGCAGCAACAAAAATACTTAGGCATAAATTTAACCAAGGAGGTGAAAGATCTGTATACTGAAAAATATAAAACACTGATGAAATAAATTGATGACAACACAAATAAATAGAAAGGTAACTTATGTTTATGGATTGGAATAATTAATTTTGACAGTGTCCATACTATTTGAAGAAATCTATAGATGCAATGAATCCCTACACAATCCCAATGGTAATTTTTACAGAAATAGAAAAAAATTCTAAATTATATATGGAACCACAAAAGATCCTGAATAGTCAAAGCAATGTTAAGCAAAAAGAAAAAAACTGAACATATCAAACTCCATGATTACAAAACATACTTTAAAGCAATTGTGATCAAAAGATGATAGTACTGGCATAGAAATAGACCCATGGACTGATGGAATAGAGTGGAAAGCCCATAAATAAACTCACACCTTTATGGTTATTTGATTGGCAGCAAAAATCCCAAAAATACACAATGGGAAAAGGATAGTCTCTTCAATAGATACTGTTGGGAAAAGTGGATATCCATAAGCAGAAGACTGAAACTGTATTCTCATCCCACATCATATACAAAAATAAACACAAAATGGTTTAGGGATTTAAAGTAAAATCCAGAAATATATACAAGTACTAGAAGAAAACATCGAAAAATGTTTTGGTCAGTAACTTTTTGGATATGACCTTGAAAGCCCAGGTAACAACAGTAAAAATACATAAAATGATTGCCTCAAACTAAAAACCATAACAAAGGAACCAACAGAGTGAATACATAACCCACAGAGTGGAAGAGAATATTTTAAAACCATACATTTGATAAGGGATTAATATCCTAAATACATAAGGAACTCAAACAACTCAATAATAAGAAAACAAATAACCAACTAAAAAATGAGCAAAGAGCCTGAACAGATGTTTCTTAAGAAAAGATATACAAATGGCCAATAGAGTCACAAAAATTTGTTGAATATCTCTAATTTTTAGGTAAATTAAAATTAAATCTACAATGAGATATTACTTTACACCTATTAGAATGACTATAATAAAAAAGATGAACTAAAAATTGTTGGTAATGATGTGGAGAAAACAGAATCTTTGAACACTGTTAGTGGAAATGTAAGTTAGTACAGCCATGAAAAATGGTATAAAGTTGTCTCAATGTCTTGTAGAAATTATAGACAGCTAGAGGAACAAGAGAACTACCATATGATCTAGCAATCCTACTTCCGGGTATGTATCTAATGGAACTGAAATCAATATATTGAAGACATGTCTGCATTCATATTCATTGAAGTGTTATTCACAATAGTCAAGATGTAGAATAAACCTAAGGGTCTATGCAGATGAAGAGATAAAGAAAATATTAGATATAAGCACAATGGAAAGCCATTCAGCCTTAAAAAAAAAAGACAATGCTGTCCTTGGCAATAACATAAATAAACCCGGAAGACATTTTGCTGAGTGATGTAAGCCAGGCACAAAATGTCAAATATTGCATGATTTCCTTTTTATGGTGAATCTAAAAAAGTCACACCCATGAAAGTAGGAAGGAGAATGTCGGTTATTAGAGGCCAAGGGTTGGCAGAGGAAATGTTTGTCAAAGGACATAATGTTTTAATTCAACAAACGAAAGGAGTTTTTGAAATCTACCACACAGCAAGGTGACCACGGTTAATAATAATGTATCTAATATTTCAAAATTGCTGACAGCAAATTTCAAATGTCTCAAAAAAAAAAAAAAAAGGATGGGTGACGTGACAGATATGGTAATTTTTTTGATTTAATCATTTCAAATTGAGTACATATATCAAAACATCACATTGTACCTGTGGGTACATATTGTTACACTGTACCTGTAGGTACAATGTGCTGTTTTGATATATGTATACAATTTGAATGTATACATAAAATTTTGGAATGCATATATGAAATCTTGTCTAAAAAATTATGAGAATTATATCTATATAAAATACATAATATAATATATTCTATATTATTTATATATTAATATATAGATATAATCTTCATTATATATTATATAAAATATACATTTATATATTATATATGTATTAATTTATATATTATAGAATATAATTTCTCATATTCTTTAGACAAGATTTTCTTTAATTCTTTGAACATACTTTAAACTGCCAACTTCGTGTTATTTGCTGTAAATCCAAAATTTGTGCTTCCCGTAGAGTAGTTTCTATAGACCTTTTTCCTGTATATGAGACATTTTTAAAAATTTTTTTGCCATGTATATGTTTTTGTTGAAAATTTTAAACATGGAATAATTATATGTATTTATATATAATGAAAATGTTTGAATAAAAATGATATAAATTGAAAAGGGCTCTTTCCAACTTTGGTTTTTGATAGTTTATAATATGTCTATGTCTGGGTTTTTGAGTTTATTCCTTTTGGGTTTTACTGAGTTTCTGGACATGTAGATCAACAATTTTTATCAAAATTTGGGAAGTTTTCAGACACTAATTTTTCAAATACTCTTTCTACCCCTTTTCCTCCCCTTTTCTCTCTGCTCCTCCTGCTCCTTCTCTTTCTCCTTCTTTTGTGACTCTCATTATGTATACATATGTATGATGGTATCTCACAGGTCTCTGAGACTTTTTTTCATTCCTTTCTCTCTCAGTACCTCAGACTGTTTAGTATAAATTGACCTATCTTCAAGGTCAAGCATTCTTTCTTCTGAAAGCTCAAATCTTCTGTTGAGTCCCCCCCGTGAATTTGTTTTATTTTAATTATTATTGTGTGTTTTGACCCTATAGACGGTATTATAAACTTTTAAATAATTTATATATCTTTCTTGATATTTTCCTTTATTTGATGAAGTATTATTCTCATATTTCCAATAGTTCTTTAGACAAGATTGTTTTTAGTTCTTTGAACATTCTTTAGATAGCCAACTTTATGTTTTTTCTATAATTCCAATATTTTTGCTTTCTGTAGCGCAGTTTCTATTGATCTTATTTTTTCCTGTATATGAGCCACATTTCTTATTTATTTGCATGTCTCTTGTTCTTTGTTAAAAATTTAAAATATTGAAAAATATATAATGGCAAATTTTGTAATCAGATTCTCTTCTATCCCAGTATTTTTTTTTGTTCTTGCTGGTTTTTTTTTTCATTTATTTCTTGAATTAATTTTGTCAAGTCTATTCTTTGTTGGATGTAGCTACTGAAGTTTCATCTCAGTTAGCTTTGTCATCAGCTAATGATTGAATAGATATTACCTTAAATGCCTGGTATAAATATGTCTTTTAGCATTTGCCAAGGGATTCTATGCATTTGGGGACACACTGTCAATGTTTAGGCAACCAATTTACAGCTCTTGTTACATTTTACTTCTTACTTACATTAAGCCACATGACTGCACGTGCACACAGACTTGCACATGCCGCCCTTTAGATTTCCAGGAATATGTTGAAGCTTTTCAAGCCCCCTATGGACAGCTCCTTCCCCAGTTTTTTATTTTAAATACCTGTCAGCCTGAAATTTACCCCAACTTTTATCTCCATCTCAGGCAGCTGCAGTTTATCCAATTGCCACTGCTTGTTTTCAGCAAACACATCTTAGGTAAAGACTACTTGTTCACACTCGATTATGACTGAGTCAGGTCAAATAATCACAAGCCTGGTTTGTGTAGTTACCCAAGGAAGTGACAGCTCAAATAATGACCATTCTCTGAGAATGAGGCTTTAGAGGAGCTCCAACCATTTTCTATTTCCTACATAAGCTTCCTGGATGCTGCCATTATTGTGGGCTTTTGGTTTTCAAAGTTATCCCAGAACAGAGGACAGACAGGATGGCATAAAAAAGTTGCAGTGCCACAGACCTCACTATTTTTACAAGTTAGCCATTTTCTTGAATAAACACTCTCAAGGTTATTGCAAATTTTAATTAACTTCATGAATTTTGAAAACTTCATTATGAGAGTTTTGCCAGTTTTCCTTGCTTTTATTGAGAAGAGGATTTTTGGAGGATCTTAATCATTCTCTCTAACGTTATTGTATTATATCTTTAAACATATGTATCATTTTCAGTTATCGTTCCTTTCCTCTTCCAGAGCTGCAGGTTCACATTATTTTATATCCAATAGTCCTCAATATCTATGATCTACCCCATAATTATTATTTGGGTCTTTCCTCTCCCACTTAAAATCTTATGATTTCCTCTGTCTTTTCCATAATGCACTAGGCTGTACTTATAGTCATATGTGCTTTATTGCCTCTAATCTACCATTCAACACTTAACTGCATTTTTATTTTTATATCAAGTTTATATTTTAACCATTGCATTTTTTAATCTCCATTTTTTTCCCCTCAGGATCTCATTTTGAGTTTATGTACTCTTCTTTGAAATATTTTTAAAGTCTAAAATTTATTTGAAATTATGGAGATATTTTCTCTGAACACTGCTCCTATTTCACTGAAATTCATCTTGAGAAATTTATTTTTCACCTGTCATTTGCAGTGCTTGTTCTTACCTTTTTCCCTCCAACATTAATGCATACACTTTCTGAAGTTCTTTTGTCATTATTACTGACTTTTTAAATGGGAGCAATTATCCTGAAATCTACTATGACAAAGAGTGGGAGGATAAATCACAGTTTCAATTCATATTTGTTGTATCCAACAACCTCTCACTAAATATGAGTTCCTTTGTCTTACAAAGACATCTTCATTTAATTTTTAGCGCCCCAGTATTCAGCACGGCTGGAAAAGCTCTTGTACCCAGAGGCATTTGATGTCATTATCTGGCCCTTGGTTCCTCCTCGCCTCTTTTTTCAGTTTAAGAATGTCTGGAAGTCTGAATCGGCTATCAACATGGTTTACCATCTCTCCTTCCTAGGCATGTACTCATGTAAAACTAGATCTTTGCATTAGACTTTGTCTAGGACCCTCATTTTACTGTTCTAACCAATAATCTTTGGGAAGATATTTAATTATACAGTGATTGGATTTACACCTTAAGATCTGCAAAAGTATATGTCCTATCTCAGTACCTCTTTCACTTTCATCTACTTTTTCATTATATGACATACACAAATAACACGTTATAATTTTGGATGACAGCCCTTTTTCCTGTATATTAAAAAAAAATTTCCCCTATTTCTTCCTCCCTCCCTTCCTTCCTCCCTTCCTTCCTTTCTTCTTTCCTTCCTTCTTTCCTCCTTCCCTCCCTCTCTCCCTCCCTTCCTTCTTTTCTTACTTATTTCCATATTTGTTGATTGTGAAGAAAAGGTTTTAGAAAATAAATTTGGAGGAAAATTTTATTCCTGTGAGTAGTTTTCAAACCAGGGATAGATAGCCTTCTGTTCTAAACAAAGCTGTGTTCCAGGGAACAAAAAGATGATTCAGGTTTTACGGCAAAGGTTCCTGCCCAAGTTCCTAATCAGGCCCATTAATGCAAATGAAGGATTGAAACTTACTTAGTTCTGATTGGTTGGGACACCTGAGCTGTAATGAGTTGATACCATTGAGTCCTAATTGGCCAGGGCAGATGAGCTCTGAGTCTCTGTCAGATGTTTCTTTCAAATGGCCAATAGTGGGGAAGGGGGTGGGCGTCTGGTCGAAGTTTATCTTGGCATTAAACACAGAAACTGGTTTGTTTGCTCAATTGTAGACAGGGAAGTCCTATAACACTTATACAACATCTTTCAGAGAACACAAGAGTACGTGACCACTCCTTCACCAAAGGTTATATTTTATTCATACTTCAGAGTTAAATTAAAATATTACTTCACAATGAAAAAGTCTGGGATTCTTTAGCCTAAATTATATCAATCTATTAAAAAAATCGGGCCACTCCCACCCGAATACTGTGCTTTTCCGATGGGCTTAGGAAACGGTGCCCCAGGGCAGTATAGCCAGCACCTGGCTCAGAGGGTCCTACGCCCACGGAGTCTCGCTGATTGCTAGCACAGCAGTCTGAGATCAAACAGCAAGTCAGCAGCGAGGCTGGGGGAGGGGCGCCCGCCATTGCCCAGGCTCCCTTAGGTAAACAAAGCAGCCAGGAAGCTTGAACTGGGTGGAGCCCACCACAGCTCAAGGAGGCTTGCCTGCCTCTGTAGGCTCCACCTCTGGGGGCAGGGCACAGACAAACAAAAAGACAGCAGAAACCTCTGCAGACTTAAATGTCGCTGTCTGACAGCTTTGAGGAGAGCAGTGGTTCTCACAGCACGCAGCTGGAGATCTGGGAACGGGCTGACTGCCTCCTCAAGTGGGTCCCTGACCCCTTACCCCCGAGCAGCCTAACTGGGAGGCACCCCCCAGCAGGGGCAGACTAACACCTCACATGGCCGGCCAGGTACTCCAACAGACCTGCAGCTGAGGGTCCTGTCTGTTAGAAGGAAAACTAACAAACAGAAAGGACATCCACACCAAAAACCCATCTGTACATCACCATCATCAAAGACCAAAAGTACATAAAACCACAAAGATGGGGAAAAACCAGAGCAAAAAAACTGGAAACTCTAAAAAGCAGAGTACCTCTCCTCCTCCAAAGGAACGCAGTTCCTCACCAGCAACGGAACAAAGCTGGACGGAGAATGACTTTGACGAGCTGAGAGAAGAAGGCTTCAGACGATCAAATTACTCCGAGCTACGGGAGGATATTCAAACCAAAGGCAAAGAAGTTGAAAACTTTGAAAAAAATTTAGAAGAATGTATAACTAGAATAACCAATACAGAGAAGTGCTTAAAGGAGCTGATGGAGCTGAAAACCAAGGCTCGAGAACTACGTGAAGAATGCAGAAGCCTCAGGAGCCGATGCGATCAAATGGAAGAAAGGGTATCAGCCCTGGAAGATGAAATGAATGAAATGAAGCGAGAAGGGAAGTTTAGAGAAAAAAGAATAAAAAGAAACGAGCAAAGCCTCCAAGAAATGTGGGACTATGTGAAAAGACCAAATCTACGTCTGATTGGTGTACCTGAAAGTGATGGGGAGAATGGAAACAAGTTGGAAAACACTCTGCAGGATATTATCCAGGAGAACTTCCCCAATCTAGCAAGGCAGGCCAACATTCAGATTCAGGAAATACAGAGAACGCCACAAAGATACTCCTTGAGAAGAGCAACTCCAAGACACATCATTGTCAGATTCACCAAAGTTGAAATGAAGGAAAAAATGTTAAGGGCAGCCAGAGAGAAAGGTCGGGTTACCATCAAAGGGAAGCCCATCAGACTAACAGCGGATCTCTCGGCAGAAACCCTACAAGCCAGAAGAGAGTGGGGGCCAATATTCAACATTCTTAAAGAAAAGAATTTTCAACCCAGAATTTCATATCCAGCCAAACTAAGCTTCATAAGTGAAGGAGAAATAAAATATTTTACAGACAAGCAAATGCTGAGAGATTTTGTCACCACCAGGCCTGCCCTAAAAGAGCTCCTGAAGGAAGCGCTAAACATGGAAAGGCACAACCAGTACCAGCCACTGCAAAATCATACCGAAATGTAAAGACCATCGAGACTAGGAAGAGACTGCATCAACTAACCAGCAAAATAACCAGCTAACATCATAATGACAGGATCAGATTCACACATAACAATATTAACTTTAAATGTAAATGGACTAAATGCTCCAATTAAAAGACACAGACTGGCAAATTGGATAAAGACTCAAGACCCATCAGTGTGCTGTATTCAGGAAACCCATCTCATGTGCAGAGACACACATAGGCTCAAAATAAAAGGATGGAGGAAGATCTACCAAGCAAATGGAAAACAAAAAAAGGCAGGGGTTGCAATCCTAGTCTCTGATAAAACAGACTTTAAACCAACAAAGATCAAAAGAGACAAAGAAGGCCATTACATAATGGTAAAGGGATCGATTCAACAAGAAGAGCTAACTATCCTAAATATATATGCACCCAATACAGGAGCACCCAGATTCATAAAGCAAGTCCTGAGTGACCTACAAAGAGACTTAGACTCCCACACATTAATAATGGGAGATTTTAACACCCCACTGTCAACATTAGACAGATCAACGAGACAGAAAGTCAACAAGGATACCCAGGAATTGAACTCAGCTCTGCACCAAGTGGACCTAATAGACATCTACAGAACTCTCCACCCCAAATCAACAGAATATACATTTTTTTCAGCACCACACCACACCTATTCCAAAATTGACCACATACTTGGAAGTAAAGCTCTCCTCAATAAATGTAAAAGAACAGAAATTATAACAAACTATCTCTCAGATCACAGTGCAATCAAGCTAGAACTCAGGATTAAGAATCTCACTCAAAACTGCTCAACTACATGGAAACTGAACAACCTGCTCCTGAATGACTACTGGGTACGTAACGAAATGAAGGCAGAAATAAAGATGTTCTTTGAAACCAACGAGAACCAAGACACAAAATACCAGAATCTCTGGGATGCATTCAAAGCAGTGTGTAGAGGGAAATTTATAGCACTAAATGCCCACAAGAGAAAGCAGGAAAGATCCAAAATTGACACCCTAACATCACAATTAAAAGAACTAGAAAAGCAAGAGCAAACACATTCAAAAGCTAGCAGAAGGCAAGAAATAACTAAAATCAGAGCAGAACTCAAGGAAATAGAGACACAAAAAACTCTTCAAAAAATTAATGAATCCAGGAGCTGGTTTTTGAAAGGATCAACAAAATTGATAGAACGCTAGCAAGATTAATAAAGAAAAAAAGAGAGAAGAATCAAATAGATGCAATAAAAAATGATAAAGGGGATATCACCACTGAACCCACAGAAATACAAACTACCATCAGAGAATATTACAGACACCTCTACGCAAATAAACTAGAAAATCTAGAAGAAATGGATAAATTCCTCGACACATACACCCTCCCAAGACTAAACCAGGAAGAAGTTGAATCTCTGAATAGACCAATAACAGGAGCTGAAATTGTGGCAATAATCAATAGCTTACCAACCAAAAAAAGTCCAGGACCAGATGGGTTCACAGCCGAATTCTACCAGAGGTACAAGGAGGAGCTGGTACCATTCCTTCTGAAACTATTCCAATCAATAGAAAAAGAGGGAATCCTCCCTAACTCATTTTATGAGGCCAGCATCATCCTGATACCAAAGCCTGGCAGAGACACAACAAAAAAAGAGAATTTTAGACCAATATCCTTGATGAACATTGATGCAAAAATCCTCAATAAAATACTGGCAAACCGAATCCAGCAGCACATCAAAAAGCTTATCCACCATGATCAAGTGGGCTTCATCCCTGGGATGCAAGGCTGGTTCAATATACGCAAATCAATACATGTAATCCAGCATATAAACAGAACCAAAGACAAAAACCACAAGATTATCTCAATAGATGCAGAAAAGGCCTTTGACAAAATTCAACAACCCTTCATGCTAAAAACTCTCAATAAATTAGGTATTGATGGGACGTATCTCAAAATAATAAGAGCTATGACAAACCCACAGCCAATATCATACTGAATGGGCAAAAACTGGAAGCATTCCCTTTGAAAACGGGCACAAGACAGGGATGCCCTCTCTCACCACTCCTATTCAACATAGTGTTGGAAGTTCTGGCCAGGGCAATTAGGCAGGAGAAGGAAATCAAGGGTATTCAATTAGGAAAAGAGGAAGTCAAATTGTCCCTGTTTGCAGATGACATGATTGTATATCTAGAAAACCCCACTGTCTCAGCCGAAAATCTCCTTAAGCTGATAAGCAACTTCAGCAAAGTCTGAGGATACAAAATCAATGTACAAAAGTCACAAGCATTCTTATACATCAATAACAGACAAACAGAGAGCCAAATCATGAGTGAACTCCCATTCACAATTGCTTCAAAGAGAATAAAATACCTAGGAATCCAACTTACAAGGGATGTGAAGGACCTCTTCAAGGAGAACTACAAACCACTGCTCAAGGAAATAAAAGAGGATACAAACAAATGGAAGAACATTCCATGCTCATGGGTAGGAAGAATCAATATCGTGAAAATGGCCATCCTTCCCCCGGTAATTTACAGATTCAATGCCATCCCCATCAAGCTACCAATGACTTTCTTCACAGAATTGGAAAAAACTACTTTAAAGTTCATATGGAACCAAAAAAGAGCCCGCATCACCAAGTCAATCCTAAGCCAAAAGAACAAAGCTGGAGGCATCACACTACCTGACTTCAAACTATACTACAAGGCTACAGTAACCAAAACAGCATGGTACTGGTACCAAAACAGAGATATAGATCAATGGAACAGAACAGAGCCGTCAGAAATAATGCCACATATCTACAACTATCTGATCTTTGACAAACCTGACAAAAACAAGAAATGGGGAAAGGATTCCCTATTTAATAAATGGTGCTGGGAAAACTGGCTAGCCATATGTAGAAAGCTGAAACTGGTTCCCTTCCTTACACCTTATACTAAAATCAATTCAAGATGGAATAAAGACTTAAATGTTAGACCTAAAACCATAAAAACCCTAGAAGAAAACCTAGGCATTCCCATTCAGGACATAGGCATGGGCAAGGACTTCATGTCGAAAACACCAAAAGCAATGGCAACAAAAGCCACAATTGACAAATGGGATCTAATTAAACTAAAGAGTTTCTGCACAGCAAAGGAAACTACCATCAGAGTGAACAGGCAACCTACAAAATGGGAGAAAATTTTCGCTACCTACTCATCTGACAAAGGGCTAATATCCAGAATCTACAATCAACTCCAACAAATTTACAAGAAAAAAAACAAACAACCCCATCAAAAAGTGGGCAAAGGACATGAAGAGACACTTCTCAAAAGAAGACATTTATGCAGCCAAAAAACACATGAAAAAATGCTCACCATCACTGGCCATCAGAGAAATGCAAATCAAAACCACAATGAGATACCATCTCACACCAGTTAGAATGGCAATCATTAAAAAGTCAGGAAACAACAGGTGCTGGAGAGGATGTGGAGAAATAGGAACACTTTTACACTGTTGGTGGGACTGTAAACTAGTTCAACCATTGTGGAAGTCAGTGTGGCGATTCCTCAGGGATCTAGAACTAGAAATTCCATTCGACCCAGCCATCCCACTACTGGGTACATACCCAAAGGACTATCAATCATGCTGCTATAAAGACACATGCACACGTATGTTTATTGCGACATTATTCACAATAGCAAAGACTTGGAACCAACCCAAATGTCCAACAATGATAGACTGGATTAAGAAAATGTGGCACATATACACTATGGAATACTATGCAGCCATAAAAAATGATGAGTTCATGTCCTTTGTAGGGACATGGATGAAATTGGAAATCATCATTCTCAGTAAACTATCGCAAGAACAAAAAACCAAACACCGCATATTCTCACTCATAGGTGGGAATTGAACAATGAGAACACATGGACACAGGAAAGGGAACATCACACTTCGGGGACTGTTGTGGGGTGGGGGGAGGGGGGAGGGATAGCATTGGGAGATATACCTAATGCTAGATGAGGAGTTAGTGGGTGCAGCGTAACAGCATGGCACATGTATACATATGTAACTTACCTGCACATTGTGCACATGTACCATAAAACCTAAAGTATAATAATAATAATAATAAAATAAAATTAAAAAAATAAATAAATAAAAAATAAAAAATTTTAAAAAAAGTTTTTGTTATTAAGGGATATCAAATTTTATATAATGCTTTACAGCATCAATCGAAATAATCATTTGGTTTTTGTCCTTGATTTTGTTGATGTGATATGTCATGTTTATTGATTTGCATATGTTGAGCCATCTTTGGATCCCTGCAACGAATCCCACTTGGTCAAACTGAATGATCTTTTAATGTGTCATTGAATTCAATTTGCTAGTATTTTTTTTTTTGGAGGACTTTTGCATCCATGTTTATGAGATATATTGGTTTATTGTTTTATGTTCGTTGTTCGTCAGGTTTTGATATCAGGCCGATGGAGGCCTTGTAGAATGAGTTTGGAAGTATTCCTTCCTCTTCAAATTTTTGACACAGTTTAAGTAGAACTGGTATTAATTATTCTTTACATGTTCAGTAGAATTCGGTAGTAAATTCAGCAGGTGCTTGGTTTTTATTTGATGGGAGACTTCTTGTCACTGCTTCAACCTTGTTACTGATTATTGGTCAGTTCAGGTTTAATATTTCTTCCTGAATCAATCTTTGTACATTACATGTGTGTAGGAATTTATTCATTTCTCTAAATTTTCTAAATTGCTCATGTATAACTACCCATAAATTTCTAATTGTCTTTGTGAAATGAGTTACTTAGCTTGCCTTAGGCAGAGGGCAAGAGAACAGTCCCCTGAAAGCTGCCGGCTCACAGGTCAGTGCCTCATCTCCACATAACATAAAAAGCAGCCTGGGAAAAAAAATTCAGGCTGCGGGCACAAATGAGGCAACTATACACGGTGTTGTCCTGGAGACACGCCCACGCCTGCACAGACAGAAAAACCTCCCACCATTTTGGATAAAAACTAGCACGGACCTCTGGCTCACTCAAATAAGCGAACAAGGACCGGCATAGAAATGCCTTTGTCCTTTATATAGTCAGCAGGCTATCAGGAAAAAGTTTCTTCTCCTTTTGTGGTGACCAGCACAGTAGGCTCCAGTGGGTTCCTGTGGCCATTCTACTTCCCTTTTTTTGGACTTAAGTCAGGCCTCTATGAATCATCACTTCAGCCTCTGATTGGTCCTGGGCCACGGTCCCAGGCCAAGCTTTCACTTCAGCTCCTGATAGGTCCCAGGCCAAGCTGAGCAGCCTCCATCTGAGTCAAGCTTTCTGACTGGTCCTGGGCCAAGGCCCCAGGCCAAGCTTTCACTTCAGCTCCTGATAGGTCCCGGGCCAAGCTGAGCAGCTGCTATCTGAATCAAGCTTTCTGATTGGTCCTGGGCCAACGCCCCAGGCCAAGCTGAGTCCCACATTCTCCAAGACAGCCTGCTGATTAAGCACATTTCTTCCCCTTCCCAGTCCACAAAAATCCTGTACCCCAGCCTCACAGGGGGCACCCCATTTGGGCCCTGTGATCTGCTGGCAGAGAGCTTTCTTCTTTCGCTTATTAAACTTTCACTGTAACCTCACCTTTGTGTCTGCACTCCTTAATCTTCTTGGAGGTAAAACAAAGAAATTTGGGTGTTATCTCAGACAAGGCCGAGACTATTACATCTTGGTGCACTGCTGAGACTACAACATTTGTATATCGGTAGTATCACTTGTAATGTTTCCTTTTTCTCTAATTTCATCTCTTTGGGTCTTTCTCTTTTTTTCTTAATTTGTGTAGCTAAAAGTCAATTTTGTTAATCTTTTCAAGAAATCAACATATTTTACTGAAATTTTATATTTTTTAATCTCGTTTATTTAAAGTCTAATTTTTTTAATGTAGGCATTTATAGCTACAAAATTCCTTTTTAGTACCACTATAGCTGCTGTATCTCATAGATGCTGGCATGTGTTTTCATATTTTCATATTCATTTGTTTCTATTTGTTTTTATTTTTTTCCTAATTTATTCATTGACCTATTGGTCATTCAGGAGCATGTTGTTTAATTTCCATGTGGTGGGCATTTTCTGAGGCTCGTTTTTTATTAATTTTTAGTTTTATTCCATTGTAGTCATAAAAGATACCTGATATGGTTTCTGCTCCTTTTGAATTTGTTGAGAGTTGTTTGGTGAACTAACAAATGGTCTATCCCAAAGAAGTTTTCATGTGCTGATAAAAAAGTGTGTATTCTGTAGCAGTTGCATGGAACGTTCTGTAAACATCTGTTAGACCCATTGGTCTAGAGTACAGATAACCTGGATTTTTTTGTTTTTGTTGATTGTCTGCCTGGATAATGTGTCCATCACCTAAAATGAGATGGTAAATTTTCCTACTGTTATTGTATTGCAGTCTATTTCTCCCTTTAGATCCATTAATATTTGATTTATATATTTGGTTGCTGCACTGTTGGGTGTATATATACTTACTACTATTATATCCTATTGGTGAATCTACCCCTTGTTAACTATGTAATTACTGTTTTTTGTCTTTGTATACAGTTTTTTTAATGCAAAGACTATTTTATTTAAGTATAGCTACCTCTACTGTTTTTTCATTTACCATGATGCTTAAACAAAACATTATAGAGTTATAACAAGTATTTAAAACTGATGCCATCTCAAATTAGGTCACAAAAAAAGAAACACGGTAAAAAAAGAAACTATGTATATTAACTCCCTTCTATCCCAGTAGTTTGAAATTTTTAGAAAGCCTATCTCTTAAAAAATATTTTACCTACGATAATGTTTAAATGTCTTGTCTCTCAGTCTTCTTGCTAAAGATGTAATTTATTTAAACACTGTGATGACAGTATAATAATCACATTCACATTCTTTCTTTAGGTCTGAGAAAATTCCTTTAGTAGTTCTTGTATTATATGTCTGAAAGCAATAAATTATCTTAGCTTTTGTTTGTCTGGGAAGGTCTATTTATATCCTTTATTTCTGAAGGATAGCTATGCTGGGTACAATATTCTTGATGTCCAACACTTTTTCTTCAGTGTTCTGATTATATTATCTCACTCCATCCTAGCCCGCAAGATTTCTACTGAGAAGTTGCCTTGTATATTATCTGATCCTCTTCTCTTGCAGCTTTCAGGGTTCTTTCTTTGTCTTTGACATTTGTGAGTTTGATTATAGTATATCTTTGGGTATTCCTATTTGGTTGAATCTGATTGGTGATCTTTGACCTTCCCATACCTAGACATTTATATATTTCACCAGGTTTGAAAAGTTTTCTGTTATTATTTCTTTGAATAAGCTATCTACCTATTTGTCTTTTTCTGTTACCTCATTAACTCTAGTAATCTGAATATTTACTCTTTTGACGCTGTCCCATAGATAGTATAAGTTTGCTCACTACTTTTTTTTTTCTTTTTCTCCTCTGACTGTGTTTTGAAATAGTTTGTCTTTTAGTTTACTGATTCTTTCTTCTATTTGATTAATTCAGCTATTGATGTTTTTCTATTGCATTTTTTATTTCAATCATTGTATTTTTAGCTCTAAGATTTTTACTTGATTTTAAAAATGTCAATCTTTTTGTTAAATATCTCTGATTAATTTCCAAATTGATACTCTGTATATTCTTGAAGTTTGTTGAGTTTCCTTAAAACATCTATTTTGATTTTTTTCATTGAGACATCACATATTCCTTACTTTGGAATCAGTCTCAGGCACCTTACTTTATCTCTTTGGTCAGATCACATTTTTCTGAATATCCTTGATGCTTGTGAAAGTGTGATGGTATCTGCACATTGATGAACTAAGTGCTTATTTTAGTTTTCACAATCTGGCTTTATTTGTGCCTATTATTCTTCAGAGAGCCTTCCAGGGATTTTAAGCCAACTGACAGTTTTGTTCCCCGCACATAGGACCACTGCAGCCATTTAAGCCCTAGAGGACACTCTAAGCCCAAACTCACTGTGAGTCTTTCAATGGCTATAATGCTGATGTGACTTTCTGGCTCAAATGCACTTCAGAAGACCAAGAAGAGTTCTGGGGCTGTGTAGAAATATGGGTCAGGTGCCTGAGTCCAGAAGACTCTTTCAGTTTCCTAGATAGGCATGCCTCCTAGAAGTACTTTTCACAGATAGAATGAATTCCTGAATGCAGCTAGACAGGCTGGACTTGAGACCAGCCCCCTTCAGGATGTGCTGTGGGAAGGAGGCTGATGGGTCTATCTTATTGTCTCAGAGAGGCATGTATCAACCAGCCAGTTCCTGCTCAAGTACAGTAGTTCTTTGCAACATAACATAGTTCTTTGACTGCATATGAGTAAATGTGACCAGTTGTGCATCTCCCAGTAAGTCCCCGCACAGACAGAATAGTTCACTGATTGCAGCAGCGGTGCTGAACCTGAGACTGGGTTCCTCAGGATCTTCTGTGGGACAGAGGCTAGAAAGGTTGCTTTGTTGCCCCATACAGTTATATGTTTTCCAGCAGGTCTCAGCACAGCTGGGATAGTTCACAAACTACAGACAGAGGGGCCAGAGCAGACACTGGGCCCCCTTGGAATTTGCTGTGTGATGGAGGCTGGTGAGCTTGTCAAGAAGTTCATACTCCTGAGCTGTGTTATATACTCAAGTCTTCTTCTGGATCCTTGTGTGAGCAGAAATCTTGTTATTGAGGGATAAGAACAGGTTACCTTCTATTCTGCCATCTTGATGACATCACTTCCCTACTTCCCATGACTTTCTATGCCTTTGTTCACAACAACAAATCTAATTCAGACATATATAACTAAACCAATGACCGATGTCTAAGCCATGTAGTATGTACTCAAAATATATTTTTTGAAAGAGTGAATGAATAAATTGATTTAAAAAATTAATAAAAGGGCTATAATATCACTAAATATTCCAGCAACTCTCCTTATTTAAATTTTTTTATTGACTCCAATAAGGTTTTGATACAGTAAAAGCTTTATCAAAAGGTTCATGTGAGAGTGCAATCAACACCTTTACAACTTTCCCAGTAGGCTACTCTTTAGAACCATATGATGTTACTTTCATTCATTTTCTTTCTGCATTTTTTTTTCCAAATGCCATGCTGTTTCTTTATGTATGCTCTCTGGTCTTTTATATATGCTTTCCCTTTGGGGAGAGAAAAAATAAGATCTGTATCCATTAGCCACTGGTGAACTTTTACTTACCTTTCATTACAAAATGAGCTCTGGATTTCATTTTGTCCTCGCAAGAAAGATTCCTTGATCCTTCTAGTACACTCTTTTGGTAATTTTCTAACAATAATCACTCTGCATTGCATTTATTTGCTTACAAGTCTATCTTCCTCATAATTCTTGCATTCTAAAAGTACATTAATGTAACTATATGTAATACATACATTATTTTATTACTATATGTATTTGCATAATATTTGATATATAATTTATCTTATAGTTCATATATAAATATATTATAGTGTATATATTTATATATTAGTGTGCATAAATAAGTTCTTTGAATAGCATATATGAATATATATACAATGGCAGAATATGTATATATTACTTTAAATATATTTTAGAGGAATACAAGGTGAAAACACATATGGAAGAGAAAGAAGTGGAAATTGAAACTGCTACCACAGGTTCTAACACAATAATCCACTGCATACAAGATAAATTTAATAAATGTTATTTTAAAATGTTTAAAATAAAGAATAAAGGAGTAAATAATAAAAATTGTATGTTGTCCTAAAACACTTTTCAAATCATCTGCATCTATTGGATGTTACTCATTATCTGTTAAACGTTTCTTTAATCAAGCCCAGCCCTCCCATCAAGGTCAATGTATTTATAGTTTAATATTATGGTAAAGAACATTAATTTGAAGTGCAAAGTTTTAATAAAATATCCTTCTTCCTCTTTGCATATAATGCATATATGCAGCCCATAGGACCACTAATTAAAGAAAGCAGGGCTTCAGTAACTGCCTTATTAGTATCAACGTTTAATTTTCTCACTTGAAAGTCATTCAAACTGCCTCAGTAGTTATGTTTTTTCCTGCACATCTCTCTTTTGCTTTGAAATGCTGTTCCCAGGGACTCAAAAAATCAGCCCCTTTGAAAGCATTTGGCTGGAGCTAAATAAGTCCTAGTTCCAATTATATTAATGAAGCAGTAAAGGGAAGTGGTCATTTGTGAACTGTGCTAAAGTGTTTGTTTTTTTGTATAGCAGCCCTTAAAATATACATATGGGTATCTGAGAATTCAACATACACAACTCAACTTGGTTAGTCCTGATAATATGCCTAAGGTTAGTTAATCTGCATGATTTAATTTGCCAGTGAAATTCAAATTTATATATTTAATGACTCTCTAAAAGCCATCAAACCAAAAGTTTGTTCATTACAATGTTTGATCCACTGTAGCTTTGTTGTCTTTTGGAGATTCATTTGATTCTAATGACACTCAGAGTGTTTGTTCTGAATTAGCTCTCTGTGGATTGAATTGCTGTCTTGACTTCTGTGTATCATCTTACATAAACATTTAGGCCACTTTATTTGTTTTATTTTAAAATGACTGCAAGTCATTAGGTGTTTTTGGTATTTTATTATATTATTATTTTTAAATAACAAGATAAATGCAAAAACTTGGCTGTTTTTAAAGAACTGCCCAACAGCTGACCTCTCTGTTTCAGCTTTTCTAGGACTAGTGGTCAGAATTTATCTCACACTTGCCCAAATTTGTATTTCACATTTTCTCTAGTATGTCATTCTAACGGAAGTTTTTTTGTAAGTTATTAGAAAAATGTATGGTATTAGAAAAATATATATTCTTTAAACTGAACTGTAGGGGCATTAGAGACTATGTCTCACTTGAATTAACTGTTCAACTCATTTCTATATAGGACACCATCATGATTGCTGTGGATTACTCAATGCATCACAGTGAGTTGAACACTGAAAGCTCTATGAAGGAGATAGAATAAAGTAAACTTATACTGCCCTGCTATCTCTAACAGGTACAAGCTTTATATAGTCTACATTGGATCATACCAACTATTGACTAAAGGTTGAACTTTTCTGGTTAAATATCAAAAAATTATTTCAGTTACACACACAACGAGACACACACACATGCAGATGGCCGTCTGTATCTTCAAGTTCTGCATCTGTGAATTCAACCAACCAGAAAGAAAAGAAAAAGTATTTGAAAAAAAAATACAACAACAAAAATAATGCAAATTAAAAAAATGCTGTATAACCACCAATTAAATAGCATTTACATTTTATTAGATATTATAAGTAGTCTAGATATTATTTAAAGTATATGAAAGATGTGCATAGGCCATATGCAAATGCTCTTATCATTTTATATTAAGGACTTGAACATCCACAGATTTTGGTATCTGAAGGGGATTCTGGAACCCATCCATTTTGGATACTCAGGAGCAATTTTACACATATTATTCCAATGCATAGTCTTGTCAACTAATTTACAGGAATTTGTCAATTCACCCCGCCCCTTTACTCATTTCTTTCCATTGTAAGAGTGCTGGACTGAAGGAAGGAAACTAAGCAAAATCTGAGTGACTTCAGATTAATAAGGTCAATGCATTATAGGTCTTGATATATATTACAGAAGGAATGGGAAGTGGATCTAAAAATAAATGATTGTTAGATTCTCAAAAATTAGGAAAAAAATATTTAAATATTTAAATCAAGCAATAATTTGTTTAGTAATGGAATATATTTAAAAGGTATTACTTTTAATTTTGATGTGGCTGAAGCTATTTTTCTGCTATCATTATACTTTAATTAAAAGATACAGGTATTACAGGAAAAACATATGCTCAACTAAGAAAATCTATAAAATGTTGGAAATTACAATTAACATGCAAAATATTCATATACAACCAATCCATGATGATGCCACCACAAGTAACAATATTAATGTATTGGAGGAGTTTTTGAAATTTTTGCAGCTTTGACCCTACATAGATGGCAGTGCATTACTTATAAGCATGACCTGAATCTATTTAGCATTTATACTTATTGGCTGTGTTTTATTGAGCAAGTCATTTAACTACTGGACATTTAAAACTGAGCTTCTATTTGTAAAATATAGAATATAAATGTGGAAATCTGTGCATAAAAATGAGAATACGCTTAAAATTTAGCTACTGTAACTATGGCAGTGAATGTGATGTTGGTAATGAAGATGATAAAGAGGGTGCATGTTACCCTGAACTAGTGAAATTTGAGAAAAATATGTTAGAAATAAAGCACATAAAATTGTTCCTGCTAGCATAAATGAAATGCATGGAATATCTATATAACTAGTGTATTCAGTCATAGATTTGGAAATGAGTTAGAATACATTAAAATATCTTGGAAAGCAAAAACATTTTGCTTTAGTCCATTGAGAAATTTTTCTAAAATGTTTAATTATGTTTTTCTGGACATAAAGGATATATAATATAGATTTTTTTTTAATTTTTAAAAAATGTTGCATAAATTCCTAGAATCACTCTTCTAACAACCCGAGACATCTGGATATGAAATTCAACTTATACTCTGCTGCTTTTTTTCTTGTTGTTCTTAAAAGCACAGTGGATCCTGTTTACTAGAAAAACATAAATATTGTTAAATATTTTAATTATATTTATTCCATACTTATAGGTTAAGCTCTACATCTAGTTTACAAGGTAAGGTACATTTCAATCCATGGTATGCTGGTGAGAGAAGAAGAAGGCGTAAAAGAGTAAAAGGAAGAAGAAGAAGAAGGAAGAGATGGTGAAGAAAATGGGTTAAAAGGAAGGAGGGAAAGAGAGGAAGAGAGAAAGTAAGGAAGGGAAGGAGGAAGAAATAGAACAATAATAAATAGGTAGACTGCATAAATGTCTTCTTTTGAGAAGTGACTGTTCATGAATTTCATATGGAACCAAAAAAAAAAAAAAAAAAAAAAGAGCCCGTATAGCCCACTTTTTGATGGGGGTGCTTTTTTCTTGTAAATTTGTTTAAGTTCCTTGTAGATTCTGGATATCAGCCCTTTGTCAGATGAACAGATTGCAAAAAATTTTTTCCCATTCTGTAGGTTGCCTGTTCACTCTGATGAGAGTTTCTTTTGCGGTGCAGAAGTTCTTTAGATTAGTTAGATCCCATTTGTCAATTTTGGCTTTTGCTGCCATTGCTTTTGGTGTTTTAGTCTTGAAGTCTTTTTCCATGCCTATATCCTGAATGGTATTGCCTAGGCTTTCTTCCAGAGTTTTTATGGTCTTAGATCTTACGTTTAAGTCTTTAATCCATTCTGAGTTAATTTTTGTGTCAGGTATAAGGAAGGGGTCCAGTTTCAGTTTTCTGCATATGACTAGCAGTTTTCCCAGCACCATTTATTAAATAGGGAATCCTTTCCCCATTGCTTGTTTTTGTCAGGTTTGTCAAAGATCAGATGGTTGCAGATGTATGGTGTTATTTCTGAGGCCTCTGTTCCATTCCATTGGTCTATATATCTGTTTTGGTACCAGTACCATGCTGTTTGGTTACTGACCTTGTAGTATAGTTTGAAGTCAGGTAGGGTGATGCCTCCAGCTTTGTTCTTTTTGCTTAGGATTATCTTGGCTATATGGGCTCTTTTTTGGTTCCATATTAAATTTAAAGTAGCTTTTTCTAATTCTTTGAAGAAAATCAATGGTAGCTTGATGGGGATAGCACTGAATGTATAAATTACTTTGGGCAGTATGGCCATTTTCACGATATTGATTCTTACTATTTATGAGCATGGAATGTTTTTCCATTTGTTTGTGTACTCTCTTATTTCCTTCAGCAGTGGTTTGTTGTTCTCTTTGAAGAGGTCCTTCACTTCCCTTGTAAGTTGTATTCCTAGGTATTTTATGCTCTTTGCAGCAGTAGTGAATGGGAGTTCACTTATGATTTGGCTCTCTGTTTCTCTATTATTGGTGTATAGGAATGCTTGTGATTTTTGCACATTGATTTTGTATCCTGAGACTTGGCTGAAGTTGTTTATCAGCTTAAGGAGATTTTGGTCAGAGATGATGGGGTTTTCTAAGTATACAATCATGTCATCTGCAAACAGAGATAATTTGACTTCCTCTCTTCCTATTTGAATACACTTTATTTCTTTCTCTTGCCTGATGGCCCTGGCCAGAACTTCCAATACTATGTTGAATAGAGGTGATGAGAGAGAGCATCCTTGTCTTGTGCCGGTTTTCAAAGGGAATGCTTCCAGTTTTTGCCCATTCAGTATGATACTGGCTGTGGGTTTGTCATAAACAGCTCTTATTATTTTGAGATACATTCCATCAATACCTCCTTTATTGAGAGTTTTTAGCATAAAGGGGAATTGAATTTTATCAAAGGCCTTTTCTGTATCTATTGAGATAATTATGTGGATTTTTGGTCATTGGTTCTGTTTATGTGATGGATTCCATTTATTGATTTGCATATGTTGAACCAGCCTTGCATCTCAGGAATGAAGCCAACTTGATCAGGGTGGATAAGCTTTTTGATGTGCTGCTGGATTCGGGTTGCCAGTATTTTATTGAGGATTTTTGCATTAATGTTCATCAGGGATATTGGCCTAAAATTTTCTTCTTTTGTTGTGTCTCTGCCAGGTTTGAGCATCAGGATGATGATGGCTTCATAAAATGAGTTACGGAGGAGTCTCTCTTTTTCTATTGTTTGGAATAGTTTCAGATGGAATGGTACCAGCTCCTCTTTCAACCTCTGGTAGAATTTGGCTGTGAATCCATCTGGTCCTGGGCTTTTTTTGGTTGGTAGGCTATGAATTACTGCCTCAATTTCAGAACTTGTTATTGGTCTATTCAGGGATTCGACTTCTTTCTGGTTTAGTCTTGGGAGGGTGTATGTATCCAGGAATTTATCCATTTCTTCTAGATTTTCTAGTTTATTTGCATAGAGCTGTTTATACTATTCTCTGATGGTAGTTTGTATTTCTGTGAGATCAGTGTTGATATCCCCTTTACCATTTTTTTATCGTGTCTATTTGATTCTTCTCTCTTTTCTTCTTTATTAGTCTGCCTAGCAGTCTATCCATTTTGTTGATCTTTTCAAAAAAACAGCTCGTGGATTAATTGATTTTTTGAAGGTTTTTTTTGTGTGTCTCTAACTCCTTCAGTTCTGCTCTGATCTCAGTTATTACTTATCTTCTGCTAGTTTTTTAATTTGTTTGCTCTTGTTTCTCTAGTTCTTTTAATTGTGATGTTAAGAGGTTGATTTTTGATCTTTCCCGCTTTCTCTTGTGGCCATTTAGTGCTATACATTTCCCTCTAAACACTGCTTTAGCTGTGTCCCAGAGATTCTGGTATATTGTGTCTTTGTTCTCATTGGTTTCAAATAACTTATTTATAGCTTTCTTGATTTCTTTATTTACCCCGTAGTCATTCAGGAGCAGGTTGTTCAGTTTCCATGTAGTTGTGTGGTTTTGAGTGAGTTTCTTAATCCTGAGTTCTAATTTGATTGCACTGTGGTCTGAGAGACTGTTTGTTATTATTTCCATTCTTTTGCATTTGCTGAGGAGTGTTTTACTTCTTTATGTGGTCAACTTTAGAATAAGTGTGATGTGATGCTGAGAATAATGTATATTCTGTTAATTTGGGGCGGAGAGTTCTGTAGATGTTTATTTGGCCCACTTGGTCCAGAGCTGAGTTCAAGTCCTGAATACCCTTGTTAATTTTCTGTCTCATTGATCTGTCTAATATTGACAGTGGGGTGTTAAAGTCTCCCACTATTATTGTGTAGGAGCCTAAGTCTCTATGTAGGTCCTTAAGAACTTGCTTTATGAATCTGGGTGCTCCTGTGTTGGGTGCACATATATTTAGAATAGTTATCTCTTCTTGTTGTATTGATCCCTTTACCATTATGTAATGCCCTTCTTTGTCTTTTTTGATCTCTGTTGGTTTAAAGTCTGTTTTATCATAGAATAGGATTGCATCCCCTGCTATTATTGCTTTCCATTTGCTTGGTAAATATTGCTCCATCCCTTTATTTTGAGCCTATGTGTGTCTTTGCACATGAGATGCGTCTCCTGAATGCAGCATACCAATGGGTCTTGACCCTTTATCCAATTTGCCAGTCTGTGTCTTTGTTACACAGCCAACAAACAGGAAAAAAAGCTCATCATCACTGGTCATTAGAGAAATGCAAAACAAAACCACAAGGAGATACCATCTCACACCAGTTAGAATGGTGATCATTAAAAAGTCAGGAAACAACAGATGCTGGAGAGGACGTGGAGAAATAGGAATGCTTTTACACTGTTGGTGGGAATATAAATTAGTTCAACCATTGTGGAAGACAGTGCAGTGATTCCTCAAGGACCTAGAATCAGAAATATCATTTAACCCAACAATCCCATTACTGTGTATATACCCAAATGATTATATATCATTCTACTATAAAGACATATGCACACATATGTTTATTGCAGCACTATTCACAATAGCAGAGACTTGGAACTAACCTAAATGCCCATCAATGATAGATTGGATAAAGAAAATGTGGCATATATATACCATCAAATACTATGCAGCCATAAAAAAAGGATGAGTTCATGTTCTTTGCCGGGCATGGATGAATCTGGAAACCATCATTCTCAGCAAACTAACACAGGACCAGAAAACCAAACACCACATGTTCTCACTCATAAATGGGAGTTGAACAATGAGAACACATGAACACAGGGAGGGAAACATCACACACCGGGGCCTGTCGGGGGGTGGAGAGCTAGGGGAGGGATAGCATTAGGAGAAATACCTAATGTAGATGACGGGTTGATGGGTGCAACAAACCACCATTGCACATGTATACCAATGTAACAAACCTGCATGTTCTGCACGTGTATCTCAAAACTTAAAGTATAATAATAAAAAAAAAGAAGGTAGAATGACTTAATGTGTGAAAGAGCTTTTTATTTGTAATTAATTAATATTCAATTTCTATTTCAATAATAAAAGTCTTTCTTACAAAAATTCTAGTTTTGTACAAGTAATGATTTACATCATTTGTACACATGACTTAAAGCAGCATCTTGGAGTGCAGTGGTTATCACACTCTGTTCCACAAATGGCAGTTTCTTTACTATGGCAGAGGTGCAACATGACTTCATTTGATGGGACTGTGAGATGCTATGACTATCTAAGTGAATGTTGAGTTTTCTCTTAATGCTTTAGATTTCAGCACAGTTTATTAATTCCTTCTAACAAAATTACTTTTAAAAAAAGAAAATCAGTTGATGGAGAGAAAAAAGCTAAAAATCATTGGTGTGAGGAAGATATATTAGACTTGCTAAAAAAAGGTATTCTTGTCATTTTTAAAAGCAACAGTAATATATTAATATTATCTGGTCCCCTTAATGTAGTATCGATACAGGTTAAGAAGGTAAAATAAATATATGATACCAACCTTCAAAGAGAAAGAATTACATGTAATGCCATATGACATCAAATAACCCTCATTGTAGGAAAGCATATATCAGCTTTTTTTTTTTTTTTTTTTTTTTTTTTTGACAGTCTTCTCTGTCACCCAGGCTGGAGTGCAGTGGTGTGATCTTGGCTCACTGCAAGCTCTGCCTCCCAGGTTCAAGCCATTCTCTTGCCTCAGCCTTCCGAGTAGCTGGGACCGCAGGCGCCTGCCAGCATGCCTGGCTAATTTTTTGTATTTTTAGTAGAGACGGGTTTCACTGTTAGCCCAGATGGTCTTGATCTCTTGACCTCATGATCCACCTGCCTCAGCCTCCCAAAGTGCTGAGATTACAGGCATGAGCCACCGTGCTGGGCCTATCAGCTTTTAAAAAATGTGCATAATTATTGCTCTCTACCTGCATTTCAAAAAGTGTCTGTAATGCAAAAATGTGACAGATGTTTTACATAGCTAATTAGTGGCAACGCCCACAGAAAATAAAAATAAAACCCCAAATCCAAAAAATATAAGTTTTATTTCTTAAACAAAACCTGCAAAGTCTTTGTATGGATGACCTCCATCAACCTTGCAGGGCCCTTCTCCCAACAATGCTTCAAAGTGTCCCTAATTCTAGCAGTGATACTAAACTGCTTTCCAGGGTATTGTGTTTTCTCATATCTCTAAATTATGCATAACTAATTTTCTGTAACTAGAATGCCACCTTTATTCTACATGCTATTCTCCCAACTCACTATATTTTGGTAGCCCCAATTGATATGCTAGGATGAACTATAGACAGCTTTTATATTGAGTTATATTAGTATCCTGATAATAGTTGTTTATTTAGTTATATTTTATAATTAACTGATAGTAATGTATAAAGACTATTGGCTTCACCTTAATATCATTTCTACCATAAAAGACACCTGGCACATATTATGAAACCTTAATGTTTGTGTGTGTGACTTCTGATACCATTAAGCTTTAAAAATATTATTTCTTAGAGAGAATTGGGGTTATAGGGATATATAATTTTTATCTTGTTATACTCTAAAGAGAGAATAATTTAGGTGTATCTAAGAAGGTTTGGGATTCTGTATTCCTCTACTGTGTTTGAAGGTTGCATTTCAAAGCAATTACAGCAGTCTCTATGCTTGAAAGGGTGAGTGAGTACATTCTAAAATTGTTAATGTAACACACTAAGTTCTAAACTGTTCTCATGTCATAGCTTTTATGACAAAAAGGAGTTTGCACAGAGCGATGGTTAGTTTTGCTTGCCTATTTCACTAGGCTATAGTACTCAGTTATTTAATCAAATGCTAGTCTATGTGTTGATGTGAAAAGTACTTTATGGATGTGGTTAACACCTACAATCAGTTGATTTTAAGTAGGTTATTCTTGATAAAGTTGGTGGGCTTCATTGAATCAGTCAAGACACCTTAAAAGCAAAAACTGAGGTTTCCCAAGGAGAACTTCTGTCACAGGACTGCAGGTTTAAATCCTGCATGAGTTTCCAGCTTGCAGGCCTGCTGTGAAGATTTTGAACTTTGAGCTTGCCTGCCCCCCTCAATTGCATGAAAATATTCCTTAAGTTTATATATATATATATGCACATGATTTAAGAGCATATATATATACGTGTGTGTGTGTGCGCATATATATATATATATATACTTTTCTCTGGAGAGTCTTAACTGATACATACACCATAAAAAATAACAAAGCAAAACAGAAAAAAAAGTCAACAGGAATCATTGTAAATGTTAATGAAATGCTCATGTTGTAAGTTTCAGTACAAAGTACTGTAAATGTTAATGTTCTAATAATAACATTAATAGAGGTGCTCCTTGACTTACGATGGGGCTACAAACACAACATGCAGGCCCATGATAAATCCAGGAGCATACTGAATGCATTACCAACTTTGAACCGTGGTAAAGTTAAGCCAAACTGTTATAAGTCACAGGCAGTCTGTATGCTATGAAAATATAGACTGCTCTTTAATACAGAGTACTTAGATTGATGACAAGTGATGTTTTTGCATAAAGAATTTGAATGTGAAAACAGATAACAAAGGAACATCCTTTGTTATGGATGTAATGTGAACATCCTTATTCACATTAAGTGTGAAAAAAATCAGGGAACATAAACCTTGCAATATTTAGGCTGCTAAATATAATATATAGTAATAATAATTTAAAGCATTACACTGTGCTTACATTTAGATGTCATGAACTTCCAAATGAAATGTAGAGAAAATCATTATTATGTTCTTAAATCATGTGCATTAACAATAGCACATTTGATCTATTTAGAATGTTTTTTAGGCCATAATATTATTCAGAAACCTCTGGTTTCTTTCTTCAAAATCAAAATAAAAAGAGTGGAGGAGGAGGGTAAAGGGGAGGGGCAAATTAGAAAAGGAAGAGGAAAGAAATAAGTTTTTGCTTTGATGGATAGACTATTCCCAACATCTGTCCTTGAGAATTTAATCATGAATTTATCAAAAATTTCACATTTTCTCTACCCACTTTTAATAGCAACTGTGAATTTCTGTTTTTAAATTCATAATGCTGTTCCAAAAACCCAATGTATTTGTGTGACTACTCCTGACATACTCCGACCTGGTACACAATTCTTTACACATCACTGATGGCTTTTACACAAATACTAAGCCCTGTAGATTCTAGAACAAATCCTGGTCAGGGTATAAAATATATTAGAATTTCTGGCCTCATGGTAGGTGAAGCTTGGAAAGACATTTTACATTCGGTTTGGAATTGATAATATTTGTATAGCACTCTGCATGACCCCATGCTGCTAAGTCATTAGTCTGCTCCTATTCCTCACCTTATTGACCCAAACAACAAAACTAGGCTTCTGTGAAGTTTTCTCATATAGAATTTTAGGTTTTTGCTAGGTGAAAATTACTGTCTAAATCTCAGACCCCTGGAGGAGTGTCCTAGTATGTTATACACCAATCTAATCTCTTTCTCTAGGAAACTATATTTTATTCCCATGTTCCCAATTAACTAATCTTGTCCACATTTTGAATGGATTAATTTTCTAGAACCATTGAGTTGTTAAGTACATACTTCCAGGGTCTAAGAAACTGAAAACAGCCCAGCCGATTCCATCCAGTTCCATCTATCTCTCATTCCTCATCAATCTTTGTTGTTAAGATTCTAGGCTGGGTGCAGTGACTCATGCCTGTAATCCCAGCACTTTGGGAGGCCTAGGCGGGCAGATCACGAGGTCAGGAGATCGAGACCACCCTGGTTAACACGGTGAAACCCTGTCTCTACTAAAAATACAAAAAATTAGCCGGGCTTGGTGGCAGGCGCTTGTAGTCCCAGCTACTCTGGAGGCTGAGGCAGGAGAATGGTGCGTACCCAGGAGGCGGAACTTGCAGTGAGCCGAGATAGCGCCACTGCACACCAGCCTGGGCGACAGAGCAAGACCCTGTCTCAAAAAATAAAAAAAAATTAAAAAAATACAGATTCTAGCATGCCTGGAGCCTGAACCAAACTGGATAATAAAAGTATACTTTCAATTAATAATTAATGTATAGAAACTTTGGATATTTTAAGTAAAATGGAAAATATATTATGAAGTTAACACTATGCAGACAACTATAATTTCAAAAGACCTTTATTTTCCCTAAAAGCAGTAACTGGTTGAATATTATTTATATATATTGGCCAGGCTGGTCTCAAATTCCTGACCTCAAGTGATCCATCTGCCTTGGCCTCCCAAAGTGCTGGGATTACAGGCATGAGCCACCATGCCTGGCCTCAGATGATATTTTCAAACAATTTTATTCCTATAATAACTTTTAAGTTCAATGTGAATAATTTAATTTTTTTTAAATTTAAAATATTGCACACAGTCAAAACCTGACAAGGTTATTTTTATTTATTTATATTTCATTGTATATTTAATTATGCATTCATGCATTCATTTATATCATACAGAGACAATGTAGGCTCAGAGGCAGTAGTCCTTTCTAGATTTTTACCTACATATCTTTTGATCCTAAGATTTTGAGAGCTCCTGGAGCAAAGCACTTAACAATAAATACTAAATGTATTCAATGGTAGGAGGACAGAGCAAAATGACTGAAAAGAAGCCTCCAATTGTCCCCCACAAAAGAACACCAAATTTAACAACTATCTACCAAAAAAAAAAGCACCTTCATAAGGACCAAAAATGAGATGAACACTCACAGTACTTAGTTTTAACTTCATATGACTAAAAAAGGCACTGAAAAGGGTAGGAAAGACAATCTTGAATTCATGATGTTACCCTTTCTCGATCCCCAAGCAGAAGCCATGTGGGGCAGAGAGAGAATGTCTGCTCTTGGGAGAGGGACAGTGCAGCAACTATGAGACTATGTATTGAACTCAGTAACACCCTGTCACAGTAGAAAGGAAAACCAGCCTGAACTCAGGTGTAGCCGACACATGGAGGGGGCATTTAGAGCAGCCCTAGCCAGATGGGAATCACTCATCCTAGTTGTTGGAACCTGAGTTTTGACAAGCCTTGCCACCATAGATTAAAGTGCTCTCAGGGCCTAAATAAAATAAACTTGAAAGGCAGTCTAGGCCTCAAGGACTGAAACTCCTAGGCAATTCCTAGTGCTGAGCTGGGCTCTGAGCAGGTGGACCTTGGGGATATGTGACCCACTAAGACACTAACTGAGATGTCCAGAAATGCTGTCTAAGGGACAAAACCTGGAATTGGGGATCCCAAGAGCCTGCTTGTTGCTCTACCCCACTGTGGGTGAGCTAATACCGAAGGTGAAAGACAAAGGCCCCTTTACTTTTCTCTCTGCTTTTCTGAAATAGATGGAATCTCTCACCATAGCCATCGCAACTGGGAATATACTCATATCACAGTCTCACCCAAGGTCCATAGTATACTACGTGGGTATTACTGTTGGTTATTCAGGGCCTAAGAGCTCTTTAGTCAGCAGGTGATGAATCCTGTCAGGATTGGATCCTTCCCTTCAAGACACTGGATTCTTTTCTCGCCCAGTGTATGTCCAGGTGTGTCACCCAGAGCAAGACCTGGAATAGGGACCTCACAGCTGTGACTAGTTTTCTATCCTACTGTGGCTGAGCTGGTATCCAAATGCAAGGAAAATCTTTTTTACTCTCCCTACTCCTATCCTCAAGCAGAAGAAAGAGGTCTCTTTCGGAGTCAGGAGCTTTGCTGCTGCTGGTTGGTGGAGAGGTGGCACAAGCACCATTCCAGCATTTCTGGATATGTCCTGGGCCACAGGGGAGCCCACTGCCCTGAAGGCTGAGTCCCAGGCCTGGCAGCATTAAGCACAAACTTACATAAGAGCCGTTGGTTCTTAAGTGAACATCAGCGGTAGCCTGGCAATACCTCTGTGGGCTTGTAGTGGTGGTGGCCATGGGGTGAGGCTTCTCTGTCTGTGGAAGAGGAAGAGAATAGTGGAAAGGACATAGGCAGCAGCCAGGGAGTGATTACATCAGGCTTTGGATGAGCCCCAGTGCTGTACTAGTTTCAGAACTGACCCAGTGCAGTCACAGTAGTGGTGGCCACAAGGGTGCTTGTGTCACTCCACCCCCAGCTCTTATGAGACTGTGCATTGAACTCAGTAAAGCCCTGTCACAGTAGAAAGAAAAACCAGGCTGAACTCAGGTGTAGCCCACACTTGGGCGGGGGGGGGGCATTTAGAGGAGCCCTAGCCAGACGGGAATCACTCATCCCAGTGATTTGTTGGAACCTGAGTTTTGACAAGCCTTGCCACCATGGATTAAAGTGCTCTCAGGGCCTAAATAAAATTAACTTGAAAGGCAGTCTAGGCCTCAAGAACTGAAACTCCTAGGCAATTCCTAGTGCTGAGCTGGGCTCTGAGCAGGTGGACCTCCGGGATTTGTGAGTTTGTTTGGACTCTATATGTTCAGGAGAAAATTATGAAAGAGAACAAGAGTCTTTGCTTGGTAATCCAGAGAATTCCCCCGGATCTGGCCCAAGACCATCAAGGCAATAGGTAACTCCACGAGTCTGAAAAAAACAGTGTCACTGAGCTTCAGGTGCCCTCTAAAGAAGATTAGGCTTAGATCACAACACCCAAGTTTCTTTAAATATTTGGAAAGCCTTCCAAAGAAGGATGCCTACAAATAAGGCCAGACAGTAAAGTCTAAAATACATACCAATTCAAAGCTGAGACACCAAAGAATGTCTACTAGAATCAACATCATCCAGGAAAACATGCCCTCACCAAATCAATGAAATAAGGTACCAGGGACTGATCTTGGGGAAGTCCAGATATGTAACCTTTTAAAAAGACAATTCAAATATCTGTGTTGAGAAAACTCAATGAAATTCAAGATAACACACCAAACAAATACAGAATTCTATCATATAAATTTAACAAAGATGTTCAAATAATTTAAAAGGAGCAAGCAGAAATCATAGAGCTAAAAAATGCAATTGGCGTACTGAAGAATTAATCAGAGTCCTTTAATAGCAAGGTGGATCAAGCAGAAGAAAAAAATAGCTTGAAAACAGGCCATTTGAAAATACAGTCAGAGGAGACAAGTGATAAATAGAGTAAAAAAGAACGAAGAGCACCGACAAGATTCAGAAAACAGGCTCCAAAGGTCAAATCTAAGAGTTATTGGCCTTAAAGAGGAGTTAGAAAAAGAGATAGGGATAGAATGTTTACTCAAAGTGATGATAACAGAAAACTTTCCAAACATAGAGAAAAAGATCAACATTCATTTATAAGAAGGTAACAGAACACAAAGCAGATTTAACCCAAAGAAGACAACTTGAAGGCATTTAATAATCAAACTTCCAAAATTCAAGGATTTAAAAAAGGATCCCAAAAGCAGTAAGAAAAATGAAACAAATAACATAAAATAAAACTGCAATACATCTGGCAGCAGATCTTTAGTGGAAACATTACAGGCTGATAGAGTAGCATAACACAGTTAAAAGGTTAAAGGTAAAAAAATTCTCCTAAAATAGTATATCCACCAAAAATATCCTGTGAAGATGAAGAAGACATAAAGACTTTTCCAGATAAGCAAAAGCTGAGGGATTTTGTCAACAGCAGACCTGTCCTCCAAGAAATGCTATAGGCAGTACTTCAAACACAAAGAAAAAGACATTAATGAGAAATAATAAATCATCTTAAGGTAAAAAACTCACTAGTAATTGTAAGTAGATAGAAAAATACAGAACTTAAAGTATAATAACAATACAATAAAAAAAGAATTTCAGACATATGTCAATATGTGCTAGATATATTGTTAAGGAAAACAAAGTGGGTTACAGAACAATATATTTTTGTAAAATAATGCCGTATTTGTGTATATAAAAAAAAGAAAAATACAGAATGCTGTAACACTGTAACTGTGGTGTAAACTACTGTGAACTGTACGTAAACTACTCTTAAGTAGAAAAACTAAACCATAAAAAATTAAACATAAAAACTGCGATAACTTTTAAAGACATAGTACAAATCTATATATATATACATATATATGCATATATACATACATACATATATATGGAGAACAAGTTAGGGTGTAAAGTTTTTATTATTTTTCTATTTTTCAGTTTGTTTGTTTTTGCAGTTATCAGTTTAAAATAATGGGTTATATAATAGTGTTTGTAAGTCTCAAGGTAACATCAAATTAAATAAATATGTGTGTGTGTATATATATATATATCTCATATATATGTATATATGATACACAAAACTAAAAAGCAAGAAATTAAATCATACCACCACGGAAAATTACCTTAACTATGGGAAGACAGAAAGAAAGGAAAGAAGGAAGACCGCAAAGCAACCAAAAAGCAAGTAACAAAATGGCAGGAATAAGTACATACTTATCAATAATAACATTGAATGTGAATGGACTAAACCCTCCAATTAAAAGACATAGAGTGGCTGAATGGACTAAAACAAACAAACAAACAAACCAAGACCCAGTGATTTGTTACCTACAAGAAAGATACTTCACCTGTAAAAATAAAGGGATAGAGAAACAGCTTCTATTCCAGTGGAAACAAACAAACAAAAGCAGTAGCTACACTTATATCAGACAAAATAGTTTTCAAGATTAAAAACTATAAGAAGAGACATAGAAGGTAGTTACATAATCATAAAGAGGTCAATTCAGCAAGACTATATAACAATTTCAAATATACATGCACCCAAAACTGGAACACCCATATATACAAAGCAAATATTATTAAAGCTAAATACAATACTAGCTGGAAACTTCAACACCCCAGTTTCAACACTGGACAGATCAACCATACAGAAAATCAACAAAGAAACATCAGACTTACTCTGCACTATAGGCAAAATATAGCTAATAGATACTTATAGTCCATTTCATCAAATGGCTGAAGTATACACATTATTTTCCTTAGCATATGGATGATTCTCAAGGATAAAGGATATGTTAATTCACAAATCACGTCTTAAAACACTCCATAAAATTCAAATAATATAAAATGGCTTTTCTGAACATAATAGAATAAAACCAGAAATCAATAATGAGGAATTTTGGAAATTATACAAGTATATGAAAATTAAACAATATGCTCCTTTATGACCAATGAAGAAATTAAAAAGAAGGAAACTGAATAATTTCTTGAAATAATTGATAATGGAAATACAACATATCAAAACCTATGGAATACAGTGAAAGCAGTACTAAGAAGTATATAAACACTGACATGGAAAAAGAAGAGAAATTTAAAATTAACAATGAACAAGCATCTTAAATAATTAGAAAATCAAGAGAAAACAAAACCCAAATTTAGTAGAAGAAAATAAATAATAAAGATCAGATAAGAAATAAAGGAAATTTAAATGAATAAAACAATATAAAATATAAATGAAACAAAGACTTTTTTTTTTAAATATAAACAGAATTGACAAACCATTAGCCAGGCTAAGTAAGAAAAAAAAGAGAGAAGAGCAAATAAATAAAATCAGAGCTGAAAGAGGAGATATTACAACCAGAAATTCAAAGGATTATTGTGGCTACTTATAAGCACTAATTAATTATAAATTTAAATAATCTAGAAGAAATTGATACATTCCTAAACAGATAAAACCTGCCAAAATTAAAACATGAAAACATCAAAAACACAAACAGACCAATAACAAATAATGAGATCAAAGTCATAACAAAAATTCTTCCAGGAAAGAAAAGCCTGGGGTCTGATGACTTCGTTGCTGAAGTCTATCAAACGTTTAAAGAAGAATACCTATCCTACTCAAACTATTCCAAAATAGAGGAGAAGGGAGTATTTCAAACTTATTCAATGAGACCAGTATTACCCCCATCTCTGAATCAGATAAAAACACATCAAGCAAAGAAAACTATAGACCAGTATCATAATGAATATTGATGCAAAAGTCCTCTACAAAATACAAGGAAACTGAATTCAACAACACATTAAAAAGATTAATCATCATGATCAAGTGGGATTTATACCAGAGATGCAAGGATAGTTCCAAATATGCAAATCAACTAATATGATACATCATATCAATAGAAAGAAGGAAAACATATGTGATCATTTCAACTGATGCGGAAATCACATTCAGTAACATTCTATATCCCTTCATAATAATAATAAAAAAACTTTTAAAAAACTAGGGATAGAAGGAACATACCTCAAAATAATACAAGCCATATATGACAGACCCACAGTTAGTATCATACTGAAAGGAAAAATCTGAAAACCTTTCGTCTACGATCTGGATCACCACAGGGTTGCCCATTTTCACCACCGTTATTCAACATAGTACTGGAAGTTCTAATTAGAACAATCAGACAAGATAAAGAAATAAAAGGCATCCAAATCAGAAAGAAAGAAGTCAAATTATCCTTGGTAACAGATAATCTGATGTTATATTTGGAAAAACCTAAAGACTCCACCAAGAATCGATTAGAACCTGATAAATTCAGTAAAGTTACAGGATACATAATCAACATACAAAAATCAGGAGCATTTTTATATGCTTGCTAACAGTGAACAATCTAAAAAAGAAATTTAAAAAGTAATCCCATTTACATTAAATACCTAGTAATTAACCAAAAAAGTGCACTATCTATACAATAAAAACTAAAAAACACTGATAAAATAAATTGAAGAGGGCAAAAAAAATGGAAATATATCCCTTGTTCATGGATTAGAATAATCAATATTGTTAAAATGTCCATACTGCCGAAAGAAATCTACAAATTCAACACAATATCTATCAGAGCACCAATAACATTCTTCAGAAAAATATTTTTAAAAAACTGCCCTGAGATTTGTATGGAACCATAAATGACCCAGAATAGCCAAAGCTGTTCTAAGCAAGAAAAACAAAATGAAGGAATCACCTTACCTGCCTTCAAATAATGCTACAGAACTACAGTAACCAAAATGGCATAAAAACAGACACATAGACCAATGGAACAGAATACAGAGCCCTGATATAAATCTGTAAATCTACAGTCAACTCATTTTTGACAAAGTTGCCAAGAACATACATTGGTGAAAGGATAGTTTTTTCAATAAGTGGTGCTGGAAAAAAAAATATTCATATGCGGAAGAATGAAACTAGACCCCTATCTCTTGTAATATACAAAAATCTAATCAAAATGGATTACAGACTTAAATCTAGACTTAAACTATGAAAATACTAAAAGAAAACATTGGGGAAACTCTCCATGACATTAGATAGAACAAAGAGTTATTGAATAATAGTCCACAAGCACAGGCAACCAAAGCGAAAATGAACACATGGGATCACATCAAGTTAAAAAGCTTCTGCAGAGCAAAGGAAACAATCAACAAAGTAAATGGATAACCCACAAAATGGGAGAAAATTTTTGCAAACTACCCATCTGCAAAGAATTAATAGGCAGAATATGTAAGAGCTCAAAGAACTGTATAGGAAAAAATGTAGTAATCTCACTGAAAAACTGGCAAAATATCTGTGTAAACATTTCTCAAACGAAGGCCTACAAATAGCAGACAAATATACAAAAAGGTGCTCAACATCACTGATTATCAGTTAACTGTAAATGAAAACTACAATGATATGTTGTCTCAGCCCATATAAGTAGGCTTATATCAAAAAGACAGGCAATAAGGAATACTGATGAGGATATGGAGACAAGGTAACCCTTGTACATTCTTGGTTTCAATGTAAATTAGTAAAATCACTATGGAGAACAGTTTGGAGTTTCCTCAAACTATAAATATAGCTACTATTTGATACAGCAATCCCACTCCTAGATGTACGCCCAAAAGAAAAGGAATAAATATATTGTTGCACTCCCATGTTTGTTGCAGCACTATTCACAATAGCCTAGATTTGGAAACAAGTGTCCATCAACAGACGAATGAACAAAGAAAATGTGGTACCTATACACAATGGAGTGCCAGCCATGGAAAATAATGTGATTCTGCCATTTGCAACAACATGGATGGAAATGCACATTATTGTGTTAAGTCAAATAAGCCAGGAACAGAAAGGCCAACTTCACATATTCTCACTTATTTGTGAGAGCTAAAAATTAAAACAATTGAATGTATGGAGATAGTCTAAGGTTGGTTACTAGAGGCTTGGAAGGGCAGTAGGGGCATGGAGATGGAAGTGGGGATGGTTAAAGGGTACAACAAAACAGAAATAATGATTAAGACCTTGTATTTGATAGCACAAAAAGGTGACTAGAGTCAAAAATAGTTTAATTGTAAATTTTAAAATAAAGAGTATAATTTGATTTCTTCCAACACAAAGAATAAATACTTGAAGAGAAGGATACCCCATTTACTCTGCTGTGATTATTATATATTGCATGTCTGTATGAAAATATCTCATGTACACCTACTATACATCCACAAAAATTTAAAATTAAAAAACGTATTCAAGTATGTAATTTTAGATGTATTAAATAACCTAAATCTTAAGGTTTGTTATATATTAAATGTACTTAAGTGTTTTTCTTGTAAACAAAATGAAAACCTGGTAGTTATTTTCCAAATGAGTAAATGTTCAAACAAAAATACTTTAAAATTGAATTAATTATCAAAAAAGTCTAGAAAATCAATTATTCATTGAAGGAAAGGGGAAAAATCAATTTTACAAAGAGATGACTTTACTAGTTAATCTATATATTCAGCTTAGAAAAAGTTGTTATGAAACCTCAAAGTTCTATGAATCATCTTTATTATTCTTACAGGAAATTAATGTAGATTCTCCTTTCATTTTATTATTGTAACTAAAAAAATTATCTGTGCAAACATTGAATAAGGTGTTAAAACTTTTTTGTTAATTCCATGTACAGATGCAGTCCTAACCTTTGAGATGTTATTTTATCATTAGAGAAAAAAGTATTGTTACAGGTGGAAATGCACACACTCTTAAAATGTCTCAAGGTATAATAATAAATTTTAAGAATAATATAATTGATATTAACTAAGTATTTAATATATTCCACAATCTGTACTGGGCAGAAATTTTATATATTATCTCATTCAAGCCTTAAAAGATTCTGACTTGCATACGGTTATCTTATATTTGTAAGTAAGTGATTTCAGTCCAAAGAGTTTAAGATACATGGTCTATACTACAAGGATAATAACTATCAAAACAGTATTCATATATAGGACTCTCCAACTGTAATATGTGTGGAAGTTGGCATTTAAATGTTACATACTTTGTATTTTATTATCCAGAAAATAAATGTAGTTATCTACTGTTACTATAGTATTTGGGAAATTTTTAATGAACACTTCAATTTCCTGAAAATAAATTTTCATAATAAAAACAAAAACTGAAACTTTCTTTCTGGCTCACAAAGGTTAGATATTTGGAACACTCCAGAATGACTGTGTCAACTTGACAAGTGCTCTTTCCCCAAAAGCGACTATGTAACTTGACAAATTGTCATTAATATCTGTTTAAATCATCTGTGAATTGAGCAAAAGAAAAAATGCAAATTGAGAAGCACTTATTCAACAAAATGTACGGAATCTTGGCGTCTGTTATTTTAGTTAGGGGCAGCTCCCATCCCAACACATTCCACCCCCAGATCTGTGGTCCCACCTAAAGAAATTGACATTATTTGGAGCAGACTATGGAAAAATTCATGCCCAAGAATGTTGTGGAGAAAAATATATAGATCTCAACAGCAAATGATTAGTGTAGGCCAACATCTCAGGGTAATTAGTTCATTCAAGCTTTAAATTTACAGACAACTCAGAAACTTAACATGGAGATAAAGGGAAAGGGAAGGTAAAAGACCACCATGTTGATACCACACAGTACTGGTGGTTCAGAACCTATGCATATGTGTAAGGCCACAATTTTATCATGAGTGACTACAGAGAAAATGTGTGAGCTACTACTCCTGACTGAAAGTGGAACACAGCTGTCAACTCCCTAAACTTGTAAAGTATTCTCTTCAGCTACAAACAGATCCAATGGCAAAAGGTGGGAGACGTACCAGATCAAGTTTAAACAAAACCTATGACTAATCATTAGGTAGTTACTTGTCTAAGTTGAAACAGGGGAGATCCAAACTTAAAAATAAAAACAAGAAAACAAAAACTTAGCAGTGAAATCAGAAGCTATACATTTTGGAAGAAATACATTTTAAATGAATAATTCAGGGTAATCATTGAATAAACAATCAAAACACAACAACAAAGGAAGTCACTTGGAGATGAGAAAAATAATCTATACTTGTTATGATATATTATGCTAAAACGTCCAGTATTTTTTAAAAAAGATATACAAAGTAACAGGATAGCATAACACACATTGGAGAAAAAGAGTCAATACAAATTGTTTTTAAATAATTTGAGATATTTTTTCAAACACAAATATTCCAAACAGAAAAGTAAAGAAAAGCATGTTTAAATGTAATAATTAAATGAAAATATAGGCTGGGCTTGGTGGCTCACGCCTGTAATCCCAGCACTTTGGGAGGCCGAGGCAGTGGATCACAAGGTCAGGAGTTCGAGATCAGCCTGGCCAGCATGGTGAAACCCTGTCTCTGCTAAAAATACAGAAAATAGCCGGGCACGGTGGCACACCCCTGTAGTCTCAGCTACTCAGGAGGCTGAGGCAGGAGAATTGCTTGAACTCAGCAGGTGAAAGTTGCAGTGAGCCAAGATCGCGACACTGCACTCCAGCCTGGGCAACACAGTGAGACTCCGTCTCAAAAAAAAGAAAAAACCAGAAAATATAACAACAGTGACCCTTTTATCAAGAATATCAGTAAATAGGCATTTTAAAAATATACTAAAGGGAAACTCTGGAGTTAAAAGTATAATAACTGAAAATTTTAAATTTTTAAATGAAAAATTTAGTACATGGCCTCAACAGCAGAATTTAACTGGTAGAAGAATTCGGGAATATGAAGATGAAGCAACAGAGATTATTCAATCTCAAAAACAAATTTATATGGTCATACTACCCAAAGTAATTGACAGAATTCAATGTATTCCTATCAAATAATCATCAACATTTTTCACAGATTTAGGAAAAACTTTTTTAAAATTTATATGCAACTAAAATAGAACTTGCATAGCCAAAGCAATCCTAAGCAAAAAGAAAAAAGTTGGAGGCATCACACTACCTGACTTCAAACTATACAACGAGGCTACAGTAACTAAAACATCCTGGTACTGGATCAGAAACAAACTTATAGACCAATGGAACAGGATAAAGAACCCAGAAATAAAGCTTCACACCTGCAACCATCTGATCTTCAACAAAGTTGACAAAAAGAAACAGCAGGGAAAGGACTTCCTATTCAATAAATGGTGCTGGGGTAACTGGCTAGAAATATGCTGAAGATTAAAACTGGACCCCTTCCTTTCACCATATACAAAAATCAACACAAGATAGATTAAAGGTGCAAATGTAAAACCTAAAACTAAACAAAATTTGGAAGAAAACCTAACAAACGCCATTGTGGACATGGACCATGGCAAAGATTTCGTGATAAACACTTCCAAAGTAATTGCAACAAAAGCAAAAATCGACAAGTGAGGCCTAATTAAACTAAAGGGCTTCTGTGCAGCAGAATAAGCTATCAACACAATAAATAGACAACTTACAGAATGGGAGAAAATAGCAAGCTATGCATCTGACAAAGGCCTAGTATCCATAATCTATGAGGAACTTAAATCAACAACCAAAAATCAAACAACTCCATTAAAAAATAGGCAAAACAAATGAACAGACACTTCTCAAAAGAAGACATACAAGTGGCCAAGAAACATGTGAATAAATGCTTAACCTCACTAATTATTAGAGAAATGCAAATCAAAACCACAGTAAGTTCCATCTCACACTAGTCAGAATGGCTACTGTTAAAAAGTCAAAAAAATAACAGATGTTGGTGAGGTGGTGGAGAAAAGAGAATTCTTATACACTGTTGATGGGAATATAAATTAGTATAACACCTATGAAAAACAGTATGGAGATGTCTCAAAGATTTTAAAACCAAACTACCATTTAAAACAGCAATCCTATTACTGGGTATATATCCAAAGAAATACAAATCATTCTACCATAAAAACACATACACATGTACGTTCATTACAGCACTATTCACAGTGGCAAAGACATGGAATCAACCTAGATGATCATTAATGGTGGACTGGATAAAGAAAACATGGCACACATACACCAGGGAATAGTACACAAAAATAAGAAGAACAAAAGCATGTCCTTTGCATCAACATGGTTGCAGGTGGAGGCTATTATCTTAAGAAAATTAATGCAGAAACAGTAGACCAAATACTACATGTTTTTACTTATAAGTAGCAGTTAAACATTGAGTATACATGGGTACTAAGTAGGGAACAATAGACACCAAGGCCTACTTCAGGATAGAGGGTGAGGTTTGAAAACATACCTATTGGGTACTATGTTTATTACCTTATTACCTGAGTGATTAAGTAATTTATACAACAAAACTCACAACATCCAACTTACCCATGTAACAAGCCTATGCATGTTCACCCTGAATCTAAAATAAAAATTGGAAAAAATGAAAAAGTAACAAATATATATATACTTATAACATAAATATATATATAATAAACATATACTATCTATAAGTAACAAATATATGTGTGTGTGTATATATATATACAAATTACATTCCTATAGCTTCTGTAACAAATTACCATGAACTTAATGCCTTCAACATTTTTACTCTTTGACAGCTCTGGAGGTCACTTGTTCAAATTCTATATTTTGAAACACTAAAAACAATCTATCTACAGAGGTGGTTCCTTCTGAAGATTCCAGGGAAGAATCAATTTCCTGCCTCCTCTATTCTCTGTAGGCTGCCTTGGTATTCCTTGGCTCGTAGCCATATCACTCAAGTCTCTGTTTCTTTCTTCACATCACCTTCTGTCCACATTGATATCTTGCATCCCTCATATAAGCATGCCTATGTTTATATAGGGCCTACCTAGATAAGCCTGGATAATACTCCTATCACAAGATCCTTCACCTAATCACATGATTGAAGTCTATTTTCCATGTAATGAGATTAGAATGTGGGCATTGTGCGTGTGTGTGTAGGGGTGTGATTATTCAGCCCACCAAAAACAAGAAGAAACAAGAATGAAGAAAAAACAAACAGAAATTGAGAGACATATGAAACACTATTAAAGATACCAACATACACATAGCATAATTGCAAAAGGAGAGTAATGAGAGAAAGGGGCAGGAAAAATATTTGAAGAATAATGAAAAACATCTAATTTGATTAAAAAATTTAGTCTAGACACTCAATAACTAGAACAAACAAACTCCAAGTAAAATAAACACAAGATAACCAGTACCTAGCTATGTCATAGTATGTCATAGGCAACCTGTTGTTTTCTTTTGTTTTTGTTTTTGTTTTTGTTTCTTTTGAATGAAGTCTTACTTTGTCACCAGGCTGGAGTGCAGTGGTGCAATCTCGGCTCACTGCAACCTCCACCTGCCGGGTTCAAGTGATTCTCCTGCCTCAGCCTCCCAAGTAGCTGGGATTACAAGTGCCTGCGACCACGCCCAGATAATTTTTGTATTTTTAGTAGAGATGGTGTTTCACCATGTTGGCCAGGATGGTCTCAATCTCTTGACCTTTTGATCTGCCAGCCTCGGCCTCCCAAACAGCTGGGATTACAGGCGTGAGCCACCGCACCCAGCCAGGCGAACTGTTAAAGACAAAGATTAAAAGAAAGTTTTGAAAGTAACAAGGGAAAAATGACTCATAACATTAAGGAAACCACAAAATGACCAATTGACTTCTCATCAGAGGGAATAGAGGCAAGAAAGCTAAAAGTTAGCACATTAAAAATGCTGAAAAGAGCACAATGTCAACCAAGAATCCTGTATCAGGAAAAACTGGTTTTCAAAAATTAAAGAGAAATAAAAATAAATATTCTCTCAGCCAAACAGGCTGAAACAATTCAACGCTATCAGATTTGTTTAACAAGAAACCCTGAAGGGTATTTCTCAGGTTGAACAGAAGTGATACCAGACAGTAACTTGAATTAAAAAAAAATGACCCCCAGTAAAGGTTATCATATAAGTTATTATGAAACATAGTATCAATGCAACTTTACTTCTCTCTTTTTCATTAAACTAATATAAAAAGTAACTGCAAAAAACAATTGCTCAAAGCGTGGTCTAATGATAAAGCTAGTTCCTTTGGCCCCACGGATTATGCTGCTGCAGAGGAAAGTCCTAGAGAGGTTCTCTCAATACATGGAACTACAATAGGGCCCCTCCTACCTGTTTAGAGTAAACGTGAAGGTAACAAATCCATTTTCTGGAAATAGCTAGCTACCTTAGGATCCATGTTTCTGTCTCAGTGGCAATTTGTCTTCCGGAGAACCATAGCCTACCTCCTCTACTAGAATACAGATTTAAAATATTTGAATAATTGAGTGTACACAAGTTTGTGAGTTTTTTTTTCATTCATTTATGTTTCTTTTTAACTTTATCTTCTATTCAAATTTGCTCAACTTTAAACAATTTAATTTTGCTTCTCTTCTTTACATCTATATCCTCTTTCTAACTTTGATACCTATCTGCTTTCACAGAGGGTCAGTTTTCATTTAAAGATCTCCTTTGACCTTTATTAACACATGTTAATAAGTTTATTGTCAACAATTTCTTTTTTTTTATTATTATTATTTTTTTTGAGACGGAGTCTCACTCTTTCACCCAGGCTGGACGGCAGTGGCACTATCTCGGTTCACTGCAAGCTCCGCCTCCCGGGTTCACGCCATTCTCCTGCATCAGCCTCCTGAGTAGCTGGGATTACAGGCACCCGCCACCATGCCCAGCTAATTTTTGTATTTTTAGTAGAGATGGGGTTTCAAGTTTTAGGGTACATATGCACACTGTGCAGCTTAGTTACATATGTATACATGTGCTATGTTGGTGGGCTGCACCCATTAACTCGTCATTTAACATTAGGTATATCTCCTAATGCTATCCCTCCCCCCTCCCCCCACCCCACAACAGGCCCCGGTGTGTGATATTCCCCTTCCTGTGTCCATGTGTTCTCATTGTTCAATTCCCACTTATGAATAAGAACATGCGGTGTTCAGTTTTTTGTCCTTGCAATAGTTTGCTGAGATTGATGGTTTCCAGCTTCATCTATGTCCCTACAAATGACATGAACTCATCATTTTTTTATGGCTGCATAGTATTCCATGGTGTATATGTGCCACATTTGCTTGATACAGTCTATCATTTTTGGACATTTGGCTTGGTTCCAAGTCTTTGCTGTTGTGAATAGTGCTGCAATAAACATACGTGTGCATGTGTCTTTATAGCAGCATGATTTATAATCTTTGGGTATAAACCCAGTAATGGGATTGCTGGGTCAAATGGTATTTCCAGTTCTAGATCCCTGAGGAATCGCCACACTGACTTCCACAATGGTTGAACTAGTTTACAGTCCCACCAACAATGTAAAAGTGTTCCTATTTCTCCACATCCTCTCTAGCACCTGTTGTTTCCTGACTTTTTAATGATCGCCATTCTAACTGCTGTGAGATGGTATCTCATTGTGGTTTTGATTTGCATTTCTCTGATGACCAGCGATGATGAGCATATTTTCATGTGTCTTTTGACTGCATAAATGTCTTCTTTTGAGAAGTGTCTGTTCATATCCTTCGCCCAGTTGTTGATGGGGTTTTTTGTTTTTTTCTTGTAAATTTGTTTGAGTTCATTGTAGATGCTGGATATTAGCCCTTTGTCAGATGAGTAGATTGCAAAAATTTTCTCCCATTCTGTAGGTTGCCTGTTCACTCTGATGGTAGTTTCTTTTGCTGTGCAGAAGCTCTTGAGTTTAATTAGATCCCATTTGTCAATTTTGGCTTTTGTTGCCATTGCTTTTGGTGTTTTCGACATGAAGTCATTGCCCATGCCTATGTCCTGAATGGTATTGCCTAGGTTTTCTTCTAGGGTTTTTATGGTGTTAGGTCTAATATTTAAGTCTTTAATCCATCTTGAATTAATTTTTGTATAAGGTGTAAGGAAGGGATCCAGTTTCAGCTTTCTACATACAGCTAGCCAATTTTCCCAGCACCATTTATTAAATAGGGAATCCTTTCCCCATTGCTTGTTTTTCTCAGGTTTCTCAAAGATCAGATGGTTGTAGATATGCGGCATTATTTCTGAGGGCTCCGTTCTGTTCCATTGGTCTATCTCTCTGTTTTGGTACCAGTACCATGCTGTTTTGGTTACTGTAGCCTTGTAGTATACTTTGAAGTCAGGTAGCGTGATGCCTCCGGCTTTGTTCTTTTGGCTTAGGACTGACTTGGTGATGAGGGCTCTTTTTTGGCTTCATATGAACTTTAAAGTAGTTTTTTCCAATTCTGTGAAGAAAGTCATTGGTAGCTTGATGGGGATGGCATTGAATCTATAAATTACCTTGGGCAGTATGGCCATTTTCACAATATTGATTCTTCCTACCCATGAGCATGGAATGTTCTTCCATTTGTTTGTGTCCTCTTTTATTTCATTGAGTAGTGGTTTGTAGTTCTCCTCGAAGAGGTCCTTCATGTCCCTTGTAAGATGGATTCCTAGGTATTTTATTCTCTTTGAAGCAATTGTGAATGGGAGTTCACTCATGATTTGGCTCTCTGTTTTTCTGTTATTGATGTATAAGAATGCTTGTGATTTTTGCACATTGATTTTGTATCCTGAGACTTTACTGAAGTTGCCTATCAGCTTAAGGAGATTTTGGGCTGAGACAATGGGGTTTTCTAGATATACAATCATGTCATCTGCAAACAGGGACAATTTGACTTCCTCTTTTACTAATTGAATACCCTTTATTTCCTTCTCCTGCCTGATTGCCCTGGCCAGAACTTCCAACACTATGTTGAACAGGAGTGGTGAGAGAGGGCATCCTTGTCTTGTGCCAGTTTTCAAAGGGAATGCTTCTAGTCTTTGCCCATTCAGTATGATACTGGCTGTGGGTTTTTCATAGATAGCTCTTATTATTTTGAGATACGTCCCATCATTACCGAATTTATTGAGAGTTTTTAGCATGCAGCATTGTTGAATTTTGTCAAAGGCCTTTTCTGCATCAATTGAGATAATCATGTGGTTTTTGTCGTTGGTTCTGTTTATATGCTGGATTACATTTATTGATTTGTGTATGTTGAACTAGCCTTGAATCCCAGGGATGAAGCTCACTTGATCATGGTAGATAAGCTTTTTGATGTGCTGCTGGATTCGGTTTGCCAGTATTTTATTGAGGATTTTTGCATCAATGTTCATCAGGGATATTCGTCTAACATTCTCTTTTATTTGTTGTGTCTCTGCCAGGCTTTGGTATCAGGATGATGCTGGCCTCATAAAATGAGTAAGGGAGGATTCCCTCTTTTTCTATTGATTGGAATAGTTTCAGAAGGAATGGTACCAGCTCCTTCTTGTACTGCTGGTAGAATTCGGCTGTGAATTCATCTGGTCCTGGACTTTTTTTGTGTGGTAAGCTATTAATTATTGCCTCAATTTCAGTCTGTTATTGGTCTATTCAGAGATTCAACTTCTTCCTGGTTTAGTCTTGGGAGGGTGTATGTGTCGAGGAATTTATCCATTTCTTCTAGATTTTCTAGTTGATTTGCGTAGAGGTGTTTATGGTATTCTCTGAGGATAGTTTGTATTTCTGTGGGATCGGTGGTGATATCCCCTTTATCATTTTTTATGGTGTCTATTTGATTCTTCTCTCTCTTTATTAGTCTTGCTAGCAGTCGATCAATTTTGTGGATCTCTTCAAAACACCAGCTTCTGGATTCATTGATTTTTTGAAGGGTTTTTTGTGTCTCTATTTCCTTCAGTTCTGCTCTGATTTTAGTTATTTCTTGCCTTCTGCTAGCTTTTGAATGTGTTTGCTCTTGCTTCTCTAGTTCTTTTAATTGTGACGTTAGGGTTTCAATTTTAGATCTTCCCTGCTTTCTCTTGTGGGCATTTAGTGCTATAAATTTCCCTCTACACACTGCTTTGAATGTGTCCCAGAGATTCTGGTATGTTGTGTCTTTGTCAACAATTTCAAAGGAGCAAAAGAATCATGGAGAGAACATAGGGGGTAAACTGGGTTTTCTCTGAGAATCATCAGTACCATATACCAAACCAATGGTTTCTCACGTTAAGTGTATTCTATTTTAAAACCCACTTTAACACTATTTAGAGTAAAAATCACAAATCTCTACCTTACCACTGACCACTTTATGTTGTTTATGTATCTGAGTGACCCAATATATTATAATGACTTTAGTGTCAGATACTTTGTCCTGTTTACCTATAAGCTTAGCCTAGTGTCTTCTATAAAAACAACAATCATGTTTGAATAATTGGACAGTTTCTTACAAAATTAAGTGTGACTCAAGGTTTTGTCATGTTTCTGATATTCCCAATCTCCCAAATGAATGTCTTATTTTTACTCACACTTTTGTGGACCCAGGCTCCAGCCTTCTTCCTCAGCTTCCAAATGCTATTTATTATTAACACTTCCATGGGTTAAAACCCTTTATCTATTTGTCAAACTGCCATCATTATCTTTTCCCCATTTTCATTACAATATTGTATTGGTAAAAAAAAAATTCAGCTGTAAGCAATAGGAGACTAATGAGCAGAGGCATAATTGAAATATTTATAATTTACTTAATCAGAGGTCTGAAGGTTGATTGTCTCAGGGTTAGTCACTTAGTATTATCAAGAAACTCAAAAAACTAGGCTTTTCTTAGATTCCAACTCTATCATACATAGATGTTAATTTTTTGTCATTAAGGTTTTCAACTCATGATAAAAAAATAGCTGTTGTAACTACAGAAAACTCATATGTTACAAGGCAGAAATAAAAGCAAAACTAATGGTACCAGTGAAGAATTTGGTAGCATCTGTCTCTGTTAGAGCCTGGCAAAGCCTTTCTCTGAACATTCCTATTAGACTTCCCTTTATATTGCACGGGCCATAAACAGGTTGAATAATGATCCGTAAGTGTCAGGGATGTCAAGAAAAAACTATATTTCCTGAGGATTTCTACATTAATTTTGAACAAAACCCAAGTTCAATAAGCTTGGATGCAGCAATTTATGTATTCTATTTGTTTGTGATTAATTCCAAAGACCATGCCTTCTGTTTTTCCAACAGAAAGTTGCATCTATTTTATGTACTTTAAAAGTCTGCAAGTTCAAAGAGTATTTCAGTTGTACAAGTTCAATATCTCTGATGTTTATCCATGCAGAGAAATGTTTCTTATTTTTGAAAGTTTCAACATGCTGGCTTAAGGAAAATTACTATGTGAAGCAAATTGGAGTAGGGTTATCTCCTTCCCAAACTGCCTCCAATTGGTTTGGAAATAAATTCTACCAGGTTATAGCACTTAACAACACAATACTTCTAATTTCTAAAGGCATACTAAAACTTTAATATTCACATACATATAAAAACATATGAATCAGATGGTTGCCTATAATTTCAATAGATTCTGCTGTCTAAAATTTTTTGTCGACAATACAAAAGGCTAATTTTATTTTGCACTGAGAAAGATCGTCTAAAATTTTGGAACCACTTATAATTTTCTATATTTATAACCATATCAAGATAATTATTTTTGTTTCACCAGTGAACTGAATATATCTAATACAACATATAAAGAATGTGCTAATTTAAGTGAATGAAAAATTATACTGTGCATGTTCATTAACTGCCATATTGTGAAATAGTACAATAAAATGCTACCATTTTATGTATGTATTGAGATTATAAAAAATCAATTATCTTTTCCTAAGATTTGCTTAAAAAGCAAGAAAGATAAGTCAATTATGTACGTGGTTCAAAGGTATTTTTTGCCACTTCATTGTTTTTTTCTAAGATTAGCCTATATTCTGATACATTTGGGAAATGGCAAAACCTAGATTATATTATAAAGAACTCACAAACTCAGTCACTGGTTTATTGTTGTACAATTTTTAAAAGGAACAATTTTAAAATAGATCATTTTACTCTAACAAGACTAATTTAGAAGCTGAATCATCATAATTATCAGTGTATATAAAATTCAAATGTCTCAGTTTGGAATTCAAGGTTAGTTAGTGCCTGGGCCCTCCGAGCTTTTCAGTTTTGTTTTTTTTTTTAATGTCTTCAGTTTCCATTCTGTACTCAAAATTACTTTAGTCAGAGTACTATATTCTCATGCTTATTAGTTTCTTTACATTTTTACCTATATGCTTAGTTCCAGATCCTTAAAAATAATTATCTCAGTTTATAAACACAATATTTTGTAGGAATTTTTAAAAGCCGAGGAAATATTTCTAACCTCTACATGCCACCTTTATTACAAATTGTCTTACTTTTTAACTACCTTATTTTATTCAACGCTTGCCATCTTTTGTTCAGTCTCTACATTTTCTAGCCATCCTGGAAAGCCAGGACATTGGATGGTCTGCTTAAATTTTTATAGGCTTCCAATCCCCATGATAATAAATGCACAAACACAAAAATCTTCTGTTTACTTTTAACCATCCTTAGGACACACATATCTCCACCAGGGATAATGTATTTGTTACATAATAATTTCCTTTGCTATTACAATTTCATATTTGACTTAAGGATTTCATAACATTATAGTCATAGGCACAGAATATTTTGTTGCTCAGCCTTGTACTACATATAATTTCATTCTCACAAAATGAACTCATGGTGCCTCCTTTGGAATAACATTATGTAGCAGTAATTGTATAGCAATGTGGCAGGCTTCTTTTACATAATTATGAATAGGTAATAAAAATTTTAGATAAAATATGTAAATGTACATTCACATCCATTAAATCCATAACATAGAGAAAAGTGTGCAATTAATTACTTTATGGTATTACTGCAAATACGTTAATAACTGGCTGGGTGCTATGGCTCACTCCTGTAATCTCAGCATGTTGGGAAGCTGAGTCAGGCAGATTGTTTCAGCCCAGGAGTGAGAACAGCCTGGGCACCATAATGAGATTCTGTCTTACAAAAACATTCTAAAAAAATTAGTCAGATGTGGTAGGTTCACACCTGTGGTCCTAGCTACTGGGGAGGCTAAGTCAGGAATATCTGTTGATCTCAGGGGTTCAAGGCCATGGTGAGCTTTAATTGCACCACTGCATTCCAGCCTGGGTGATACAGCAAACCTGTATGTCAAAAATTATATATATATAATTTTTTATTTTTTTATATATATATATATATACACACACACACATACACACATATATGATTATATACTGTTCCAATATCTAGTATCTGCTTTCTTCAGAGAGACTGCATATGGCTGTTTACATTATTGAATTCTAATGCATTTTAGCCTAACCTTAATTAGGCCATTCAACAAGAACAATCTTATTTCTCTGAAGGTATTCAGTCTCTCAAAGATCAGCTACATCAACTGTTTTACTACCTTATGTTCACCAACCTCAGAAATACTCCCACCTCCCTCCTTTTACTCTCCTTATCTCTCCTCAAAATTTCCTCCTGTCTCTTTCAACCATGTTGTTATCATCCTGGTATTTAACCACCCCTATCTAAATCTGTCTCTACTTTGCCAGCTCCCCAGTTTTTTTTTATAGTTTCTCAAGACCTTAGTACTGTTCCTCCAGTTCTCAGACCCTGAAAATAAGAAGCTGCAGAAACTCAGTTGCCCTCTTCTCAATAAGTTAATTTTAAGTATTGGTCTTGATCTGACTTATTTGTTATAATAAAGAACTTCCCTGACCCATGCCCATACAGAGAGAAATTTTTTACATAATTCAGATTTGTCTTAGAGTCATGTTCTTCTAAGCTTTCAGACATTCACCATTCAGCTCAATTCTTCTGTGTTCCACAGATGCCTCTTTATAGTTTGAAGAGAACAAAGGATAAGAATCAACAGACTTACTTAAATAAAAATATACTAAGGCCTATCACAGAACTGAGAAGAACAGAAAAAAAATCTTAGATTCCATCCTTAGAGACTTCCCATGAAAAATAGACTGGTTAAATAGTCAAAACTGTAAACAACAAAGAAATGAATTAGTCACTAATTATAGGCACCACTTAGAAAACATCTGGAAGAATTAATCAGGCCTAATGCTAGATAATCCTAAATGACCTGGATGCGCTGCTTAGTTACCCGCTTTATTAGTGGGTTCTATGCAGAATTATGAGGCTATTATATCATATCCATTGCCAAAATGTCATTCACTCTGAAATCCATGCTTTAGCACAACATCATCATACATATAAGCCTATGTAGGATGGGCTTATAAAATTAAAATTAAATCATAAAAGCTCATGACTCTTCAACTTAAATAACCTAAGGAAAATCATCTCAAATCCATAGAGCCATCCTCAATTACACTAAAGTATTTAACTTCAAACACAGGAGTTTCAATATCTCCCTCCCAAGATATCTGCCCCTCCCTGCCCCAAGATAGTCTTAATACTATAGGAAGAATGATAAGTCCAATCAATGGGAATCCTCCCATTTCTGGTAGACACCAGAGCTACCTACTCCAACCTGAACACCTCAAAATTACCCATGGTAATTCTTTGAAGAACACAAACCACCTCTCTGTTGAGGTAAGCTATATTACCCGTTTGTTGGCTCCTTTTGTATTTCTTGGACTCCATAATTCCTAGCATAGCTTTTTATTAATCCAGAATAATTGTTAATCTATTGGCAGAAATTTATTTTCTAGTTAAACTGTTAATATTTCATGTTCACCTGAGGGACTAACCTTTGAAATGTCAGTCTTTTCTTCCACTGATCTTTGCCCTCTATTGCCTTTGATAGAACACTCCAGTTCTCTCACATACTTATAACTCCCCAAACACTTGACAATGAGAATCTCCAAATTCTATATATGACCATTCGCATACTTGATTTAGTTTCTACTATAGGAATAACAGTGGCAGGGCAAGTTTAGGAAGCAGGGTCCTTAGAGCTGGATGCAAACCTCACTTTGGCGTCTCAGTCTAACAAGGTACACTAAAAACTGGGGCAATTAAAGGTTTCAGACTTAGCATTCAATAGTTGCTTGACAAGCGGCTCCTTATTTCTACCTCCAGCTCATGTAACACATAATTTTAGCTGTAAAATATCCTAATGGAAAGAGTTTCTAATTGGATCAAGATTTGTGAGCCATAAATAAAATTTAAAAAATCAAGGTTTCCTTTTGTCCCAAACCCCAATACTCTTCTTGCTTCCATACCCTCTAACACCATGTTATTTGTATTTGTTGACTTGTTCTATTGCTTTCTTCATTATAATGTTTTGCCCTAATTCCTAATAGCTATTTGCCTTTCCATGGAAAATTCAACAACATGATTACACAGTCGTACCCTGGGGATTTACAGAAGCCCCCATTTATTTTGCCCAGTCAGTAAATAAAAATCAAAAGAAGCTGGGCTTACGTTGCAATTCAACTCTCATCCAATATGTTGTTTTCATCTTTCTTTGATTTACATGATTCAAGAATTTTTAGAAGACACACAGTACTTATTTAAAAATATTAGAACAGAAGTAATATAAGTTCTCAATTCATAAAGTTCAATTCATGTCCCCCTACTATTTAGGCCTGAGGGAAAAGTCTTATTCCCAGATCTTATCAATACTATTCTTAATTATTCCCTACCTCAAACCAAGAGTCAGCTTCAGGGATTTCTGAGGCTAATTATCTATTGTGGAATGTGGATCATTAACTTCTTCTGCTATATTATCCCATTTATATTCATAACAAATGAGATTGTATCTAAATTTCTGCAATGGGAATCACTCTATAAAATTTTTTTATTTCTAAAAACATTTTTTTCCTCCACCGTTACTTTGGAATTCCCTAATTACTCCTTGCCCTTCTCCCTCATTTTTCATGAAAGAAAATGACATATCTTAGGTTTCCTGTCTGAAAAATGCAACGGAAACTACAGGCTCATGGGATATTTTAGCTTTATCATGCATCCTGTATCTCAAGCTTTGTCTTACTTGTACATGATCAGTGGTAGCAAGAGCAGAAATAATTGAAGCCATAGTTGACCTTTGCTAGGTCTTACCCTGAACATCATATATCTCATGCAATTTAGACTCTTCTAACTCATAACACTCTAAATATTTGGCTTCTCAGCTCACCTCTAATTAACTCTTAGGTTCTTTCCTTCTCACATCACTGTTTATTGCTGTCAACTCAATCCTATCATGATCCTCCTTTTCCCAACTGAAGTAAACACATGATTGTATTATAGCCACTCAAGCCTCAACCTTCCTCTTCCCTGAACATTGAGAATGCCCTTGCAAATCTAGACCTTTCCCTTTTTTGTTGATGGTTCATATCTCTGCACCTTTAGGAGGAAATATCAAGGTACAATATCCCATTATTGATTTGTAAGCCCCATACAATATATGCCACTATGTTTCAGAGTCATCTCAAATCACTGAATTGGTGTCTCCCACAAGAGCTATTTCTTTGGCTGAAGAAAAATAGTTATCATTTACATAGCAAGTATATATGATTTTTTAGGTAATACCTGAGTGTGGTATGTTATTGAAAACAAAAAGATTTTTGACCATAGAGGGGGTGTGTTGGTTAATATTGTCAACTAGATTGGATTGAAGGATGCAAAGTATTGTTCCTGGGTGTTTCTGTGAGAGTGTTGCCAAAGGAGATTAACATTTGAGTCAGTGGACTGGGAGAGGCAGACCTCCTCTCAATCCTGGTGGGCACCGTCTAGTCAACTGCCAGTGTGGCTACGATAAAAGCAGGCAGAGGAACATGGAAAGACTAGACTGGCTAAATCTTCTGGCCTCCATCTTTGTCCCGTGCTAGATGCTCCCTGCCCTTGAACATCGGACACCAAGTTCTTCAGCTTTTGGACACTTGGACTTGCACCGGTGGTTTGCCAGTGGCTCACGGGCCTTTGGCTATAGACTGAAGGCTGCATTGTTGGTTTCCCTACTTTTGAGGTTTTGGGACTCAAACTGGCTTTCTTGCTCCTCAGCTTTCAGACTGCCTATTGTGGGACTTCACCTTTGTGTGAGCCAATATTCATTAAAAAACTTTCTTTCATATATACATCTATCTTATTAGTCCTGTCCCTCTAGAGAACAATAACTAATACAAGTAGCATCAATTAAAAATGAAAAACATGTGTCCGACATATTAGAAGTTCTGTTATAGCCAAGAAAGGTGGCCATTCTCAAGGTAGAAACACATATGGGTGCTAATAGTCCTAAAATAAAAGGAAACTCACTAATTGATCAATATGCTTAGGTGGGTATCTCAGAAAGCTGTTCCATTCTCAGTCCAATCAGTCAGTATTTTAAGTCTACTATATTTACAATCTGACCCCTAATTGAGGAATTTAAAATCTTCCAATTTAAAGTCCATGAACAAAATGGCCAAGTTGTATATTTTAACCACCTGGTTAGACTTTGAAGACATTCAACTGACCATGTGGCTCCCCTGCCCTAGATTTAGTTTTTGACATTTACAAGATCACTCACCATGGAAGGGAGAAACTAAATAAACTCCTCTGCCAACATTGGTGGGCAAATTTCACTTTCTATCTGGTGCTGTCTTTGTAACCCATCTGTTGAAAACATAACCCTATTGAAGATGTAAAGACAAGAAAGGAAGCTAAATCTATTAGCAAGACATTTTCTTAACTGGTAATTAGATTTTAGCCATTTACCTAAATATCACAGATATCAATATTTTCTTAAGTATCTTCTGCATGTCCTCTCACTGCCTTGAAGCTTCCCGTTGTAAAAGTGTCATTGCCATACTATTACTAAACCTTTGTTAGAAAATGTATTCTCCACATGGGAAATTCCACTGGCTCTTTCAAGTGACAGAGAGACTAATTTCAAAAGTAAAGTAATACAAGTAAGTTAAAGAATTATCCATTTATCTCAAAAATTGCACTGTCTTTATCCTCAGTCATCTAGAGTGATAGAAAGACCTAATGGACTATTAGAATTAAATATGACTAAACTTTAAAAGAATTCATTTTCTCATTGCTCTTATCCCTGATTTCCCTTGAGTCTGCTCCTGCTGGATCATTTCAACTGTCTGCTCATGAAGTAATAACTGGACAACTGGACAGTCCATGAGAACTCCCTATACTGCCTGAGCTCTCAAAGATTCTAACCTAGTCAACCCAGACATTCTAAAATACTGCAAAAGATATATTAATTATACCCATCATTAATCTCAGCAGGTTGGGTTGATGATTTTCCTCCCATCTCCCATCCAAACCACTCCACAATCAAGAAATGAAGATTTAGTATTCTGAAGAGAGCATCACCAGAAAGCTAATGTTAAACTCTGCAGGAAGAACATTTACATCATTCTTCTTATCACTAGCATGGTTGCCAAACATCAGGGGATCTAACTTTGCACTCATACTACTCAACTAAAAAGATACAAAAGCTAGTATGAATGGAAGTCCACCCCAATGGGAGACCTAAAACTAAGACTGTCAGGAGCTCCTAGAATCAGATAGTGTCATAAGTATACAGCTTTTCCAGTAATTTCAGAACAAGTAGACATCATGAGGAGGAGGTAATTTTCCACTTTATATGTGAGAACAAGACACCCTAGGATTCCCTTGCTTATTTCCTATTTTCAGAATTGTATTTGTCCTTTACTTTATCCTTCTTCTTTATCCTCTTCAGTGACAACTTTGTTGTGTGCATATTCTCCTCATTGTAAACACAGCCTTCCATAAGGAGTCTTACTTTGTGTTACCTTCTTCCCCACCTTAGTGAAGCTGTTTTCCCTATAATGACTCCCCATTATTCCAAGGACCCCCAATCTATCTTATTCCCGCACTCACCTCATAGCACAATCTTACAGTCCTATTTCTAATTGCTGGTTATGTACTCTTTTTTCCTCTGGAAGCCTCTAGTTTCCCCCAAATTTCTAAACTTGTCTTGATTCAAGGGCATCCTTTGTGATAGCACAGGGAACTTCATCTTCTCCCTCTAGATTTGAAAAGGAACACCCTTCAACATTAATAACATTAATACTTTTTAAAAGGCCAACATTTGTTTCTACCTGAACATAAACAAGGTTCTTTTCATCAGCGTATGTATTTGCAATTGCACCTGATTTCTCACCAACACAAATGTCTACATTATTATAGGAGACAAGAATACATATCCCTCGTCTTATTATATGCATGTAATAGACTCAGATAACCATAAGTTTAATTTTACCTGGCACAGTTAGGACTGTCTTACAAAAAAATAATAAAACAAAAAAAAACTGGGAACTCTTATCTTTTGAACTTTACAGGACAATGACTCCATCAAAAGAGCTCATAAACCCCAAAGAGCAATCTATTGGACAGTTATACACAGGAACCCTGCATAGCCCTGTCTTAGTACATTTGGGCCTGTACAACTGAATACCATAGACTCAGTGTCTTAAACAGCAAACAGTCCTTTTCACAGTTTTGAAGGCAGACATGTTCAAGATCAAGTTGCCAAGAGATTCACCGTCTGCTGAGAGCCCTCTTCCTGATTCATAGTCAAGGCCATCTTCTTCTGTCCTCATGTGGCAGAGGAACAAAAGAGCTTTCTGGGGGTATTTAAAGGCATGTAAAGGGGCACTAATAACATTTGTGCACACTCAACCCTCATTACCTAATCAGCTGCTAAAGACTCCATCTCCAAATACCATCACATTGAGGATTAGCTTTTAACATATCAATTTTAAGGATACATAAATATTTTCTCTATAGAATCCCTAATGAGACATATTTTATTTGAAGCAAACACATCCATCACTCTCTCCTTGCTAGTTGGACTGGATCCTATGAACTGGCTAATCTAAGTAGGCTTTATTAAACCTTTAAAAGACTTTTTTTTTCTGATCTTAACTACTTTATTATTTCTGAGTCAAGTTTTTCAGGCACTAGATGATCCAAAAGGTCTGCAAAATGTTTTACAAGCGCAAGACTAGGTGCAAAATCTTAGCCCTATAAGGAGGTCCTGGCTTTCATTTTCCACCAAATTCTCAGAAAGCTTTAGAAGAAAAATCTAAGAGCTTGAGAGTAGACCTAAAAGGCTATCTACCATAGCAGTTCTTGTATGGGCAACTTTCATGACTGCTATATGACCACTCAGTAAGTTCACTGAAATTCTCACAATTTCCATGCTATTCTCTGGAAAACAAGCAAAACTACACGAATTCTCACTGAAACTATCAACATCATTGCCAGAGAAGTACAGAAACTTTAGCACGTGGTCCTCTGCAATTTTCTAACATTGGACATGATCTAGCTTTTCAAGAGGATATTTATGCAGTGGTCAGAAGTGACTACTGTGCATATGTTCCCCGAAACCTGTTTAATGTTTATGCCTTCACCAAAAATATTCAGACAACAAACTGAAACATTTGTCAGATTGCCATTCTCATCCTCATCCTGCCATCTAAGGACACTTCAGGCCCAATGTCCCTTCAAATCTCAAATCTTGGTTTTCTTCCCCTGTTCAAATGTCAATAATTACTCTTTTTATTTTATTTCATTTCATTATTTTTCTATTTATTATAGGCCTCTCATCTAATGCCTAGCCAAGAAGATCCTCCAGCAGCTGTCAGCACAACAACATACTTTACAAATTGCACACCCAGTCCTCAAAGTTAACAAGAACATGAAGGCCAACCCAACCCCGAAAATCATTTTGCAAACCTTAACTTCACAATAAGTCTGATTCCATTCGTAATAAATTTTAAGGACAAACTTTGTTTGTGGTAAACAACAGAGGATGGGGTATGTGCTGATCCCAAATCTGACCAATTGCTCACAATTACCCATAACTTATTCATTGCTTTGACTTGATCAAATTTTATTCTGTCCTGTTTCCTCCTCTAGGGCCTCTAAACTTTGGGTCACTACTCAAGATTGAAAAAGCACTAAAGTACAGAATAACCCTTTAACACTTTATTCCAAGATGATCAGATTGCTGAGAGAAACGTTTTTCTGTTGAAGCATTCTGCTCAGCCCACTGCCTGCCCTTCTCCCACACAAAGCTCTTACCAGCCCTGCTGACGTTTCTCTATAAAAGAAAAAGCTTTCTCTGTTTGATTTTGACACTTGTAGATTTAGAGTTTCGAGCATTCTGCCTTCTGCAATGGTCTTTTTGAATAAAGTTTATCTATATCTGGTTTTCTTTTTAATTGATGCCAGTGAGCTTAGAAGAAGACCTACATACCTCAGATGTTGATTACAGCCTTTGAGACATTGATCACAGACCTGCTTAGTCTCCTGACCCATGGAAATGTGAGGTAATAAATATGTGTTGTTTTATCCACTAAGCTTGTAGTGATTTGTTACTCAGCTACAGAAAACCAATAAATGTGAAAATGCGCAAATGTGAATTTGAGTCCCAGCAGAGATTAGAACTTAAAACATGGTTTTTAATAAAAGAAGTATATTAAACACTTTTAAAACATTCCATGTAATTGTTTTCTCTGTATTTCACTTGGTGTTAACTAGAAAGTTTCTTTAATTTCATTTTATATAGTTAATACAATAATCTATATTGACTCAAATCACATTTTGTATTGAAAAACTATTTATTTCATGATAAACTCTCTGGAAGCTGCCTCAAGAGGATAAATATTCATGATCAAGACATTTCCTATTCAAGCCTATAAGAAAAATATTATATTTTTAAATGATATCATATACAATATTTGAAAAGAGTGATTTTCCCATAGTGCATTACATCTACAAATTAAAAAATATTATATTTGCTGGCCAATAATATTCAGTTAAAGTAAATATCAGCAGACATGTTTTCCGTTTTATTTTCATTACAGAGCCATTTCTGGCATAATAGAAAATAGAGGCAGAACATGGTAGAAAGGAGAATGTTCATTCTGAAATGTGAGGACTTAGAACAAAGATGGATTTGACATTTAGTAGAGTAAATAATTTTGTGAAATAATAAAGGTACATTTTAGGGATTTGATTTTGATTTTGTAATAAGTAGATGATTATTTTCCTCTGCCTTGGAGTAAATGGCTGCTATGTGGCATATTTTTTTTAGTTAAGTAAAGTAAAAACAAATTTAACCTGTAACCAATTATTAATAAGGATGTCGAAAAATTTTCATTCAAATAAAATAACTTCCTACCTTAGAATTTGATGGAACACAGACATGTTAGTTTAAAAGTTTGCTCTAATTTAGCAAAAATGCTCAATATGCATATGCAAACTAAGTAAGTAGATTGTAACAGCATGCAGCTATTTTCTGATAATAATTTTAAAAATTAAAGGCATAGATTTAGATTTAATTCAATAGTACTACCACCCAGAAAAGGTGCTGATTTACCCAAGCAGAATCTCAAAGAGGCTCTGGATTTAAAAACGGGAAGTTCAACAGAGGGAAGGAATGAGCAAAGAAAGGCAGGTAGAATGAAAAAGGAAGCAATAAGTGGAAATCACTATATGAATCAACTCTGCCACTTTCCCTGTCCCTTCCTCTGTCCTAGAATAGACTCGAAATTAGGTGAACTGAGCTATCCAGTAAATGTGGATTTGTACCACATATGTTGGTATTTAGGGTCACCCAGCACAAATGTTCTAGGCCTACAGCTATGCTGAAAAGAGAAAATCCTGCTCATGTGCACAGAACTTCCAGTCTATTTATTATTCTTAACTATTAAAAAACATGTAGTCACTAGTTAATGGATAAGGAAACTCCAAAACCAAAAAAAAAAAAAAAGAAAAGAGAAAACAAAATAAAAAGCACTGAAACAATTTAGGAGAAAAATGAAAAATTTTTTAATTGCTACTCTCTGAAGCATTTGGGAAGAAAATATATCATCTGCTGGAAAATGAAGCAATAGATAAATGCACTTTTCTTTTTTTTTTTTTTTTTTTTGAGACGGAGTCTCACTCTGTCACCCAGGCTGGAGTGCAGCGGCGCGATCTCGGCTCACTGTAAGCTCCGCCTCTCGGGTTCACGCCATTCTCCTGCCTCAGCCTCCCGAGTAGCTGGGACTACAGGCGCCGGCCACCACGCCAGGCTAATTTTGCTTTTGTATTTTTAGTAGAGACGGGGTTTCACCGTGTTAGCCAGGATGGTCTCAATCTCCCGACCTCGTGATTCGCCCGCCTCGGCCGGCCTCCCAACGGGCTGGGATTACAGGCGTGAGCCACCGCGCCTGGCCGAGAAATACACGTTTTGATAATACAATTTAAATGCCAAAAGAAAAAATTCATTATAATATTTTTAAAATAAAGTTGTAAAAATCTCAGGGTGTAAAACAAAAAGCAAAAAAAAAAAGAAAACACGAACAGAATGTTTAGAGACAGAAAATTTGTGCACATAAAAATTATATTAGGAGGGCAGTCAAATAAGAAAGACAAGAAAGAAAAGACACAATGTGAGTTCCAAGATACAATACCTACCCTGAAAATGTAGAATATAACATTGGAAAAACCCTTCTAGACACTTGCTTAGGAAAAGATTTCATGACCAAGAACCCAAAAGCAAATGCAACCAAAACAAAGATAAATAGATGGCACTTAAACTACAAAGCTTCTCCACAGCAAAAGAAACAATCAGCAGAATAACCAGAGTGGGAGAAAATCTTCACAATCTATACATCTGACTAAGGACTAATATCCAGGATTTGCAAGGAACTCAAACAAATCAGCAAGAAAAATACAAACAATTCCCATCAATAAGTGGGCTAAGGACATGAGTAGACAATTTTCAAAAGAAGATATACAAGTGGCCAACAACCATATGAAAAAACAGTCAACATCACTAATGATCATATAAATGCAAATCAAAACCATAATGCGATAACACCTTACTCCTGCATAAATGGCCATAATCGAAAAATTACAAATGTTGGTGTGGATGTAGTGAAACAGGAACACTTTTACACAGATGGTGGGAATGTAAACTAGTACAGCCATTATGGAAAATAGTGTGGAGATTTCCTAAAGAACTAAAAGTAGATCTACCATTTGATCCAGCAATCCCACTACTGAGTATGTATCCAGAAGAAAAGAAGCCATTATATGAAAATGATAGTTGCACATGCAAGTTTATAGCAGCACAATTCACAATTGCAAAAATATGGAACCAGTCCAAATGCCCATCAATCAATGAGTAGATAAAGAAATTGTGGCATATATACATTCACCAACACAAACACAGACACACATATATGTGTGTATATATATATACATGCACACTGTAGAATACTACTCAGCCAAAAAAAAGGAACAAAATGATGGCATTTGCAGCAACCTGAATGGAATTAGAGACCGTTATTCTAAGTGAAGTAACTCAGGAACGGAAAACCGAACACTGTATGTTCTCACTCATAAGTGGGAGCTAAGCTATCGGGATGTAAAGGCATAAGAATGATACAATGGACTTTGGGGAATTGGGGGAAAGGGTGGGAGATGGGTGAGGGGGTAAAAATCTATACATTGGGTACAGTGTACACTGCTTGGGTGATGGGTGCACCAAAATCTCAGAAGTCACCAGTAAAGAACTTACTTATATAACCAAACACCACCTGTTTCCCAAAACCTATTGAGATAAAAAAAATTTTAAAAATTAATAAAAGTTCTACCTAAAAGCCAGAAAAGAGGAACAGATGAACAAGCAAAAATGAAACTAAGAGAACATAAACAAGAAGGTAGATTTAAAGCAAACATATAAAAAACTACCATAAACATAAATACTCTAAAAACTCCAGTTAAAAAGGTAAAAATTGTCAGTCTAGATAAAAAAGTAATGATATCTACAAAAAGCAAACAACCATACACACAAAATACCTGTATATGTAACTTCATTAGTTTCGCATTACATGTTTTAAATTAATACAATTGTTTAAAACAATACAATTGTCTCACAATTTCTATGGGTCAGGAATAAGGAGGGCACAGCACAGCTAGGTCTTCTCAGCATCTTACAAGGCTGCAATAAAGGCGTCAGTCAGTCAGTCAGTGTGTTCTTATCTATGGGCCTGACTTAGGGATAATCTGCTTCCAAGCTCATTCTGATTCTTGGCAGAATTCCTCTCATTATGGATGTAGGACTGAAGTTTCTGTTTTCTTGCTGGCCCTCAGATACATTCCAGGGGCTTTCTCATATGCCCTCTCACAACAAGGCAGCTTATTTCCTCAGTGACAACAAGGGATCTCTCCCTCTTCAGCCAACTAAAATGGAAACTTACATAGTATAACCTAATAAAGATATTAACATCCTACCACCTATTTCATTAATTAGAAGCAAGTTGCAGGTTCTGCTCACACTCAAGAAAAGGAAACTACATAATGATATGACTCATTCAGGGTCACCATAGAGTGTGTCCCCTAGAGACATCACAATGCTAAATAAAACGAAAACAATACACCGCATAAACACTAATCAAAAAAGTTGACATAGCTATATTAACATCAGACAAGTTAGATATTAATGTAAACATTACAGTCAAATATAAAGAAGGGCATTCATAAGGACAAAGGGGGTAAGTAAGTCATCAAAAGGATATCACAATCCTAAATACCTATGAACATAACAGAACCGTCATAGTCAATAAAATGAAATGGATAAAACTAAAGGGAGAAATAACATACTTTCAATTACAGTTTGCTTCTCCACATTCATTCTTTCAGTAATTGAAAACTTGGAAAATCATTGAGGATATATGAAACTTGATCAATATTATGAACCAAATTGACCTAATTGTCAGTTATAGAAAACACTACATCAAAACAGCAGAATACACATTATTTACAAGGTACAGAGAATGTTTAACAAGATAAATCCAGTTCTGAACCGTAAAATAAAAATTTAAAAAGTTTAAGACCACATAAAATGTTATCTGACCAAAACAGAAGAAAAACGACACCATCTAGAAGATATACAAATATTAGCCAACTAAACAATACACTTCTAAACACCCTATGGCCCAAAGAAGAAATCATTTGGGCAATTAGGAAGTATTTTTAATTGAATGAAATGAAAATGTAATATATTAAAATCTGCAACATAAAACTAAATACTTGGAAAAATATATAAGAATAATTGCTTATAGGCTGGGCACGGTGGCTCATGCCTGTAATCTCAGCACTTTGGGATGCCGAGGCAGGTGAATCACAAGGTCAGGAGTTCGAGACCAGCCTGGCCAACGTAGTGAAACCCCATTTCTACCAAAGATACAAGAAATTAGCCGGGCATGGTGGCGCGTGCCTGTAATCCCAGCTACTAGGCAGACTGAGGCAGGAGAATCGCCTGAACCCAGGAGCCGGAGGTTGCAGTGCGCAGAGATCCCGCCATTGCACTCCAGCCTGGGCGACAGGGAAAGGTTCCCTCTCAAAACAACAACAACAACAGAAAAAAAAAAAAAAAGAAGAAGCTTATAATAGGAGAAAGATCTCAAATTAAGACCTAAGTTTCTATAATTAATAAAGTAGACAAAGAAGAGCAGATTGAACCCAAAGTCAGCAAAATTGTACATTAGTATAGGAGTAGATGCTCCCTACAAAATCAAAAACCTTACAAATCAGAAGAGAAAAAAAAATCAATGTAAACAAAAGTCAGTTTTTACGATGTTAATAAAATTTATTAAACATGAAACAAATTGATGAGAGGGAGAAACAAAGGTAGGGAGAAAAAAGTAGAAACACAACATCACCATATGGGCAATGAAAGAACAGGCACCAGTAAAGATATTACAGAGATTATAAGAAATAAACAGAAATATTATAAACATTTTATGGTTGTAAATTTGACAAACCAGATGAAATATATACATTCTGTGATAACACATAATATAGAAGTTTACTCAAGAAGAAATACATAATCTGAATAGCAACATAATTTTAAGAAAATGGAATAGTTAGTTTAAAAACCATCACACAAAGAAAACATTCATCTTAAATGCCTTGGTGGTGAATTCTACAGTACATTTATATATGAAATAAATAATGCAAGTTTATTTAAAGTTGTCCAAAAACACAATAGGAGAAAACACATCCTAATTCATCTTATAAGGCCCACATTGCCATGATACCAAAGATGGATAAAGAAAGAAAACTATAGTCCAACATTTCACATTAACAAAGATGCAAAAACTCTGAAACACATAATGGTAAATTTGAATTCAGCACTACAGAAAAATATATTATGAACAAGTAGACTTTATCCTATTAATACAAGATTTACTTAACATTTGAAAATTAAGCAACATAATTCAAAAATTTAACATACTTAAAATTATAATCATCTCAATAGATGCAATAAATTCATTCGACAATGTTTAACACCAAGCCATAATGAATGTTCAGACAACTATGCACAGAGGAGCTTTCTCAACCTGATTAAGCACATCTATAAAAAATCTACAGTGAACATTGAAGCAGCCTCATTGTCTGGGGTGATACTGGAGGTTCGTTGTCTCACGGCTGAGGGAATCAGGCAGGCAAACACACAAGTAGTGAGGTTAAGAGAGGAAATTTAATAGGCAAAATAAAGAGAAGAGTTCTCTCCTGCAGAGAGTGGGTCCCTAATGGATTGCCAGTTCTGCGGTGAAATGCAGGGGGTTTTATAGATGAGTTTGAAGAGGCAGTGTCTGATTTACATAGGGTGTGAAAGATTGGTTGGACCAGGTGTCCCCTTTGCATAAGATGGGAAAAACGGATAGCTCCCACCCTAATCTTTTATCATGCACATGGGTTCTCTGCTCGGCCTGTGCCATGTTGCCCGTTTCTTTACTGTACACATGGTTACAAAAAAAGGGAAGATGGAGCCTCCATGTTAGATATGCCTGGCCCCCAGGTAGCCCTTTTCTATTGGCACAGCTGCCAGCATTACCCTGTGTAAGCTTCTAGCTTGCCTATTTATGTTTGCAGCTCGTTTTTACAGGCTGCTCTTTGTTAGAAAAGAAAATAATAATTTATTGGGCTGGTTTTTGTGAGAAGGGAAGTTTTGCAAAGACTTTTTTACCCTCACTATCTGCCTAAATAATTTTTTCTACCTCCTCTATCAACATCATGTTTATTATTCAAAACTAAAAGATTTTCTCTTAATTTCAGAAAAAAGAAGATGTTTGTTCTCACTTTTTTATTCTTGTCACTAGAAGTTATGGAATCAAAATAAAGAAAGAAAAAAATGCAGAGTTTACATAAAATGAAACAAAGCTTTCTTTTTTTCATAAACTACGTGATCATCTAGGTGTAAAAGCTTACAAAACACTTGCTTGAATTAATAAGTATAGCAAGGTTTCAGGACAGAATATCAATAAAAAATATTTTCTATTTTACTGACAGTGAGCAATTGGAAATGAAATTGAAACATACACACCACTTAAACTAGTGCCAAAATTTTGAAGTGCTTAGTGATTAATTTAACAATATATTCGCAAAATTGGTATACTAAAACTACAAAACATGTTTAAGTTAAATAAACACGACCTAAATGTGCATTGATTGGAAAATTCAGTATAGTTAATATATCAGTTCTCAAGTTGACCTGTAGTTTAATAAAACCAATCAAAATCCCTAATCTTTATAGGCAGAAATTTACTCCACTGTCTCTATGGAAATGTAAAGGACCTAAAATGATAATGATTTTTTTTAATAACAATTGTGAATTCACTCTTTCTGATTTCAAGCTTTACTCTAAAGCTACCTTTATCAAGACAGTGTGGATTGTTTCCATATCTTGGCTATTGTGAATAATGCTATGCTAAACATGGAAGTGCAGGTATCTGTTCAAGATACTAATTTGAAATCTTTTCAATATGTATCCAGAGGTGGGATTGTTGGATCATATGGTAGTTCTATTTTTAACTTTTTGAAGAACCTGCATACTGGTTTCAATAGTGGCTGCACCATTCTCCATTTCCACCAAAGGCGTGTACAAAAGTTTAAATTTCACCATATCTCTGCACCAACAGGTTACTTTTTTTCTTTAAGATAATAACCACCAGGCACGGTAGCTCATGCCTTTAATCCTAGCACTTTGGGAGGCCAAGACCGGTAGATCCCTTGAGCCCAGGAGTTTGAGACCAGCCTGGGCAACATGGAGAAACCCTATCTTTACAAAAAAATATAAAAATTAGCTGGGCATGGTGGCGAGCTCCTGTAGTCCTGCTACTCAGGAGGCTGAGGTGGTGGGAGGATAACCTGAGCCCAGGAGGTTGAGGCTGTGGTGAGCCATGATTGTTCCACTAGACCCAGCCTGGGAGATAGTGAGACCCTGTCTCAAAAAAGAAAAATATTTAAGAAACTAGAAAATAACCATCCTGACAGTTGTGAGGTGTTATCTCACTGTGGTTTTAATCTGCATTTCCTTGTTAGAAAAGCACCTTTTAAATTGAGCACCTTTTTTACAACTCAAATGTCCATTAAAAGATCAATAAGTAAAGAAATTCTTGTAAATATATGCAATGGGATATTATTCAGGCTATAAAAAAAAAGGAAATCCTGTTATTTGCAACAACATGGGTGAACCTAGATAATATTATGCTAAGTGAGACAAGCCAGTCACAAAAGACAAATATTACATGAATCCATCCTTATGAGGTTTCCAAAATAGTCAAACTCATAGAAGCAGAGAATAAAGAATGGAGGTTGGCTGGGACTAGGAGGGAAAAATGGGGTATAAAGTCTACCTTATACAAAATGAATACGTTCTAAAGATCTGATATAAAACATACTAGCTTTAGTTAGCAATATTGCATTGTGCACTTTAAAATATGTTCACAAGAAAGATCTCATGTTAAGTGTTCTTACACAAAAACAAGACAAACATAAAATCCTAAAATCCACAAAGAAAACAAGAAAATATATGGAGGTGATAGATATGTTTAGTACCTTGGTTGTGATGATAGTATCACAAGTGTATGCATATGTCCAGATTTAGCAAGATGTATGTGTGACTTTTAACAAAAACAATACAAGGTGTTTCATTGAGAAATGAAGTTTTTGCATTGTGAACTTAAAGTAATTTAATACCATTCTAATATTTCTAATTCAATAAACATTTTTCTGAAATTTATTAAAAAAATTATAGATTATTACACATTGCTAAGCATTCAAATTGGTTACTTACATGTTAATTTCTTTTCAAGTTAGTATTTTGTCTTTCAAAAATCTCAATATAGTTTTTCCCTCCAATAACTATTTCATGATTGTATTATCAGTACATAAAATAACATCTTTTCACCTATGCTTGTGATATAAGCATTGTTTCCCCAGAGATGACAGAAAACAAATTCAGATCCCAACATGGCTTCATCTTCCATTGCAGACTGTCCATGCTCTTACCAAATGTTTGCTTCATTTTGTTAGGTCATATCCACAGTTAGGCTTCCATTTAGGATTTAATTATGGTAAACATGTGCCCTATTTTCTCATTATTTTGCTATCAAGTATGATATTTATAAATAACAGTTTTAATAGCAGTTAAAATGCATAATCTGTCTTCTTATAGAGCATCCATCCTATTTGGGAGAGAGAGAGAATATAAATAGATACAGACACACACACACACACACACCATGCCAAATATCAAGAAGTTGTATGAAAGTGGAAACAATTTTGTATTTTTTTTTTTTCTGCCACAAATTCTGGAGGCAGACTGCCTAGTATCCCCCATAGCCCCCAAACCCTGCATTTACTATCTGTGAGTCACTGGACACATTACTAAGCCTCTGTGTGTTTCTGTTTCTTCATTTGTAAATCACATATAATAATATCTTTCTCAAAGTGGTTGTGAGTATTAAATAAATTTTTATATATATAAAACATTTGGAACAGTGCTTTACAGATTAGTTATATTGCATTATCTGTTAGCTATAATTATAAAGAAAGGAAATAGAAACCCTAGAGGAGAATAGACAGTAACTTTGGGAAAAGCTATTTTATATAGGATGGCCTTGGAAAATCCATAAGCCAATGAGTGCATACTTTAATTGTTCAAAAATATATATAATGAAATATTTTATATTTAGTATCTTGCTAGATCCCATTTGTCTCATACAGTAGCAATTTGTCTCATTTTTAGTCTTAACGTTTGATTATCAGTTTGAACAATAAATTGTAGGTTCATTCAAATTATAGGTAAAAGGAGAACTAAGAACACATCTAAAGAAAATGCTACACTATGATTTTGGAAGTATAGAAGATATAATAATGGATTTTGTGTTCATGGATAAGTATACACATTAAATTGGCACTCAGAATAATAATACATATTTATATAACTTAATACTTCAGATAAACTTGAACATGCTGTTTATTTTGCTTGAAAAACAAAACATCTTAATAAGCTTTTACTGTATGTTTTGATCAAAAAAGGATAAAATTATACACATCTTCCCTCAAACAATTATTATCTTACAGATACATCTGCCACCCAACATCTAACAAGAAAAGAGACACAGAAAGCAGAAAACACAGAATTAAGAAAAATATTAGTAGAGAAACTGAGCTGATTTTGTAAATGCACAGAATAAGATCATTGGTGTTTTGCAGTGAAAAGAGTGAAACTTATCCCAGCATCAAAGTGTATGTTACAAAGATTCCAGATCTGGGCCACCGAGGTGTATTTCATTTCAACAGTAATTTTAGTACTTCAGAACTGGCTGCTCAGGCTGTGTGGTTGCTTATCTACAACCATCACAACATTGGGAAGGACATTAGTCTCTACCCTTTTTCTTTTGTTCTTCTAATATCACTAATACCCTTTCATATACTAAAACAGAAACACTAAGTGAGGCTTAATTACACTGCCCAAAATAATACACATTTTCCTCTTTTCCTATATGAAAAATACGAATCAAACTGTCACTCAGCATTATTGTAGTGTTAGATATGTGATGTCTTTAGAGTTTTTTACTTTTGAATCCAGCTCACTATCACAAGCCATGAAAAACTATCTATTTTTAACACAGAAGGTGTAGTTTATTGTACTCTAAAATCTATTAATGTCTTCAAAAAGTCACTATTTTTCCCAATGTATACGGGGAATTCTTAAAACATAAATTTCTTGTTATATAAACTTTTAAAAATTTCAGTTTGAAAAAATATCCAATCATTTTGATATGAACAGGAGGCAGGGAAGGAATGGGTAGAGGAGGGAGGGGGCCCTGGTGAGGGCTCCACTCTCAAGCCTGGACTCACGGCCCTAAATGAGAACTTCACATCCCTGTTTTCCTGCCCAAATGTGCCTTTTCAAAACCATCCTGGCCCATCCCACCCCCTATCATGTACCACTTAAAAACCACGAGTTCCACAGGCAGAGGAGCAGGACGGAGCAGCAGCGAAGGAAAGAAGAAGTGGCCAGATGTTGAAGAAAAGCAGCTTGACTTCAGAGGAACGACTTGACGGTGGGATTTGGAGAAGCGTTCGGCCGGGGACAGTAGAACTCCACGGGAAAATTATCTTCCCGCTGTATCCCTCTTCCAGCTGCATCCCTCTTCCAGCTGTCCTCCCGCTGAGAATCGGTTCCGCCACTCAATAAAATCCTCCTCATACACCAACCTCCAGTTCATTCCTGTGACCTGATTCTTCCTGGATGCCGGACAATAACTCAAGTACCAAGAGGGCAGGGTGTAAAAGGCTGTCACCCTTACCCTCCATTGAGCTGGTTTTAACGCAAGCCCTCTGAGGCTCCTGGGGGCGCACATACTTCCTCCCAGATGACAAAGCTAAAAGGGCTTTGTAACATGCTTGGATGCTGCTGCAGGGCCAGCACAGAGCCTGCTCCTGCCAGAGAGGAGCAATGGGCAGGTTCCAGCATTTGCTTGCCCCGGCTCCGGGGCCCATTCACCTGCATACTCTCCCTCCCGTGAGAGGTTCAGAGCTGCAGGCTGAGTAAGTGAGCCACTCCTTCAGGAGTCCTGTGAAGGGGTCAAGGGACCCCTTCCTGTCTCAATATGAATCAATAATCAAAGAAAAATTACAAGCTTAGAGATCTTCACAGTCATGCATGAAACTTCTGTTTCATAAGGCAACTTACCTAAGGTAGTTAGTTGGAACTCAGATCTCACACACCTTTTCTACCATTTTAATTCAAGCTGAAAATGATTTTCTTTCTTACTCGTCAGGAAAAGCAAACAGATAACAAACCAAAATAACGCTTTTTGTTGATTACTTGGAATCAGATACTAGCTTATTTGTGGTCGCCCTGAACCACAAAAAAAGAGGAATGCTGGGCCCACCTGTATCATGAGGGGCTTGCTCAGCAGAACTAAGGGTCCCTAGGTGATAAAAGGTGAAGCCAGGAACCCCATCTCAGCTGGAAGCTCCCAGCAGGCAAGTTGGTGAGGGCAAGACCAGGCCCCGTTGAAGGGCAGCTTTACCAGAAGGCAGAGAGATTAAAGAGATTCAAGGGAGCAACTGTGATGGCTGTAACAGAAACAAGTGGCAGAAGACTTGGTGGAGAAATTTGAAGTGAAGGAGAACAGGCTTCTAGTTGTGTACCTTTTAGAACTCCAGCAAGATTTCCAGCTTGCTGCTAAGTTTTGAAAGACATACCTGGATTACAGGATTTCCGGATTCTCCTCAGCAAATGCATCTAACCATACAGGAACAGTTATTTGAATTTGAGTATTTGACCAAATACTTTTGAGATGGAGACTATGAGGCATAGATTTATGCGTAATTAAACACTGTAGCAAGAGAAATAGAGATAATAAAACAAAAGGTTGCTCACAACAAAACATTATAAGCATCTAAGTCTATCTGAAACAATTGATGCATATAAAAACCCACATTGAAGATCTCCAAAACCAGCTACAGAAATACAGTTTGGGGCCTAGGGAGAAGCAACCAGGAGAAATGTGGCCAGCACAAATCTGTATAACTTCTCATGTCTGACAAGGCATCATGACCTATGGTGAAACAAACAAAAACAAACAAACAAAACAAAACAAAACCACATGCTACTGGGCAATTCACTCTGCTGTTTACATATTTCTCTATGTAGCAGATGAAATAACATCTATGGAAATGAGGTACCTCAAAGATTGCCATGATGTTTTTGAAGATTAAATAGAAGATCTGGAAGAAAGTCATTTTCAGAAAAAGCCAAAAAAAAAAAAAAATGTATGTTACGATCAGTTGGGTCAATGAGATGGCTGAGTTCCAGAGTAGATCTGCTTCACTTTCTGAGACCAACAAGAATGTAATAAAGAAAGAAATGCATGATAACCAATGACAACAGCAATGGACTAAAAATTGGGTAACGTCTACATGGCATCAAATATGGGGCCAAAGAAAAGGATTCTGGTAGATTCTATTAGTGATGTATTTTGCGTATATTTAATATGCTACAGCTGACTTTTGTATCTAGTGAATATCACTGTGAATTGTACTCACTAGTCTTGCTAAATAAAAGTAAACAGACCACCAGAACCACCTAATGATATCACAAGGTAAAATACACTAAGGCAAGTCACCATCATGATAGCATTTCCAAGAGATTCTAGGAAGCAGACAAGCTAAGAACATAAAGGAACACCACAGAAATCTAAGGACTTGAACAATGCTGTGTCTTAAAGTTGTCTTGAAAACATCCAAAACATTAAGAGCATCTCAGATTATTAAATTAAAATTATATAAAGAGAAAAACATACAGGATTATTTTAGCAGTATATAAGCACCCTAAAAGAAAAACCCAACTTTTTGTCAAGTGACTACAGATGATCAATAAGAAGTTCACTTTGAGTAACTAGCAGGATGTCTATAAGCTGAAACATTAATCATAATAGCTTATACTACACAAATAGTCAATGATTACTCACTGTGTTCAAGTATTGTGTTATTCACATTAAATCTCATTAAATTTTTACTACAACCATTAAAGAAAAAAGGGAATAAAATAATGATATCATAAAAGTGTTATATGTGCTGGAAGTACAAAGGTAGCAATTCAAATGCCTTCAGAGGCCCTGAATTTGTGAAGGTAGAAGCCAATGGCTAACTAAAGACATATATTCAAATTCATTTGTTTCAACACATTCTGAGTCCATAAAAACACTTGTAAGATCCAGCCAGTTTTGGCTGTTTACAAACTATGCATCTGACAAATTTCTAATATCCAGGATCTACAAGAAACTTAAACAAATTTACAAGGAAACAACAAACAACCCCATTAAAAAGTGAGCAAAGGACATGAACAGACACTTTTCCAAAAGAAGACATACATGTAGCCAAAAAGCATATCAAAAAAGTTCAACAACACTGATCATTAGAATAATGCAAATCAAAGACAATGAGATACCATGTCACACAAGTCAGTATGGCTATTACTTAAATTTCAAAAAATTACAGACACTGATGAGGTCAAGGAGAAAGAGGAATGCGTGTACACAGTTAGTCAGAGTGTAAATTGGGGCACCTATTGTGGAAAACAGTGTGGCTATTCCTCAAAAAGCTAAAAACAGAACTATCATTTGACCCAGTAATTTCATTAATGGGTATATAAGCAAAATAATATAAATTGTCCTGTCATAAAGACATACGCAGGCATATGTTCCTTGCAGCACCACTTATAATAGCAAAGACAAGGAGTCAACATAAATTCCCACCAATTGTAGACAGGATAAAGAAAATGTGGTACATATACACTGTGGAATCCTATGTAGCTATAAAAAAGAACCAGATTATGTCCTTTGCAGGAACATGGATGTTGCTGGAGGACATTATTCTTAGCAAACTCATGCAAGAACAGAAAACCAAATTCTGCATGTTGTCACCTATAAGTGGGAGCCAAATGAGAAGAACACATGGACACATGGAGGGGAACAACAGACACTAGGGCCTATTGGAGGGTGGAGGGTGGCAGGAGGAAGAGAATCAGGAAAAATAACTAATAGGTACTAGGATTAATATCTGGGTGATGAAATAATCTGTACAACAAACCCCCATGACACCAGTTTACCTTTATAACAAATCTGCACATGTACCCTTAAACTTAAAAGTTACAAAAGCACAATTTCTAATAGTATTTATAGTGACATTAAAAAATAATTAACATTTTTTATTTCCTGCAATGAGCCAAACTGTAAGTTAGGTGCTTTATAGGAGCAATTACTTTTAATCATCACAATAACTCTATGAGGCAGATAATTTATAATTATCATTATACTAATTGAGAAATTTTGCTAAGTTTAAGAGAAGTTCAAGGTTTTGTAGCTGATAAATGGCAAACTCAGATCTGTTTGAAATTAGCACCTACATTCTTCAACCATAAATAATACTTTCTCAAAATATGAATTTCCTTATCCATAGAATGTGGGAAGAATAATAATACACTGACTAAAAATGCAACCAACTAAAAATGTACTCAGAAGAGTCAGTTATGGTTGTCATAAAGGTATGAGGCCGAATTGGTAAAACAGCAGAAGTTTGCCCTCAGTCTGTCATGAATGTCCACCAGTTCATTGTGATGACTAGATTCTTCTGCTGATCCTACTTAACATTTCTTGGAGCAGCTGGGAATCAACTTTATGGAGAAATATAATTTTAGATCATTAGGTGGTAGCAGGGGAACTGTTGTTACTGAAAAACAGTTCTCACAAGTTATATTTTTAAGTCTTCCCTTTTGACAGTTATGTTATTTTTGTGAGAAAAGGTTTTTTTTTCTCTCTGAAAAACTGTCATGTGTCTCCACACATTTGAAGAATTGCCATATATTATCCTATTCCTTTGTACAGATTGTATGTAGAGGAGGCATGTGCCATGTGAATGAAGGAAACTATATAAAAGCATTGTTCTTTATAATGTTACACTACATCACTATGCTGCCATGAACTTTAACAGGTAGTCTTATGCAGAACATCTTCCTTCTATGTTTTATTTGTATTAAAACATAAATTTATGAGGAAGCCAAAAAAATAAAAATGAAGTTTCCCTTATTTACTCCATGGCCAGTATATTTTATTTTTCGAAAAGTTGGCTATGCTTTGTATGTTGCAATTCCAACAAAATACAGTTTGATCCAGGTCAGATGAAGCTTGAGTATAGAAAATGCCAATAGGTAGTAGCTTAGATGTTAAGAAAAAAAAACACCTATTTTCCTATTTTGTTAGATTAGAGAATATTTATACTCAAATTCACTCATAAATCATGAGTTTTTGAAGTCAGTATATGTACTCTATGCACATAATCTGTTTTTACTTCAAAGAGTCCACAATCATAATCCTAGCTCCAACCGGCTTCCCTTTTTTTGCATTGACTTTCTTTGATTTGAAGCCAACACAATGCCTTATAAATTCTATGCTCAATAAAATTTCCTAAACTCACATATTTAAATATTTTGCCTCTAATAGCAATATATTACTGTTAAAAATCAATATTATGTCTCTTATAATCCCACTAATTTGGTCCTGAATTTCCTTTGGAAGTTCTTAAATGGCATTAATATCAGCATACAATTTATTTATTTATTTATTTTTTGAGGTGGAGTCTCACTCTTTTTGCCCAGGCTGGAGTGCACTGGCGTGATCTTGGCTAACTGTAACCTCCGCCTCCTGGGTTCAAGTGATTCTCTTGCCTCAGCCTCCTAAGTAGCTGGGATTACAGGCGCCCGCCACCACACCCAGCTAATTTTTTTGTATTTTTAGTAGAGACGGGGTTTCACCATGTTTCGCCTGACTGGTCTCGAACTCCTGACCTCAGGTGATCCACCTGCCTCAGCCTCTCAAAGTGCTGGGATTACAGGTGTGAGCCACTGCGCCCGGCCGTCATATGACAAATTTTTTTTAACCACTCACCAACTCCAAACCTTGACTCTTATAGTTCTCTTAATTGAATTGCCATTCTCCAATTCTTCCAGGCCATTAATGTGTTATTGTCATTGATTTGTCCAAATCTTTTTCTCCTGGTAGCTAACTATCCAATAAAGCTTGCTTACAGTCTTACATCAGAAGAACAATTGGAGTCATTTCATTCTTTTTATTTCCACTGTCACAACCAACATTCATGCTACTTTCATCTCTCACTTTACATAGCTTCCTAAATTCACTGTCCTTTTATACAAATATACGCATACATATCTATCTATCTATCCAGAATAATTAAAATTGAAAGGTAACTCTGTTAGGACCTTAAATATGTCATTTAATAGCTGTAACTTTGAAATATTACTTACATACACAAACCTAATTTTTCTCAACTAGTAAAAGGCAATAATAATGCCTAAAACAAAAATCTGTTATGAGTCTTAAATGAAATATTATTATAAACACGGTTGTCATATGGAAATTTGGTCATAATTGTATCTACAATTTCTTTTCCCTTTCATTTTAGTCTCTATTGTCTTCAATCATTCATTTAGTCATTTATGTATTAATTCATCCATCCAACAAATAATAATGTACTTTTTACTCTCTGGAAGGCATTTATGTAGGTCTTTTACAAGTACTGGTGTATTTTATGCGAACTTAAAGTTACACTATTTTTTTTTTTGAGACAGAATCTAGCTCTGTCGCCCAGGCTGGAGTGCAGTGGCGCTATCTCGGCTCACTACAAGCTCCGCCTCCCAGGTTCACGCCATTCTCCTGCCTCAGCCTCCAGAGGAGCTGAGACTACAAGTGCCCACCACCACGCCCGGCTAATTTTTTTTTTTTTTTGTATTTTTCGTAGAGATGGGGTTTCACTGTGTTAGCCACGATGGTCTCGATCTCCTGACCTGGAGATCCACCCACCTTGGCCTCCTAAAGTGCTAGGATTACATGCGTGAGCCACTGCGTCCGGCCTAAAGTTACACTATTAAGTCTCTATTTCTCACAACAAAGTGGAGGCAGGTGAACTTCAAATCCACATGCATATCATTACTCTTCCTATCTCTCTGATTTGGTCCCTGGCCTTAGGAGCTTACATCATACTAAGGCAACAACTATATCTGGAATTACATAGCTTTTAAAATACTAGTACAGTGATAATCACGATATTTAAGCATATACAGTGTATCTAAGTAAGAATAAAATTTAGGAAAAGAGAAAATGACATGTAATGGAAGTGACACTTGAGGGGATATTTTATAATAAGTATAAATCAGTGAAATAAGTAAGGAGTAGACAAAAGAGGAGAGATGAAAGCATATGAAAGATTGTAGATACAGAAAACAGTATGGAACATTCAAGCCATTCCATATTTCTGAGAGAATGAGGCTCTAACTATCAAGGGAAGCTTTTGCTGTTGAGAGGTTATTTGAACCCTAGTCATGAAGATGTGTATGGAATATTTTAGGGGTGTATTTGCGTGTGTGTGTATGTGTGTGTGTGTGTCAGAGAGAGAATTATGTTTTTCTCTGAGATAAATATATGTTAAGTATGAATATGTACAAGCATTTTTTAGAAAGAAGTTTGTCTTGGGTCTCAATTTGTGCTCCTGGGAAACAGACTCAGACTGAGTCATTAGCCTGTTGCCTGAAGAGAGTTTCCTTAGAATGCCCTTGGTAACAACGCCTATAAGAGAGTAAGAAAGCACAATTGGACAAAGGATGAAGATTATCGGAAAATGCAATTGTAGAAAATGCATCAACCAATCCATAGGGAATTCTGGATCTGGGATGATCTTTTAGAATTGTCTGCAGTTGAAACAAAGAAGTCTTTGTACAACTGTTGAGTTGACTAGTTGTTGGGTGTGGCCTGTCCCAGGGGAAGGAGGAGAGGACTTAACTTTCAGTGAGGCTATAAAAAGCAGTTCCACGGGAAAGACTTAGCTGTGAATCAAAAACGAAAAACATTTTTGACAGCTGGGAGAAGTGCCTCAGTCTTCTACCTGGGTTCTACATAGAAAATTATAGCATCTCTGATATTTCACTCATTTCTTTTATAGGATCCATTTGCTGCACGTAATAAAATAATCCGTTAGGGAATAGCTCTTTTCCAGGTTTCAAGTTGCTCTGTTTTTCTCAGTAAACATAGAAAAGGAAGGATGGGAGGACAAATTACAGCTCCTAGCCCTGTGCCTGGTCTTGGTCTCTCAACTGATTATCAGTCATTTTTCTACGTAATTCTAGATCTTCTTCATTCTAAATTCCCTTCACCCTAGGTTAGCACCTATGTTAGATTAGATGAAACTAGATGGCTTAACTGGTTGCGTGACTCAGATCCAGACACACACTCTTGGAACTGTCATCTTGCCCTTCTACATTTGTGACTGCTGACCTTATACATTTAATGTTCAAATTGAGTAGGTGAGTAACAAGAATGACCCTAGTGGATCACTGTGATACCAAACATTATTCCTTTAATCCCACCTCTCCCTAGTCATCAGGTCAGTTACTATATCCAGGAGATGGTGACTCCTTTATTTGACTGCTTTTCTCTTGCTGCAACAAGGAATCTGAAAATATGAGGAGGCAGCCATGATTAAAATTAAATGGAACCCTTCATAGTCCCCTAATGAAAGCATTCTTTCTCTGAAACCAAGACCCGGAGTTAGTAGTGCCTATATTTGCATGGATGGGAAGCACAATTCAATATTTTTTTAATGGCAGTGATGGTAAACTATGCAACATTGTTTTTTATTTTATTTTATTTTTATTTTCTTGGCTCCTGGACCTATGCATTTAACCTACTAAGGTAAAACTAGCATATAATATTATTGCTTTAATGTGTATATTAACTCCTAGAAGATAATGCCCAATTCCTACAGGGTATTTATCTCACAGGCTGACACCTCAATTGCATCTTAAAAGAGCTGTTCTGTATCTTTATTAGACTATTAGCTTCTGAATAATATGCCATATGCTAGGAACAGTGGATCTTATGGTTATTCAATTATTCTGCAACTCTTTTATAAATATTTTTCTCTTTATCCAATGCAATATTATGTGTAAGACCGTGTCAGTGGATCAAACACTCTGAAGTCCTTAAATAGTGGTGCAGGCTAGATTATGACCTTATTTTTTTATTTATAACATTGAAATATATCATAATTTAGGACCAAACAGCCTACACAAAATGTTGGCTCTCTAAATTGCATATGGAAAGCTATGCTTTTCAACCAAAGGTACTAAAGTATTATTGCAGATCCCTGTTGTATTGCATATTTTACATATAATTAATGTGTTTTGGTTTTAAATAAAAATGTGTTGAAATTTCTTTTGAATAAAAATAATTATGAAAGTGACAAGCATTATCTACATTACAAATATCTGGGGAAAGTTAGTAAAAGTAATGAGTCTATTAGGAAGGGGAAATAATGAAGTAGGATAAAAGAAATGATATTTTCCCCTTTCTCTTCCGCACTTATTAAAATAACCCAAAATATCACTCACTCACCATAAGGAGGATACCAAAATTAAATATCCAAGTCATTTATGTAATGCCTTTTATTTTTACATATAAGCAATAGGTCAATTTAAGGGAGGATGTGAGATTTCAGTTGGGTCTTCTGGAATACATAGAAAAAGTAAAGGATAGTAAAAGTAAAAAGTAAAGGGAGGTAGATGTCTTAGAAGGAGTTGGAAATAGACTGGAAAACTAGATTAGGACCACATTTTCAAGTTGAATGTCAGGGTACAGAGAGTAACTTTTATCTTGTTTTAAAGTAAATAGACAGACATAAGGTCTCTCAGTAGGGAACCTGAATGCTGCTACAGAAACATAAATCAGAAGGAGCACAGGGAGTAGAGCCTGGGAAACAATTCACATGTATGCAGCAAATTCTTTGCTAGGTCACAAAGCTTATAAAACAGGTCTCATATCCCTTAGAAACCTATCATCTAACAGCATATCTATGACTTTCATCACAATGCATCCTTTGTATAATACATACCTTGGAGTCTGCCTCCCATCTTTCTCCACCTTTTACTCCAACCACAGTAATTTATAGATGCAACATGAAAGCACCTTACCCATCATTATATCTGAATTTTTCTAGAGCTTTTCTGATTCAAAGGCTTAGGATACATGGAACAATCCGCTTGCACTTAGAAAAGTGCAACCTGGAGATGCAAAGCAATTAGCTCTGCTAAGGGGCAACTATTGCCTTTGAATCCAAGTTGTACTATTTCATTATCTGGGCAGAAAATTGTAAGCTGCATCCAAAATTGCTTCTTGTAATGTTATGAAATAATCAAGACTTATTTTCCATCATTGTGAAGAACAATTGTTTTCCTTCTTGTATTTCTTTGTCCTCAATCCCCTGTCCAAGGATGACTTCTAAAGACTAACTGAATGTCTCCACTTATCTAATGCTGAGCTTTAATGGAAGTCATAGGTGAGGCATCAAAGCTAAAAAAATGCTTAAGTATAAAATTCATAAATTATTTAGAATGTATCCTAGGCAAATACTTATATTACATAAAGATAACCAAAATAGTATCTGATCAATCAAGTAATAAATTACATCTAATATGGTATAACATTTTTGTATTTTCAGTGTAATTGCTACATACATTATCTCAGATGACGCAGAAAAATTTCTTTCTTATTAAACTATCACACATTTTAAATCTTTAATCACAAGAGCATTTTTCATAATATTTGGAAATTACTATTATTAAGAAGAATAAAATAAAAGCTGTGTACTTCCAATGTATTATTACTCGGTTATTTTATAGAAAAAAAGTAAAAACATTTACTGTAAAGTTTTGAAGGGAAAGTTCTGAAATTACAGTGGGACAATATTTAAATAGAAGACAAAAACTAGTTACTGTAAAAGAAATTCAACAAAGTTCTCATAAACCACAGTGATATGCACAGTACATATCCTTTGTCAAATAGTTTCTGTGGTGCATTTTTAAGACTTTTCTATTTTTTAAAATTTATCCTTTAGTATCCAAGACACAATGTTAAATATATCTCTAAACAACATAATCTTAAAAGAACATTTATGAAAAACCCATTAAGTAAATGTAGAAAAGTAGATTTAAAGAAAAGTAGTAAAGTGCTTGGGATTCAGTGAGAATGCTCTTTCTTACTCTATAATCAGCAGACATTTACTTCATTTACTTTAGGACAAACTCTAGGGCTTCTGCCTCTGTTGTGTATGGAAAAAATGCTATTATATTTATTTTAAAGCCTTGTTTTCTTTAGGCCTATATAAAAATTTTAGATGCCTACAGAAAACTATTGAGATAGTTAAAAAACTCTACTATTATTGTTTTTGGTTTTAGAGGATTTTAAGGCCTGTATTTTATATTTGTGTAGAATATTTCAACCTTCTGATGAGTTCAAAATTAATTATAAGTAAATAATATTAACTTCACTTACAGATAAAACAATTTATGATTAAGACTGGTTATGTGGAAAGCCAGGTTTAGAAACAAGAGCTTTAGTTTTGTAACTTTTCTTAGGGCTACAAAATAAAAAGACACATGGAAAAGCAGTTCTCTGGAGAGAAAATCAATACCAACTAGCTATCATCTAGGCCAAGGTTTCCCCAAACCGCAGACCATGGACTAGTACCTTGGTCTTTCAGGAACCAGGCCACAGGACAGCAAGTGAGCAGGAAGCAAAGCTTCATCTGTATTTACAGCTGCTCCCCATCGCTAGCATTACTGCCTGAGCTCCATCTTCTGTCAGATCGGCAGAGGCATTAGATTCTCACAGCAGCATGAACTGCACATGTGAGAGATACAGGTTCCTTGCTCCTTATGAGAATCTAATGCCTGATGATCTGTCACTGTTTCCCATCACACCCAGATGCAAGAAAATAACCTCCGGGCTCCCACTGATTCTACATTATGGTGACTTGCATAATTATTTCATTATGTGTTACAATGTAATGATAATAGTAATAAAGTGCACAATAAATGTAAGGCACTTGAATCATCCTGAAACCAGTTCCCCACCCCCTGGTCCATGGACAAACTGTCTTTTATTTTTTTTAATTTTTTTTATTTTTTGAGAGGGAGTCTCGCTCTGTAGCCCAGGCTGGAGTGCAGTGGTGCGATCTCAGCTCACTGCAAGTTCCGCCTCCTGGGTTCACGCCATTCTCCTGCAGCAGCCTCCCGAATAGCTGGGTATACAGGCGCCCGCCACCACGCCCGGCTAATTTTTTTTTGTATTTTTAGTAGAGACGGGGTTTTACCATGTTAGCCAGGATGGGCTCGATCTCCTGACCTTGTCGTGATCCACCCGCCTCGGCCTCCCAAAGTGCTGGGATTACAGGCGTGAGCCACCGCGTCCGGCCCTTATTTTCTTTTTTATAGCAATACATTGTAATCCCTCCAAAAAATGATTTCAGGCTCCAGAGAAATAACAGATATCATGGCCTCAAAATTATGCCAGGTTTGAATAATCAGTACCAAGATAAATTTTCACAACTATATGTGATGCAGAAGCTAGGATGATCACTGGAATGGACTAATTCAATATCCATATTTGAAATATAACCTACTGAGAGAAACAAACTGCAACCTCTTTAAGAGGTTACTGCTTCTAAAATTTGAAATGTCTAGTCATGTTAATCACATATAGAACTAGCATAAAGGCAGAAAAGAGTACCTCCACTTATTTTTTAGTTGAAATGAATTTATTCCATTATATACACATTATGATTTTACTTATAAATAATTTCTAAAAATTTTACTCCCAAAGCGACTACTATAAGGCATAAAAAATTTAAATTACAGTACCTGTTTTTGGGTCCAGGCCCTGGTGATTATTACTTATGTTAATGGCCAAATTACTCAGCTTTCCCCAGTCTTACATTCTCCTAATGTGGAGATAGACTAACCTACTTTGCCTACAGAATTATTTTATAATTTATGTGAGAAAACTAATTTTAAAATATGATTTCAAAATAATAAGCAATTTTCAAATAGTATATTATTTTCATTTTTAATATGTACCACACTAATGTTGTTTAAGTGAAGATGATCCTTTGCTCCAGAATACATGTTATACCTTAGGAATATCGAGTTTCCTCATTGAAATAAGAAAATCTTCATGCATTTATAAGAAATAAGAAAATTTCTTCATGCAGGTGTCCAGTTACATCTATCACTTATTTCTTGATATAAATTTAAAAAATATTAATTATGATGTTATTCTTTCATAAAATATTTATTTTACCTCCTTAAGTTATAATAGTTGCTTTTATAGTAAGTCCTGATTCAGAATTATTAAAAATCAATAACATTGATTTCAACAAGTTCTATATTAATTTTTCAATCTTGACCAGTTACTGAGGACTGAGAAATACCAAGCTAAAATAAAAGTTTATCTTATATGACCACAAGCTGTAGACATCTAAGTCTTCCAGAATGTAAGAAATATGAAGTTCAGAATAAAATGAAATACATGTAACTGTGAGGATGTGGCTCTGTGTTAGATAGTTTTCTATCACAGGATCTTTGCAACCACCTGAGTCAGTTTTGATAAGTCACGTGATCTAACTGTATGTTTTCCAACCATGTTTCCAAATCTGTGTCTTTCAGCCTGGAAAAGTTTGCTTTCTATCAAGATAGTTGTATTTATTTTATTTTACTTTTTGATAGTTTTTCAACACAAATAAAAGATTTGGTTTCCAAAACTAAACATACCATATGGTTGTTACATTTTTTATGACATAAATTTCAGGAAAAAAATAAGTTAAAGATGAATGAATGCCCTAGCCCTAGCCCTAACCCTAACCCTAACCCTAACCCTACAAAAGAAAAAACCTTGCATTTATTTATTATTTTAAATGTTTGCTGAATGTAATGTCACATGATATTAGAAAATGGGTACTTAATTTATAGGAAGAATAATCCTTCCTTTAACACAAATAGTTTCCTGTGTCATACATAAAAATGAGTGCAAATTATCTAACTGGAGCCGGGAGCAGTGGCTCACGCTTGTAATGCCAGCACTTTGGGAGTCCGAGACAGGCGGATCACTTGAGGTCAAGAGTTTGAGACCAGCCTGGCCAAAATGGCAAAACCCCATCTCTACTAAAAAATACAAAAATTAGCCAGGTGTGGTGCTGCACACTTGTAATCCCAGCTACTCTGACGGCTGAGGCAGGAGAACCGCTTGAACCCAGGAGGCGGAGGTTGCAGTGAGCCGAAATCGTGCAACTGCATTCCAGCGTAGGAGACAGAGCAAGACTCCGTCTCAAAAAAACAAAACAAAACAAAAAAAAAAAAAAAAAGAAAACCAAACTAATTGAAAATTATAATGCAAAGAAATATCTAAAACACTATTTCCAGCAGTTCAATTAAAAAATTTTGACGTACATTTCTTATTCCTGATAAAGTGTTGGTGTGAACATCACATATAAGATTAAAACTACAGTTATAACGTCTTAAAAGAAAAGAAAAGAATAAATTTTTTTGAATTGGGGGAGCTGGGAAAAGAGAGGATGCTGCAGAAGTATTCTTTTGAAAACTGGAAGGTGAAATAGATCAATAACATCAATAACTAATCTAGCACACCCAATTAAGCACACCCCTAAGCAGCTCAGGGGCAAAGGAGACTCAAGCCTATTTTCATGAAAGAATTCCTCAAAAGCTCAGTGTTCCAGAAATAAGAATAGAAAGAAAAAAAAAAAACAGAAAATTACCAACAAAATAATTCTAGATAACTTTCCAAAATTGAAAGTAGAACTAATGTTACCAGATGAAAAAATCTTCCTTGTGTCCAGTTCATTGATTAAAGAGAACCTTTTGGTTATCATTTTAAAATACTAGGAATAGAGAAAGAGAAGATCAGTGAGATGTTTGTACAACTGACTGAGGGAGGAGAGTGGTAAAGAGTGTGAGGTGGTGAATGATTTTAACATTATTATTATTATTTTTTTTTGAGGTGAAGTCTCTCTCTCTGTCGCCCAGATTAGAGTGCAGTGGCACAATCTCGGCTCACTGCAATCTCGGCCTCCCAGGTTCAAGCCATTCTTCTGCCTCAGCCTCCCAAGTAGCTGGGACTACAGGCACCTGCCACCACGTCCGGCTAATTTTTGTATTTTTAGTAGAGACGGGGTTTCACCATATTGGCCAGGCTGATCTCGAACTCCTGACCTTGTGATCTGCCCACCTTGGCCTCCCAAAGTGCTGGGATTACAGTGTGAGCCACCGTGCCCATCCTTAACATTAAAATCCTTAGTAACAATGAATTAGAAGATAGCAGTCACTGGACCAATGCCTTAAAAGTTATCATGAAATATGTTTTCTAACCTAGAACTCTATACCCGGACAAACATCCAATCAATTGTCAGAGTAGATTAAAGAAGTTATCAAACATTTGAGTTCTGAAGAATTAACTGCTCTTATATAGCCTCTCTCTTAAGAAGCTGCTCAAATAGAGTCTCCATCACAATAAGAAAGTCAAACAAGATAAAAAAATACATGAGATCTTAATTTTAATTATTTTGGACAAGTACTCATATATAGGATTGCTGTATCATCTGGAAGTTGTTTTTTTTTTTTTTTGAATCTCTATATGGTTTTCCATAATGGAAATATACCAGGCATATTTTTATATTCCTATCAGCATACAAGAGTTTCTACTTCTCCACATCCTTGCCAACACATATTGTTGTTTGTTTTTGTTATATACATATATAATAGCCATCCTTAAAGGCATGAGGTCATATATAACTTTGGTTTTGATTTGCATTTTCTTGATAATTAGTGATGTTGAACACCTTTTCATATACTTTTTGGCAATTAGTGTATTTTGGGGTTTTTTTTGTTTAATTTTTATCTTTTATTATAAGTTGAGGGGTGCATATGCAGGTTTGTTATATAGGTAAACTTGTGTCATGAGGGCTTGTTGTACAGATTATTTCATCACCCAAGTATTAAGTACAGTAACCATTGATGATTTTTCCTGATTCTCTCTCTCCTCCCAACCTCCACTCTCCATTAGGTCTCAGTGTCTACAGTTCCCCTCTATGTGTCCATGTGTTCTCATCATGTAGCTCCCACTTATAAGTAAGAACATGCAGTGTTTAATTTTCTGTTTCTGCATTAGTTTGCTAAGTATAATGGCCTCCAGCTCCATCCATGTTCCTGCAAAGGATATAATCTCAATTTAACAACCTAAATCACAAATAAAAGAACTAGAAAAGCAATAGCCAAACCAATACCAAAGCCAGGAGAAGACAAGAAATAACCAAAATCAAAGCTTAACTGAAGGAGATTGAGACACAAAAAAACCATCAAAAAGATCAATGAATCCAGGAGTTTGTTCTTGAAAAAATTAATAAACTGCTAGCTAGACTCATAAAGAACAAAAGAAAGAAGATCCAAATGAACACAATTATAGATGACAGAGGACATTACCACTGACAACACAGAAATACAAACAACCATCAGAGAATAATTTAAACACCTTCGTGCACACAAAAAAGAAAATCCGGAAAAAATGGATGAATTCCTGGACAAATACACCCTCTTAAGACTGCATCAAGAAAAAAAATGAACCCCTAAGTGGACCAATAATGAGCTCTAAAATTGAATCACTAATAAATAGCCTACCAACCAAAAAAAGCCCCAGTACAGACAGATTCACAGCCGAATTCTAGCAGATATACAAAGACAAGCTGGTACCATTCCTACCAAAACTATCCGAAAAACCTGAGAAGATTTTCCTCCCTAACTTATCCTGTGAGACCAGCATCATCCTGATACCAATATGTGGCAGAGAAACACACACACTCAAAGAGAGAAAACTTCAGGCCAATATCTTTGATGAACATCAATGCAAAAAATCTCAACAAAATACCAAGAAACCAAATCCAGCAGAACACCAAAAAGCTTATACAACACAATTGATAAGACTTTATGCCTGTGATGCAAGGTTGGTTCAACATACCCATATCAATAAATGTGATTCATCATATAAACAGAACTAAAGATAAGAACTATGATTAACTCAATCAATGCAGAAAAGGCTTTTGATAAAATTTAACTCACCTTCATATTAAAAACTCTCAATAAATTAGATATTGAAATATAGTTCAAAATAATAAGAGTCATATACTGAATGAGCAACAGCTGAAATCATTTCCCCTGATAACTGGCACAAGATGAACATGCTCTCTTTCACCAGTACTATTCAACATACAATTGGAACTCCTGGCCAGAGTAATTAAGTAAGAGAAAGAAGTAAATGGCATCTAAATAGGAAGAGAAGAAGTCAAAATATCCTTGTTTGCAGATATGATTCTATATTTAGAAAACCCAATAGTCTCAGCGCAAAAGCTTCTTTGTCTGATAAACAACTTCAGTGCAATCTCAGGTTACAAAATCAACATACAAAAACCACTGGCATTCCTATACACAAACAACAGTCAAGCCAAAAGTCAAATCAGGAGCGCATTTCCATTTACAAGTGCCACAAAAAAGAATAAACTACCTAGGAATACAGTCAACCAGAGAGGTGAAAGATTTCTTGAGGGAGAACTACCAACATTTCTCCAAGAAATAAGAGATGACACGAACAAATAGAACAACATTCCATACTCATGGATAGGAAGAATCAACATAATTAAAATGGCAATCCTACCTAAACCGATTTATAGATTGAATGTTATTTCTATCAAACTATCAAGAACATTCTTCACAAAACTAGAAAAAACAATTTTAGAATTGATATGGAACCAGTAAGAGCCCATTTAGCTAAGGCAATCCTAAGCAAAAATAACAAAGCTGGAGGCATCATGCTACCCGACTTCATACTATGCTACAGGGCTACAGTAAGTAAAACATCATGTTACTGGTGTATAAAAAGACACATACACCAGTGAAACAGAATAAAGAATCTAGGAATAAGTCCATAGACCTATAGCCATGTGATCTTTGACAAATTTGACAAAACTAGCAATGTAGAATGTACTCCCTAGCCATATACAGAAGATTGAAACTGGACCCCTTTCTTATACCATATAACAAAAATCAACTCAAGATGGGTGAAATACTTAAATGTAAGCTTCAAAACTATGTAAACCCTGGAAGACAACCTAGGCAATACCATTCCAGAAATACAAATGAGCAAAAATTTTATGGTGAAAACACGAAAAGCAATTGCACCAAAAGCAAACATTAACAAATGAAATCTAATTAAAGTAAAGAATTTCTGCATAGCAAAAAAGAAAAAACAAACTAAACAGATGACTTAAAGAATGGGAAAAATATTTATAAACTATGCATCTGATAAAGATCTAATATCCAGCAACTATAAGAAATTTAATCAAATTTACAAGAAAAAAACAAGTAACTTCATTAAAACGTGGGCAAAGGACATGAACAGATCAGTGTTGTTGACCATTTCTTTCACGTTTGTTGGTCACAAGTATGTCTTCTTTTGAAATAACAAGAAATATTTGAAAAACATATTTCATAAAGGGTTAATTTCCAAAATAAATAAGGAACTTCCACAGCCAATATTTAGAAAAGGAAATAATCTGCACAGCAAACCTCCTTTGTCTTTTTTTGCTTTTGTTTCATGTGCTTTGGGTGTCTTCTCCAAGAAATCATTGCCAAGACCAATGTCATGAAGTTTTTTTCTCTACGTTTCTTTTTCCTAGATGTTTTCCAGTTTCAAGTCTCACATTTAGGTCTTGAATCCATTTTGTGTTGTTTTTTGTGTATGTTGCAAGGTAGAAATCCAATTGGCATTTTAGCAAGTGGCTATTGAGTTTTGTTGGCCACAAGTATGTCTTCAAAAAGACATACTTGCAAGCAACAAACATATTAAAAAAATGGTCAACACTGATCATTAGAGAAATGCAAATCAAAGACAAATTGACATACAATATCACACCAGTCAGAATGGGCTGCTATTAAAACGTCAAACAATAATAGATGCTGGCGAGCTTGGGGAGCAAAAGGAATGTTTATACACTGTTGGCGATAGTGGAGATTAGTTCAGCCATTGCGGAAAACAGTATAGCTATTTCTAAAAGAGCTAAAAACAGAACTACCATTTGATTCAGCAATCCCATTAGGGTATATACCCAAAGAAATAAAAGTCATTCTATCATAAAGACACACGCAGGCATATGTTTATTGCAGCCCTATTGACAATAGCAAAGACATGGAATCAACCTAAATGTTCATCAGTGGTGGACTGCATAAAAAAAATGGCACATATACACCATGAAATACTATGTAGCCATTTGTATACTGTCTTTGAAAAAACCATCTATTCAAGTTTTTTGCCTATTTTTTTTTTCTTAAACTTTTATTTTAGTTTCAGGTTTACATGTGCAGGTTTATTATATAAACTTGTGTCATGGGAGTTTGTTGTAAAGATTATTTCTTTTTCTAAATACTAATTTATAAAACTTCCTTATATATTTTGGAAATTAACCCTTTATAAAATACATGTTTTGCAAATATTTATTGCTATTCTGTAGGTTTCGTGATCACTCTGTTAATCATTTCCTTTGCTGTGCGGAAGCTTTTTAGTTTGGTGAATTCTCATTTGTCTATTTTCGCTTTTGTTTCCTGTGCTTTGGGTGACATCTCCAAGAAATCATTGCCAAGAGTAATGTCATGAAGTTTTGTTTTGTTTTTTTGTTTCCTAGGTGTTTTACAGTTTCAGGTCTCACATTTAGGTTTTAAATCCATTTTGTGTTGATTTTTGTGTATGCTGTAAAGTAGAAATCTAATAAACATTTTGGCAAGTGGCTATCCTGTTTTCTTGACGCCATTTCTTGAGTAGATTAGACTTTCCCTACAGTGTATACTTGGAACTATTGTCAATTGTCAGTTAATTGTACATGCATACTTCACTTGGTATTATCTTTCAGGTTATTGATAGTAAAATTTTTTAACAGAGAACTTGAAATCTTGAGTTTGAAGTCCTTTTAATTTGTGAGGTTATATTTCTTCTTTATTTTATACAAAGAAAAGTCTAATTTTAAAATATTTTATGCCAAAATAACTCAGTAATAATTTCCAAAATATATTTTATTGTCTCCAAGAAATACAGAAAATGTTTTGTAATAACTGCTAAGATTTTATTTCTGATATACTGTATGACAGTCTTCACTTTGAAAAAGTCAATGAAGTAGAGAAAATAACATTTTCATAGATGTTTTATACTCGCATAAATATTTATCAATACTATTTTCTCTTTTGTCATAAGCAACACTTAGAACTAAAATTAAAGACATTCCTTAATATTAATTTTTTCATTAAAATTTGGCCTGATTGATTAAAGCTGCCCTGCTACATTTTCTTCTTCCCACCACCATATTTAATGCCCTTTGCAATCTTTCCATTTGTTGATGTTCCTCTTTACTCTACTTTGTCTTCTTCCACCATCATTTGTTCTCTATTTTTATATAGATTTAAACATTGGTCCTTTGAATCTATTTTTATCACATATCTAAAGAAAAAAACCAGCCTTTTATTTCTTATAAATTTCACTTTAAAAGTTTGATGGCATAGAATATATATTTTTAAGTGCAATTATTATGTACTTTGACCAGTATTGGGTACCTGGAAGCTGAAGATATACTTAGAAACTGAATATCATGTAGGTGGCCACTTACATATCTCCAGATTGTAAAGGTCATGGGAAATGTTCTGTTTGCATATTGTTTGTTAGATTCCACAAACAGCCTCAAATGATGTAAGCATTTATAAATATTTCATAATTTTTACATTTAATGTACTGCCTTCTCTTCATATTTTGAAGAACAGCTTCTGTTCTGACTTACTGAATGTTAATTCTTTTTATTCTGTCTTCACGAACCTACTCTTTGGATAGAGAACTACTTAGTTTTTGATAAACTGACTTAACCTAACTACATATTTTTTAATCTCCAGTAATTATTCACATTATCGTTAGTACTATTATTATTCTGTGTTTTTCACATTTCTACAGGTTTTGTTTTGTTTATTTCATAGTCAGTATTTTTCTTTTTCAGGTTGAGTTTTACCCATATAAGCTTACTTGTTAATATTAAATATTGCTAATTTTTTTAGAAAAAAACCTGTAGAATGTTCATTATAGAATATTATTTTTAATGACATAACTTTGTATTTATGTTTGTAATAAGGGATAAATTACTCACCAAAATTATGATACATAAAGGTAACATAATTATATTACCTAATTATATTTAATTTCATCTATCTTTGTATACTCTTTATATATAAATCTTAATAGTTAGGGAAACACATATGATTCTGACATTTTTATTGTCATTTATGCATTGACAAATATAGAAATATATAGAGAATTCACATTTATAAAAACTTAAAAATTATTTTCTTCTAATATTAATCATTAGTGATATAGAAGAAGAGAATATGATGTGAGGAATTTAAGGTCATTTCTAGGATTCTGCTATACACAGCTAGACATATTATTTTCATTTACTGAAATAGGATTGCATGAAAAAGTTCAAGTCTATGGGGAAATTTTATGAGTTCAGCTTTGAATACGTTCAATTTAAGAAGTCTGTGGTTCATAAATATATCCATTAAGCAACTGGATTTCAAGGTACTGCTCATGAGAGAGAGATAATGGATTGGGAAGAAGATATAAAGTTATAAACAGGTAAGCGCATTAAATAACCCAAAGAGAGCATATAGATTAATCCTTAAATTGACTAAAATAGAATCCTCAGAAATACCACTATTTAAGGTGTGGCTAAAAACACACATTAGCATCCAGATAGGTAGAACACAACTCACAAGAGTAGTATTATAGAAGCCAGTGGAAGAGAAGAATGTGTTCTGAGGGTGAATGATCAACAATATGGAGCACTTAAGAGGAAACTTTGATGGCCTTCATGAGATTAGTATCAGAAGAATAATAGGCTTGGAATCAGAAGAATAATAGGCTTGGAAAGCAAGCTTTAGTGCATGGTCATAAATAAATACAGGCACTGAATATAGGTAACTATTTTAATAAACATTCTAGGTCACCACTTGGAGGTAAGATTTAAACCGAATCTATAGTTCCAGAAATGAAGGTTTCTTTGAAGACCTCAGCAATAAGGTTGGGCTTTTATAAATGTATCATAGCTGTAGAGGTTATTTTGCATGGGGAAGGCAGTGGAATCATAAAGAACTAGAAAATCAATACATTTTCCAAATTCCAGTGTATTTAGAATGCTAGAGAGCATTTATATAGTGCTTATCATGTTCCAGACACTATTTTAAGTGCTACATACATAGGAAGATTTAAATTTGTAGTACTTACTACATGAGATAGGTGGTAGTTTTCATCATAATCCTCATTTTATTTTTGAAGAAACTGAGGTTTAGAGAAGTTAATAATTTGCCCTAGGCTTCTAAACAAATGAACATTGGAACCAAGGGTCCACTCTATTGTATTTGATTCAGAATCTAGGCCCCAAACAATTATATTCACAGCCCCGTTTTGGTTCTGTGTACAAACCATTATTGGCTGACTAAAAGAATGAAAAAGGTAGATGATATTAAATAAGAAATAACTATATCTTGGTGTAGGAATTTGCATCAATAGTTCTGAACAGACCTAGCATTTATCTCCCTTTATTTCTCCCAAGTATTACAAGTAGTCTGACTTAATAAAGTCTGTTACAGGAAGAATTAACTCCGGTTTCCCCAAATGACAAGACCTGCTCCATTTGTAAATGCTGTAATCAAATGGCAGGTTACTACACATTTAACAATTTAAATTATAGTAATCGATGTTTAAAATTACTGGTCATATGAGAGAAAATACTTCCAAATGATTAAGCAGATATGATCTATGAGCAAAGGAAAAAATTGAATGTATCTAAGAGTAGAAAATGAGTATTAAAAATAACAGAATAATGCAGCTTCTAAAAGCTCATGTTCAGTTTGATTTGCAAAAGAAATAGTTTAACAAAAACAAGTAGTACACTATAATTGTCAAATCCCCAAGGTTGATAGAAGAACGCTAGGGTTTAATAGATTCAAATCATTATAAAATCAACAGAGAAATCGGGGAATTACAATTTGACAGATTAGAAAGATAGATGCAAATGGACATAGAAACAAGACCAACAGATGTTTATTATTACCTCATTTCTATATTAGTTTGCTAGGGTTTCATGATAAGGCACTACAAACTAAGTGCCTTAAAATACAGAACATTCATGTCTAAAAGTTCTGGGGGCCAGAAACCTGAGATCACGGTGTGAATGTGTGTGCATATATGTGTTTTAAAAAGAAGTTTATAATAAATACCAAATTATGGATAGCAGTTTGTCCTGGGAAGAGACAAGGATATGGGGAAAATAAAGGAGCACCTGATAAGTTATTTATAATATCTTAGTTATTAGGTAAGAAAGCATTTAATATATCATCTTTTAGAAACAACATGTTAATTTAAAAATTATACTCAGGAACCTCACTACCAAGGTTTACACCCTATGTTTATGCTAACTCTACATTCCCAGGAAGTTCATTCATCTAACTTGGGTTTCCTTTCTAAAAAAATGTGGATAATAGCAGTATCTTCCTCTGGTATTATTTTGAGGGTTTAATGACATGTTATTTGTAAAACACTTGGAATTTTGCCTCATGGAATGTAAGCATCTTAGGAATTCTTGTCAAATAAACATTATCATATTATTTAAATAAAATTACATAAATATAAAAGTGTGGAATTCATCAAGAATTGTAATTAATCTGATTATTCATGACTGAGTTCTACATAATGAGGATAAATACGGTAAGAAAAAATAAAAAATCTTTTACATTTATACAACTTCTCTATTTTGGATATAAATATATCATTTAGTATATTTTTATCTGTACAAATCTTTCGTTTTTTGTGGAGTTTATCTGCAAGGGTGTAAGCTGCTCACAGTAGGGAAAATAGAGCATGTTTTAGTGACCCTTTCAGATAGTGCTCCAAGGTCTTTTCTGAGCCAAGGAATTTTAACTATTGCCATCCTCTTTTATTAAGCTTCAAATCCCAAAGTTTGATTTAATCAAAGTTATTCAAAGGCAGACCAGAAATGGAACACTGGGCAATGGAAAGTGACAGATTAAATGCATCACCTTCATCCATCCCCAAGAACATATTAGAATGATAGGGTGAGGAATATAGCTAACTTTCTGTGTCTTAGTCTTTTTATCATGCCCTTAACAGACACCATTTTCAGTCATCAAACTCAATCCTCATGAAGTTGAGTTGTATGTGCATGTCTGTGTGTAGTATTGGGGTCCTGTCCAATAGTCCCTTGTGCCATTGTTCATGCCTGATTTTGGGTCATAATTTGTGTACTGAAATGATTTGGGTTTTGGTCCCTCAGATTTACAGATCCAATTCTAAAGTCATTTAGGGTAAATTGAAGGATGAATCCTGAACTTGAAATTTGCAGGGCAGGTACAGGAAGTGTGTATAGGTATAAAGCAACTGAAAATGCTGACAACAGAATGAACAAGTAGATAGAATTAAAGATAGCAAAGTAGGTATTAGAGCCTGAGTGAAAATTGGAAGGCTTTAGGGGCCTGTAAGTCTCTAAGAAATCAGAGAGGAGTGAGAATAGAAAAAAAAAAAAAAAAGGTATAAAAATACACATTGTTTTAATCAGAAATGAGGATATCAGCTTCTGATATAAAATGTACCCTTCAATTAATTAATTGTTCATTAATAATCACTTATTTGTAATCTACTATCTGTAAAGCCTTGCTCTAGACAAAGTTGTAAACACAAAATGCAAAAGTCTCTAATTTCCTGAAGTTTACCTTCTATTAGAGGAGTTAAAAATAAACAAAATAACATATTTAGACTGTTAATGGAGAAAAAATTAATTACTCAATAGGTAGCTTTTCAACCCATGTCCCCCTCCTTCCCTCTCCACTCCAGTAGTACAGATTATCTATTGTCCCCATGTTTATATACACGTGTGCTCAATGTTTAGCTTCCACTTATAAGTGAGAACACACGGTATTTGATTTCTGTGTCTGTGTTATTTGCTTAGGATTATATCCCAGACTTTATAAATAAATTCTGTGTGGTGGTGTGGGCAGGCGGTAATAAAGAGATCAAACTAGGAACACTCCAGAGGTCTGGATTCTTTCCTCACCTATTGGTCCCAAAAACATACGTGTGTTGTTTCCAAAGTTTCAACGAATTATGGTTCTTATGGTCTGGGGAACAGAGGCTACCTAGAAAAGTGCTCTTCTCTGTTTATGTCCTAGATAATCGGAGTATAGTTTATCTCTCTCTTTAGTCATACTGAAGAAGGTAAAGAGGCAGGTACAAAAAAGACAGGAGACACACAGGGTATTGGTCCTAGTCTTCTCACCTGAATTAGGGATTTAAGTCTTGTATCATCTCTAGGATTTACCTAGATAGAATGATATACAGAGATAGGATCACTGAGAGATTAGTGAATATACCCTTATCACTAATAAAAAGTTCCCTTTCTCTTTCAATTCAAAACAATGACAGGAGATCAATACAGCAGGCAGACACAAAAACTTATTTGAATAGGTAGTTTTAAAAAAAAGTTAATACATGGAGTGCAGCACTCTATTTAGAATTGCCTCTGAACAGTGTGAAGGCAAAACATAACTGTTGATCATGTGTAAAATGAACAGTGTTTTGTGAAAGTTAATAAGAGTTATGTAATTAAACTTTTCATGGCATTAAATCATGAGTACATTTCATTTAAAAAAATTGTTAATGCATCTCATTTTTATAGCCTACTATTAGATAGAAGCTCCTATAATTGATCTTAATTTGCTTGATTTGCATGAAAAACTATGAAGTATTGAGAATGTATAATTGAAAATATTGCAATAATAATTATCTTAAATATTTAAATGTGTAAAAAGAAAATAATATTGGAGAGTCTTCTTAGATTTGGACATTTTAAAAATGACAAAGTGAGATTACCAAAATTATGGTATGTTTCATAAATTCACATTTAATGAATCAATGTTTTGTATAAAAAGACAAAAATAATTTTTTAAATTGAGTATGTGCTGGAGTTATATACAACCTAGCAAAGGAGATATGTTAACTAATCGATCCACAATGAAACAAATAAAGTGCTATTTTAAAATTATAAATAAAACATTGCACATGTACAGAGGAGAAAATACTTGATTGCTTGTACCTCAAGTCATAATTCATATTTATTTGTTTTTGGATAATTTTTGAAATAAAACTAACAGTATTTTCATATACTACATAACAAAATTAGTTTACCCAAAGTCTTTTCTTAACTACAGTGGTGTCTGTGTAGAGCATTTGGGACATCAAGAAAAGTAAGCAAATAAAGGTTCTATTACTACATACAAGTTTCATTGCAGAAAATCTAATTTTTTCACTTTTCTCAATTTTTTCATTATGATATGTCTTATCATGTTAAGAAAAGAGATCAGTGATACTGTGCTGTAAGTTTCTAATGATCAGTTATAGATTTTTGTTTTTTTTTCTTGTCTATATAGGAGTTTGTTCCAGGACCATAGAATTATGTGTGATTATTGAAATGTGATAATATATTTGATAGAAAGAGCAAAATATAAGTATACCAAAATTATCTAAATATTATTATTCAAATACTATATACTGATAAAGTATTGTGTAATATGCATTGCACAAAAATGTAAGGGCAACTTGTTTTCAGTTATACTATGAGTCATATATATAATGTGAGAATTAAGAAAAAAATAGACTCATTAATAAGAAAAATATGCTTAAAAGAATTAAAAAGTTTAAAGAAAAATTTCCCACCTAGTAATTTTTATATAAAGTGATTATTTGCCCAGAAAAAAATAACCCATATTTTCTGTACTAGATTCAGAGAATTCTCAGATTTTATCAGAAATAAAATGTATTTTTACTAGTAATCATTATTCTCAAATATCAAGTAGTTAACATTTTATACTTAACCCAATACATAAGAGAATTTTCACTTATTGATTGTTACTTTGACTATATGCTTTCAAGTTAATTATTTTTTCTTGAAGTTTTTATTTCTTAATTTTTGACACAAAAATATAAGTTTACAAATGTTTAAATACTACTAAGACTCTTCATTTTTAGAACCTTAACATCATTGAACTGAGAAAGCTACATAGCATAACACATGTTTATATTTCTGGAGTCAACAACACTTTTAAAGTAGTAATGAATATAATGGCAAAACTCTGTCTTAAAATGTTTTCAACTTTGTCTCCGGAATATATAATTACTCATACTGAAAAACTATGTTGTTGGGACTGTAAACTAGTTCAACCATTGTGGAAGTCGGTGTGGTGATTCCTCAGGGATCTAGAACTAGAAATACCATTTGACCTAGCCATCCCATTACTGGGTATATACCCAAAGGATTATAAATCATGCTGCTATAAAGACACAGGCACACGTATGTTTATTGCGGCACTATTCACAATAGCAAAGACTTGGAACCAACTCAAATGTCCAACAATGATAGACTGGATTAAGAAAATGTGGCACATATACACTATGGAATACTATGCAGCCATAAAAAATGATGAGTTCGTGTCCTTTGTAGGGACATGGATGAAGCTGGAAACCATCATTCTCAGCAAACTATCGCAAGGATAAAAAACCAAACACCGCATGTTCTCACTCATAGGTGGGAATTGAACAATGAGAAAACATGGACACAGGAAGGGGAACATCAAACACCAGGGACTGTTGTGGGGTTGGGGGAGGGGGGAGGGATAGCATTAGGAGATATACCTAATGCTAAATGACGAGTTAATGGGTGCAGCATACCAACATGGCACATGTATACATATGTAACAAACCTGCACGTTGTGCACATGTACCCTAAAACTTAAAGTATAATAATAATAATAATAAAATAAATATGTACAAAGTGAAAAAAAAAAGAAAAAGACACTAACATGCAAAAAGTAAACAATTCTAGGTATAAAATCCACTGGTAAAATGAAGTACAAAATTAAACACAGAATTACTGTTGTGATTTTGGTGTTCAATCCACTCATAAGTATATTATAAAGCCATTAAGACAAATCTATCTAAAACTAACATTTATAGAAACCTGTTAAGAGATAGGTGATAAAAAATATATAAATTGAGACAATATTTGAGGTAATGAAGTTTAAGGGTATAATTTTTACTTTTCATTTCATTGTTTATTTGTTCCTATTATTTCTTTGTTATCAAAGATAATTTTTCATTTCTTTAAAATAACTTTTTTGTATATATAAAATATAAATATAAAAAACAATTTGTATATATAATATATAAATAATATGTATATATATAAAACAAGTGTGTATATATATATATACACACAATGGTTTTGTAAGCTTTATGGTAATCAAAATGCAAAAAACATATAATAGATTCACTAAAAATAAAAAGCAATAAATTAAAATGTACTACTAGAGAAAATCACTTACCCACAAAGGAAGACAGTAAGAAAAGGAGAAAAAGAGACAAATTACAAAAGAACTAGAAAATCAGCAACAAAATGGCAGTATGTCCTTTCTTATCAATAATAACACTGAATGTAAATGGACTCAGTTCTCCAGTTGAGAGGCAGAGTTGCTGAATATATAAAGAAGCAAGACCCTATCATATGCTGCCTATAAGAAAACCACTTTGTCCATAAAGACACACACAGACTGAAAGTAAAGGGGTGCAGAAAGTTATTCCATTCACCTGAAAACCAAAAAAGAGCAAGAGTAGCTATACTTACAACACATAAAATAAATTACAGATCAAATACTGTAAAATGAAACAAATGAGGTCACTATATGTTGATAAAGGGGTCAGTTAAGCAAGAGGATATAACAATAATAAATACCTATGCATTCAAATGAAGCTCCCAGGTATAAAAAGCAAACATGAATAGATCCAAAGGGAAAGATAGACTGCAATACAATAATAGCAGGAGACTTCAACACCCCACTCTCAGTAATAAACAGATCATCCAGTTAGAAAATCAATGAAGAAACATGGGAATTAAGCTACATACTAAACCAAATAGGCCTGACATTTACAGAACATTACAGCCAAGTATGACAGAATACACATTTTTTTTAAATTTTTAAATCTGGAAATTTTAAACATTCTCCAGAATAGACCATATTTTAGGCCATAAGAGAAGTCTCAACAAATTCAAAAAGTAGAAATCTTATAAGTTATCTTTTCAGACAACAATGAAATAAAACTAGAAATCAATAACAAGAGTAACCTTGGAAGATACCCAAACACATGAAAATTAAACAACATTCTCCTGAATGACAAAGTAATAAGGAAATTTAAAATATTGTTGAAATAAATGAAAATGGAAATGCAACATATTGAATCTATGGGATACAGCAAAAGCAGTATTAAGAGGGAAGTTTACAGTAATAAATGCCTATATCAAAAAAGTAGAAAGACTTCAAAGAAAACTCTAATGATGCACCTCAAGAACTAGAAAAGCAAGAGAAACAAAATGTAAAACTAGTAGAAGAAATGAAATAATAAAGATCTGGGCAGAAATAAATTGAATTAAGTCAAAAAATACAAAAAATAAACACCACAAAGGTTGATTTTTTAAAAAGATAAAATCAACACACCTTTAGCTAGACTAAGAAGAAATGAGAGTAGACACAAATAAATGAAATCAGGAATGAGAAAGGAGATGTAACAATTGAGACCTCAAAAATTTGAATAATCATTAAAAACTATTACAAACAACTATATGCCAACAAATTGAAAACTTAGAAGAAATCCATAAATTTATGGAAACATACAGTCTGCTGGGATTGAAACATAAAGAAATAGAAAACCTCAATAAGCTAATAATGAGTAACAAGATGGAAGTTGAAATAAAAAGTTTCCATCAAAGGAAAGCCCAGAATATGATGGCTTCACTACGGAATTCTACAAAATATTTTAAAAAGCACCACCAATCTACTGAAACTGTTTAAAACAATTGAGAACATGATATTTCCAAATTTATTCTTATAAGGCCAAGATTATCTGACGCCAAAACTAAACAAGACACAACAATAACAACAACAAAAACCACAGGCCAATATCACTGATAAACATAAATGCAAAGTTCCTCAACAAATACTGACAAACGAAAGTTAACAACACATTATAAAGATCATTCACCATAATCAAGTGGGATTCATCCCAGGAATGTAAGGAGGGTTCAACATACTCAAATCAATAAACATAGTACATCATATTAACAAACCAAGAACAAAAGCTTTATGATCATTGAAATACATGCAAGAAAATATTGAATATATTTAAGATACACACAATAAATGTTGACTGTATTTAAAATTTATTGAAATTTAATAAAATTCCACATACATTTATGATTAAATGCCCCAAACAAACTGGATTTATAGGGAACCAACCTCAACATAATAACAACCATAGATGAAAAACTCACAGCTAAAATCAAACTCAATGAGAAAAAAATTGAAGACCTTTCCACTGGGATCTGGAACGAGACAAGCATGCCCACTTTTTCCACTACTATTCAGCACAGTACTGGAAGTCCTGGTCTGAGCAATTAGTCAAGACAAAAAAATAAAGAACATCCACATTAGAAAAGAAGATGTCAAATTAGCCTTGTGCACAGGCAACATGATCCACTATTTTAAAAACACTAAAGACTCCACCAAAAAAACTGTTGGAAATGATAAACAAATTTAGTAAAGTCGCAGCATACAAAATCACCACACAAAACTTAGTAGCATTTATATATGGCAACAGTGAACAATATGAAAGAAAGCAATGCCATTTACAGGAGATTAAAAAAATATATAGGAATAAATATGACCAAGGAAAGAAAAGACGTTGACAATGAAAACAAAAAAACTCTGATGAAATAAACTGAAGTGGATGCAAACAAATGGAAAGACATCACATGCTCGTGAATCAGAAAAAAAAAAATTTAACTTTTATTTTAGGTTCGGGGTATATGTTCAAGTTTGTTATATAGGTAAATTCATGTCATAGAATTGTTGTACAGAATATTTCATCCTCTAGGTACTAAGCCTAGTACACAATAGTAATTTTTTCTGATCTTCTCCGTCTTCCCAACCTCCATCTTCAAGTAGGATGAACTGCTGAAAGATTTCCTGTAAGTCTGATGAGCTTCCATTTGTAGGTGATCTGTCCTTTCTCTCTAGCTGCATTTAACACTTTTTCTTTCATATCGATTTTGGAGAAATTGATGATTATGTGCCTTGAGGATTATCTTTTTGTAAAGGTATCTTGTGAGGATTCTCTGAATTTTCTGAATTTGAATGTGGGCTTCTTTAGCTAGGTTAGAGAAGTTCTCATGGGTGATATCCTGAAATACGTTTTCCAAGCTGCTTCCATTCTCCTCAACTCTTTCAGGGATGCCAGTGAATCATAATCTGGTCTCTTTATATAGTCCCATATTTCTTGGAAGTTGTGTTTATTCTTTTTCATACTTTTTTATTCCTTATTTCTTTCTTACTGTCTTGTGTCAGAAAGCCAGTCATCAAGCTCTGAGATTGTTTACTCAGCTTGGTTTATTCTGCTGTTAATACTTGTGATTGCATTATAAAATCCTTGTAGTATTTCCTATAGCTCTATTAATTCAGTTATGTTCTTTGCTATAATGGCTATTTTGTCTGTCAGCTCCTGTGTCATTTTATTGTCATTCTTAGCTTCCTTGGATTGGGTTTCAACATTCTCCTGGATCTCAATGATCTTCATTCCTATCTATATTCTGAATTCTATTTCTGTCATTTCAGTCCTCTCAGACTGGTTAAGAACACTTGCAGGAGACCTAGTGCAGTCATTTGGAAGAAAGAATGCATTCTGGCTTTTTGAGTGGTCAGAGTTCTTGCACTTTTTTTCTCATACTTGTGGGGTGATATTTCTTCAGTCTTTGAAATGGTTGTCCTATGGATTTTTTAAATTATTTTATCCTATTTGATTGACTTGAGGGTTTGATTGTGATATAAGGTGGGTTTGGTCAACAGGTTTTGTTTCTGGAAGCTTTTTAGGAGTCAAGGCTCAGCTCAGGACTCCTCGACTGTGTGGTCTAACTCTGGGAGACTAGCGAGGGTATTGGGCTTGGCTTTGTTTTTTTTTACTCTTTGAGGTCAGGAACTTGCTGGGCTGGAAGGACCAAGGGTGTTCCTGGACCATTGGTTACAACATTCTGATGGGTGGTGCCAGCCAATGTGCTTCCTAGACCAGTGGAGATGGGGTCTTTCCTTATTCACACATTCCAGCACCAGTAGCAGCAGAAGCAGCACCACAGGGTGCTGCAGCAGCATGCTAGCAGGTGCCAGGGTGCTGGCCTCTGTTGGCATTCACAGCAGTGGGGGTATCAGCACAGCTCAGGGGAGGCAGGGGGCCCCCTCCAGCAAATGTGTATGCATTTGTACCAGTGATAGTGTTAATGGATCATTTGTGGGCAGAGGACTCTGTGTACCAACTGTGCCTATTCACAAGGGTGGCAGTGGCTGCTCAGGGGAAAATTTAAATGACCATACAACTTACAGTAATCTACAGATTCAATGTGGTCTCTATCAATATACCAGTGAAACTCTTCATAGAAATTTGTATGAAATAACAAAAATCCTGAATACCTAAAGCAATGCTGAGCAAAAAAGAACAAGGTTGGAAGCATCACACTATCTTACTCAAAATATACTAAAAGCCATAGTAACCAAAACAGCATTGTCCTTGCATAAAAACAGAGAAATTGACTAATTGAATAAAGAACCCAGAAATAAATATACATATTTATAGCCCATTAATTTTTGACAAAGACACTAAGAACATACATTAAAGAAAGAACACACATTAGTGAAAAAAACATCTTCAATAAATGGTAATGGGAAAACTGAATATCCGTATTTAGAAGAATGAAATGAAACCCCTATATTTCACCACATACAAAAAAATAGCACACTATGGATTAAATCCTTACATTTAAGACCTAAAACTATAAAATTACTAGAAGAATATGTGGTGGGAATGCTTTAAGACATTGTTGTCAGCAAATATTTTATGGGTAAGACCTATAAAGCAAGGTAACCAAAACAAGAATGAAAAAAATGGGGTTAAATTAAATTTAAAAGCTTCTGCACAGCAAAGAAAACAATCAATAGCATAAAGAGGCAACCTTTAGAATGGGAGAAAATCTTTACAAACTATCTGACAAGTGACTAACATCCAGATATGCAAGAATATAAGGTACTGAAACAAGCACACAAACAAAAAATAAAAAAAAAACTTCCACTAAAAAGTCGGAAAAGTATCTGCATAGACATTTCTCAAAATAGTATATACTAATGGCCTTATAAAACATACTCAGTATCACCAATCATCACGGAAATGTATATCAAAACCACAATGTAATATCATCTACCCCAGTTAGAATGACTATTATCAAAAAAGAAAAACTGTAATAAATGTTGGGAGCATGTGGATACAAAAGATGCAGATACTGATGGTGGTGATACAAATTGGTACAGTCATTATGAAAAACAGTATGGATGTTTCTTCTAAAAAACTAAAAATAGAACTACCATATGATCTAGCAATCTCACCACTGAATATTTATCCAAAGGAAAGGAAATAAGTATATCCAAGGAATACCTAGACCCTCAAACTTACACAATACACTATACACAATCACCAGACATATAATCAACAAGTGTCCATCAACAGATAAATCCATAAAGACAATGTGGTATACATACACAGTGGAATACTATTCAGCCATTAAAAATAATACAATTCTGTCTTTTGCAGCAACATGGATGGAGCTGGAGGTCATTATTATGTTCAGTGAAATAACCCAGACACAGAAAGACAAATACTGCGTGTTTTCACTCATATGAGGTAGTTTAAAAATTGATTTCATGGCGGTAGAGAGTAGAATGATGGTTACAACAGGCTGAGAAGGGAGGCATGGGAGATTGAAGAGCAGTTGGTTAATGGTTGCAAACATAAAATTAGAGAGAAGAAACAAATTCTAGTGTTTGATAGCACAGCAGGGTGACTATAGTGAAAAATTACTTAATGTATGGTTTAAAATAGCTAGAAGAGAATATTTGAAATGTCCCCAACACAAATAAATGATAAGTATTCAAGGTAATGGATATTCTAAATATCTTGATTTGATCATTACCTATTATATGCCTATATCAAAATATCTTTTAAAAATTAGAAAACATTCCTTAGGGAAATGCAAATTATTTGGTTTTTGACAGGGCACTTTTATCACCTGTTTTACTAATAATTCATGCATAACTATTTTTCACAAACAGTGTTAGTAATGACCAAAGTATGTATTTATTCTGTTACCTGCAGGAATAGGAAAGAAGTATAGCTTTTGTTAACTTGCAATGTGAAAAAGCTCAGGCCAAAATAACTGGTCTAAAAGATTAATTGAATTTTCACATTAATGTTCATTTTTCATATTGAGCCCTGAATAAAAGTATTTATATTAAAAATGAACTCTTTGCCTTGAATTTTATCATAAAATATCTCATTACTTTTTGTCCATTAATACCTTTGAAATATTTATAATATAGTTCTGAAGTGAAGTATTTAGGTCATGTAGGAGATCAATTTAATACTGTTTTTCCTAGAATCACTCATCCTGCTCAGTATATTCACATATTATGTTTCAATCAAGTCTCGCAAGGATTTGTCATGGAATCCCATAGCCATAGAAATGTATTTCTGTGTCCCACAGCAATAATGAAATTCTAAAATAAACTTTTCTCTCTTTTCTCTTTGGATAAAAATATTCTATTTGTAAAAATGTGGTTGTCAACATTAATATGGAATTTGAATTGATATGTTGCTAAACCTTAAAATGGGTGAAAGTTGAAGTAAAAAATTTGGAGTAGAATTTCTGATTAAATACGCATACATTTTTTTCTAGTAAATATGAATTCAATTATTGAGAGATTTCCTGTGATATGCCTGCTATTTAATATGAACTTTTTGTTCTTGTTTAAATTTTAAGGCAGGAATTAAAACCAAAATTGGTTGCTAAATTATTGTACTGCATCTAAATTCCCTGCATAACCACCTCAATGCTTTTTAACTCATTATTTAAAATATCGTGCTCATACTGCTAATTGAAACAACTAAGTTGTGCTCATGAAATTAAAATCTATTGTGGTCTAGGTACTTCGAACATTGGCTAATTTAATTTCAAAAACTTATGAAGTTTATTATTCTAGTTTTACAAATGAATAAACTGGGAGTTGAAGTTTACTGAATTAATTGTATTATTTAAAAAAACACAATGTTTAATGATGAAAATATAACTCAAAAACAGGTCTTCATAACATTATAATTCAGGTTCTTTTTGTTGTACCTTGGTGCCCTAGAGATTGTTTTCTACATTTGTTTCACAAAGCAGTGTATTTGACTACATGGTAAGCTCAGACTTTTTTTTTTTTTTTTAATACTTTAAGTTTTAGGATACATGTGCACAACGTGCAGGTTTGTTACATATGTATATATGTGCCATGTTGGTGTGCTGCACCCACCAACTCGTCATTTAGCATTAGGTATAGGTCCTAATGCTATCCCTCCCGCCTCTCCCCACCCCACAACAGGCCCCGCTGTGTGATGTTCCCCTCCCTGTGTCCAGGTGTTCTCATTGTTCAATTCCCACCTATGAGTGAGAACATGCGGTGTTTGGTTTTTTGTCCCTGCGATAGTTTGCTGAGAATGATGGTTTCCAGCTTCATCCATGTCCCTACAAAGGACATGAACTCATCATTTTTATGGCTGCATAGTATTCCATGGTGTATATGTGCCACATTTTCTCAATCCAGTCTGTCATTGTTGGGCATTTGGGTTGGTTCCAAGTCTTTGCTATTGTGAATAGTGCCGCAATAAACATACGTGTGCCTGTGTCTTTATAGCAGCATGATTTATAATCCTTTGGGTATATACCCAGTAATGGGATGGCTGGGTCAAATGGTATTTCTAGTTCTAGATCCCTAAGGAATCGCCACACTGACTTCCACAATGGTTGAACTAGTTTACAGTCCCACCAACAGTGTAAAAGTGTTCCTATTTCTCCACATCCTCTCCAGCACCTGTTGTTTCCTGACTTTTTAATGATCGCCATTCCAACTGGTGTGAGATGGTATCTCATTGTGGTTTTGATTTGCATTTCTCTGATGGCCAGTGGTGATGAGCATTTTTCTTAATTATATTTTATTCCCTCTGAAATCGATGAAGTCAGTAGACAAAAGAGGTAAGTATAATTTTACACTGTATAGTTTTCAAAGTTCTTTTCAATTAACCATGAATTTTAGATTTCTAGACTATTTTACAAATAAGAATTTGAATGCTTAGACTAAGATACTTAGTTGAATTCCTTCCAGTCTCCCAGATAGCAATTTCTATATAATATGGACTTATAGACACAGTGTCTTCCTACCAAAAGAAAAATCTAAACGAAATAAAACAAAATGAAGAAAAGAAGCCCTCCTTAAAATGAAAAAGAAATACAAGTTGATAGAAAACCAACCTTTCATTAGTTTTGGAAACTAGGAGTGCCAAAAATTTTGAGGAATGTTTGCATTCAATGACATCAGGTTAAAGTGAATCATTGTAGGTCAATTTTCAAGTCTGCTTTAATAAAAAACAAAAAAAGTCTAGGGATTTTATTGCTGTTAAGCAGCAAAGATAATGCACTAATTATCGTCTAATTTGGACATAGTTAGATATCAAGCAAGTTTCATTTGTAATGCATATAAGGAGTATTATTGAATTCATTTTACCATTACAAAATAGGATAATTAACATTGAATTTATCAAACTTAAATGTTTACTTGTGATTTTCTTTAACATATAATATTTTAGGACAAGATAGAATGATGAAAAAGACCTCTATCATTTCCCAGAATAGCTTTTATTACTGTGTAGTTTTGTCTTTTCCTTACAATGGTCCTCTCTTCATATGTAGGCAAAAAGTGCTATAGATAAAGTGACTTGAGACTGTGATTTTTAAAGTATATAGGAGAAAAAGGAAAAAGAAAGATATTGCATCATTTATTTCCTTTCCTCTCTATTCCCATCCTCCACTATTCCACTCTTTCAAGCTTCAAGTGTTTTTGTCAGTGCCTAACAGAATGGAAACTACCTGGAGGGTTCCAGTCAGTGCCCTACCAGGAACACTTTTTTATAGTTAGAACATGATTAATTTGAGATCCACCACTCAGACTGCTGATGAGAGCTGAAATGTTCCTCCACAGCTGTGCTCTGATCTGCTTATTGACAAGGATTAGATGTTTCTTTGTACCTTCAATTCCTAATACACTATTTTTCACCAAGTAGTTATGCGTGGATTAAAATAACAGTGAATGTTAGGTGAAACGCTCTCTATAAATTAGGGGAAAATATTTGCAGACCAAACCTTTAAAATGATTGATAAAATATATTGTTAAATAAAAACAAAACATTTTCTTCATAAAACAAAACTTTATAATATTCTAAAAGTATTGCTGTTTTGTGAAACATCTTTATTTAAGTCCAGATTTGTGGGTTTAAAATGCTTGAACTTAATAAAACCAAATATTTCACCTACTTATTTAAATTTGAATGGCCTTCGTACTATCTTTATTAGTGAAGCAAGCAGACTCTATTGTTTTTGCCCTCATTTATCTTCAAAAAGTCGACAAGTCCTGGTGCAGTGGCTCACGCCTGTAATCCCAGCACTTTGGGAGGCCAAGGCAGATGGATCACCTGAGGTCAGGAGTTCGAGACCAGCGTGGCCAACATGGTGAAACCCTGTCTCTACTAAAAATATAAAAGTTAGCTGGGTATGGTGGCAGGCGCCTGTAATCCCAGCTACTCAGGAGGCTGAGGGAGGAGAATCGCTTGAACCTGGGAGGCACAGGTTCCAGTGATCCGAGATCATGCCATTGCACTCCAGCCTGGGCGACAAGAGTGAGACTCCATCAAAAAAAAAAGAAAGGAAGGAAGGAAGGAAGGAAAACAATTTTATAATGTCTGAGGAATTATCTAATGTAACTGTCAAAGATGTTTGAACCAGACCTACTCCATCTTGAATAGGGGCTGGGTAAAATGAGGCTGAGATACACTGGGCTGCTTTCCATGAGGTTAGGCATTCACAGGAGGTTAGCAGGACTGGTATAATGAGATACAGGTCACAGAGACCCTACTGATAAATCAGAATGTGGTAAAGAAGCTGGCTAAAACCCACCAAAACCAAGATGGCCAGGAAAACGACCTCCCGTTGCCCTCACTGCTCACTGTGTGCTAATTACAATGCACTGACATGCTAAAGGGCACTCCCACCAGCACCATAACAGTTTATACATGCTATGGCAACATCCATAAGTTACCCTATATGGTCTAAAAAGGGGAATAAGCTTCAGTTCTGGGAACTCCCCACCCCTTTCCCAGGAAACTCATAAATAATCCACTTCTTGTTTAACATATAATTAAGAAGTAACCATAAATATGCTAAGTCAAGCAGCCCATGCCGCTGCTCTGTCTATGGAGTAACCATTATTTTGTGTCTTTAATTCTCTAATAAATTCACTTTCACTTTACTCTGTGGATTCGCCCCAAATTCTTTCTTGCGTGAGATCCACAAATCCTCTCTTGGGGTCTGCATTGGGACCCCTTTCCAGTAACTAAACAAGTTAAACATTAAAGGAGAAATATACCCTTATTGTTTAAAAAAGATAGATAAGAAGAAACTCTGCATACATATTATCAACCAGTTTTGTATTTTCAAAAAAAAGCTTGTATTAAAGTTAGCTTCTATCAAATATGTGCTCTCCCCCAAAGACAAGGAAAGTAAGTTAGATATAAGGATCTGGAAGACAATGAGTGCATGACATAACTACATTGAATACATTTTTTTAATAAGGCAGAAATATACCACTTATGAACCAAAATATTCTCTGAGCTTATTCAAAGCAATGCAGCCATATCCATTACCTTTTATTATGACTAATCACATTTCAATGTATTTGAACATTACCTCACCCATTTACAGCCTCCTTCTATCTCTGAGACTGATTATAGCTGACATTCTCAGCAGTCAAAACATCTTGCAAATGACTTCTTAGCCTGGAGAGCCCTACCAGGATGATATTCACATTGCTGTCTGCCTCGCTTGTCTCCCATCTAGCCATTGAAGCATTTACAATAATACTCTTATTAAATTTGCTCCACCATGTGTTCAATTAGATAAAATCTTCTTAAATATTGCACTAGATGTGAATTGGGAAAATGCTAAATTGCTTCTGTATGTGTTAAGTGTATTCTGAGAGGTAGATTAAGCCATATTATATCATTGGATTTAAGCAATAAAGTCAATAGAAAAAGATGTTCATTTTGTTTGGTTACATTTACACATTAAGTTTTCTTTCTAGATATATGAGACTCTATTAAATAAACTGAATATAATGTGATAGGCTTGGGTGAAATATTTACTTTCTTTTATGTTTATTAGTTATAGGAGAGAGTACAAAAATGAGTTTTATTATATGAAGAATTATTTGAAGGAGAGAACTAAGAATTAACTTAGAGACATTATTCTTTTTAGTTTATAAATGGAAAACTAAATAGTTCCTACTTATTTATTGAAATAGAGAATACATTTAGGATCAATGCTTTACTTCTTAGAAAATTGAGTGGAAATTTCAAATACATTCTAGATATTATATGCATACTATGCACTGCAGATCAAATATATTTTATTTTCTTAATATTAGGTATTATTTAATAGCAAGTATCCTTTAGGTGACTATTTAATATGAGTAATACAATGCCTGGTATTTCTGAAATATTAAAAGTGACCTAAAACACTATGACTAATATCTTCACAATATCCAAATACAGGGGAGGGCAGTTTGTGGAAAGGGAAAGGGGGTTGATCATGTTTTCCTTGTTACTAAGTTGATTCTTATCACTTTTCTCACTGGACACATGGATGTACCTAAATAATATAAAATGTTATGTATAGCCAGATGTCTGTACTTCTTAACGAAATACATGTCAATGTTTTTATTCTTGCCACTCCAGTATCAGATCTCTACTTATGTAGTCCTTTACTTCTGAAGATCTTAATGCTTGACTCATAAACTGAAACCATGGCTCCATATTTGTGGATGTTTTTAAATTACATGAAAATTTTGTATGTACATTTTTCTTGAGAGAGTATCAGAGCATTCACCAGATTCTTTAGAGGTTGATGATTCTAACAAAAACAATCACTCTTCCAAGTATTTTGTAATTGATATTTAAGTCAATTAATTTGGAAATATTTGTACACATTTTAAGGTCAGATATTATTTTGTTCTATATATATGTGTTTTTTAATATATAATATTAATATAAGATAATAACCATGCCTATTTATCTTCCTATCCTTTTTACTTTTGCAGGAATTCCTTGAGATATTGTGGGTTTGCTTTCAAATAATTGCAATAAAATTAATATTGTAATAAAGGGGGGTCACACAAATTTTTGGGTTTCCCAGTGCATACAAAGTTATGTTTATACTATACTGTAGCCTATTAAGTATGCAATAGCATTATGTCTTAAAACAGGATTACAGACCTTAACTTAAATAATATTTTATTGTTTAAAAATGCTAATGAATCATCTGAGCCTTATTTTTTGCAATCTTTTTTGCTGGTGGAGGGTTTTGCCTTGATGTTGATGGCTGCTGACTGATCAGTGTGGTGGTTGTCAAAAGATGGAGTGGTTGTGTCAATTTCTCAAACGACAAAGAAGCTTGCAGCATTGATTAACTGTGTCACAAAAGGTTTCTCTGCTATTTAATATCATTTAACCCACAGTACAGCTTTTTTCAAAATATGAATCAATCCTCTCAAATTACTATTGCTTTGTAAATTAAGTTTACAGAATATTCTAAATCCTTTGTTGTCATTTCAACAGTGTTTACAGAATCTTCATCACCTGTAGATTCTATGCCAAGAAACCACTTTTTTTGCTCATCCATAAGAAGCAACTCCTCATCTGTTCAAATTTTATCATGAGATTGCAGCAATTCATTCACATCTTCAGTCCCCACTTCTAATTCTGGTTTTCTTACTATTTCCAGTATATCTGCAGTTACTTCTTTCACTGAAGTCTGAACCACCCATAAGGGTTGAAATCAACTTCTTTCAAACTCCTCTTAAAAGTAATATTTTGGTCTTTACCTATGAATCACGAATATTCTTAATGGCATCTATAATGATGAATCCTTTCCAGGAGGTTTTCAACTTATTTTTCTAAGATCCATCAGATGAATCACTATCAATGGCAGCTATATATTTATGAAATCTATTTTCTTAAACAGTAAGATGTGAAAGTAAATATTACTTTTTGATTCATGGGTTACAGAATGGATGTTGTGTTACCAGTCATAAAACAAAGATTAAATTCCACATGTATCTTCATCAGAGCTCTTGGGTGACCAGGTTTATTGTCAATTAAAAGTTGTATTTGGAAAGGAATCTTTCTTTATGAGCAGAAGTTTTCAACAGCGAGCTTGAAGTATTCAGTAAACCATACTATAATCAGATATACTATAATCCAGGCTTAGTGTTCTATTTGTAAAACCCAGGCAGAGTAGATGTAGCATAATTCTTAAGGGCTCTAAAATTTTCAGAATGATAAATAAGCATTGGCTTCAACTGAAAATCACCAGCTGCATTAGCCACTAACAATACAATCAGTGTGTCTTTTGAAGCTTTGAAGCCAGGCATTGACTTCTCTCCAGCTATGAAAGACCTAGACAATAACTTCTTCTAATATAAGGCTTTTTTGCCTACATTGAAAATCTGTTGTTTAGTGTAGCTCCCTTCATCAATGATCTTAGCCAGATCGACTAGATAACTTGCTGCAGCTTCTACATTAGCATTTGTTGCCTCACCTTGCACTTTTGTAATACAGAGATGATTTCTTTCCATAAACCTCATGAGGCAACCTCTGCTAGCTTCCAACTTTACTTCTGCAGCTTCCTCACCTCTCTCAGTCTTCCTAGCATTGAAGAGTTAGGCCTTGTTCTGGATTATTATTTGATTTAAGGGAATGCTATAGTTGGCTTCATATTCTGTCCAACTCCTAAAACTTACTTTATGTCAGCAATAAGGCTATTTCACTTTCTTATCATTAGTGTGTTCACTGGAGTGGCACTTAATTTCCTTCAAGAACTTTTCCTTTGCTTTCATAACTTGGCTTTTTGGCACAAGCAGTTGAATTTTGGCCTGTCTTGGCTTTCAACATGCCTTCCTCACAAAACTTAATCCTTTCTAGTTTTTTATTTCAAGTGAGAGACATGCAATTCTTCCTTTCACTTGAACACTTAGAGACCATTATAGGACTGTTATATATATACACACACACACACACACACACATATATAATTATAATAATATAAAAAATATGGTTATAATTTAGCATTGTTTGAAGAGATAATAAAAGCGAATCAATGGGAAAAAACCTCATACCTTCTACAAATACAATATTTTCCCAAGGCCATATGAACATATCATGCCTAATGTCAATTATTGATATCCCGAATGCAAGAATCATACGCCATATGGACTCTGACTCCTGAACAACCTGAGATTTCTGTTTCATTTCATATTATCTGAACTATTTTGAAATCACAAAGAAGTATTTAATGGACTAAATTATAATGAAATAATATTAAAGCACATTCTGTACTTCATGAAATGAGTGGATTTGATTAGTTTGCATACTGAAACATTTATAACTTCATGGCAGACTAATATTCTTATTATCTTCTCTTTTGGTGATAATTTTATATTCTAACTGACAAAAGACTTGACCATATGGTTTCTTTAGCTAATGGAATACGAAGGTAAATGATGTTTGCTATCCCTGGGCATACAAGCTTCAGAATTAAATTTGTTTTTCTTCTCAGTTTGTGTCCCAAATTAAAGAATATGTGGAGCAGCTTAAAACATGTATTAATGTAGATAAACATGTACCATATGTTACATTATAAAATTATTTTACTTACAAGTGGATTAATAAGAAATAAAACAGGCATTCAGATTCTGTAATTGGCTACTGGACTGTGTCTTCATAAACACATCTAATAATGTATATATTTAAATTACAAGTATGAGAAGTTTGACAAATTATTGGACTACAGACTTCATTGGGTTGGGTTTTGATTAATTTGCTCTTTGCAACATTCCAACTCTTAATAGATATGTAGCCTGATTAAATTTTTATTGTTTTAAGTCCCTGAGATTTTGATTGTATTTTATTATAGCGAAACCCAAGCTGTTGTGAGTTACAGTCATGGTTATGTATTCTTTCTTCTCAACTTTTCCTTCATGGATCTAGCATTCTCATGTTCCTTAATTAAGTAATTTATCTATGAATACTAAGTACAAGATGTGTCTAGTGTTAAATACCCTAATAAAAAACCTCCACTTTTAAGGATGAAGGAACTTCACTAATGGCGAGGGTGCCTTAAGTCTGCATGAAGAGTGTAAATATGTACTTAGTAATTCATAACTGTTTGTTGTGTATCATAACTCCAAATCATAACTGTTAGTCACTAAATGATGGTTTCATGTTGGCTACCTAAATCTTATTTGCATATTTCTGATAACTTATCTGTTTTATATTTAGAAAAATTTTAAGTACCTACCAAGTGAAAGTTGCTAAAATATTCTGCATTACGTACATTACTTAAACCCTCATACAGCCCTATAAAGTAAGTATACTGCATCTATTAAACACATTTTAGAGATGATGACACTGATTTTGCTAGTTTCCTTTTTATTTTTAATGAGAATATCATGCATTACTCTAATACTCATAATAATTCTACCAAGTCATTCAAAACTCTGTTTTCTGCTGGACTATGAACTTCAATTGGACAGGTCCTAACAATTTAAGTGTTGCTGTCTGCTGCATGAATGAATGAATTGGAAAGATAACCAACTTGCCAAATGTGCACAGATTTTTAAGTTGTATATAATAGGATTGAAACTTGGTCTGTCTGACTCAATCCACCTTCTATATTTCTACCTTTAGTACCTTCTTTTCTTGAGCATTAGATATTGGCATACTGATCATGCTTTTGTAACAGAGTTGATATCAGGCCACCTCCCTGCATGGTGTCTATCTAAGCTGAAATAGGCTGTGCATACTGAATTACTCAAAATAGATAATCACTGTCTCTTTACATTTCTATTATTTTAAATGAGCATGGATTCTTCTAAATTTCATATTGACAAACTGTATAAATTTATTTATGTTAATTTCTTGGTAATGTAAGGCAACATAATAGCTATCAATAAGTATGTACTTCTTGATTTAAAAAATATCTTAACCCAAATAAATTTATCTTAAAGGAGAATTTGAGAACCACATGGACTATCTGGTTTTTCAAAACAGAATTTGCAAATTATCTTGAAAGCATACTACAAGTAAAAGTACATATTTTATTTTGTTTGTTTGTATTTGGTTCCTCTATCATGTCTGATATGAGAGAAGAAACTATATATTTGTTAATTTCTTATTCTGTTTCTTGTTTTTTACTTTATCTCAAAACTGTGTTGCTGCAACGTACAATTTTGTGACTGTTGTTTATGATTTTAAATAAATACGAATATATTTAAAAATAAAATATTGAATTTAAGACATTAGCTTTTCATGTGAAATTTCTGATTTTTAAACACTATCACTATCTTTTTATATTTACAATGTACAGGTTTTTGCATGGAAAGTAGCATTTATTTCATCATTTGCACTTGCAAATTCTAACCTAGTTTCTTTAGTACTAAGGATTATATCATTGGCAAAGGTTTTATATGAAGTCTAATCATATTTAGCTTAATTTCAAATTCCAATTGCAATTGTAAAATATATATTGATATTACAATATTAACAGAGAAATATAACACATATCACTTATACTATACTAGAAAGTTATTTTTACTCATAAGTAGATTAATAAGGAATAAGACAGAGGTATTCAGACTCTGCAATCCGATATTGGCCTGTATCTTCATAAATCCATATAAGAACATATGTAGTTAATTCAGAGGTATGACAAATCTGACACATTACTGGAATACAACTTTCACTTGCTTAGGGTTTGATTGATTTTTCTCTCTGCAGTGTCCCCCGAAAAGGTATATGAAATATAGATGCTCAATAAATTTTTATTGATGTAATGAACAAAATGGGTGTCTGCTTAAGAAAGTTGTTGTATGTAGCAATCAGGTTCCCCTGTACAGAGAGGGAAAAAAAAAGTCTTCAAGACACTGAAATTAAGAAAAATTGAAACATAAATGTGAAAAGAAGAATTTAAAATTCAAGAAGTCGTAATATTTGTTGTGAAATTTGAGCTTGGAGTGTAAGCAGAAAGAAGCTGGAGCCAAAGAGACAACATCTAAATGATACTTGTAAGTGAATGTCATAAGTAGGGTCCCAAGGCAAAAACCAAGAGTGAAGCATTGGACTGAGGTAGTCAGCTATGTAAAAATAAAAGGAGTGAAATGTAAGCCAAAACAAAGAATAGCAAAATCCTGAAGAATGCATTAAAAATTCTAAAGATTAAAAGACAGAATCAGAATCAAGTTGGGAGTCAGGGCAAGCTTATGGGATAGAGATGATGCTGGGATAAGAACAGTCGAGGAAAAAATGAGAAATGCATAGGTTAAATGCCAAAAATACCATGGGAGGTTTCATAATTTGCCACTAGTGGTTGTTAAGGTAGTAAAGGTCAGATATAAAGGGCTGCATGATAAACTATTTTGTGGCAAAACTGTGGAATTTTGACTTATCTGAAAGACCATCGGGAGCTGCTGGAGAAAATTTAGCTGGAGAGTGATATGTTTATGTTTGCATTTTGTAAAGGCCACTCTGATAGCAGTGCAAAACATGTAATTGAAAATGGCAATAAACTTGGAGAACAGAATTTAGACTTTCTTGGGGTATTTAAACTTTTTTAATAAACAAAACACTATTAATAACCAGATTGATATACAAAACATAATCTTTAAAAAGCACAAGAAATTCTGCTATAGAAATCAAATCAATTCTATTCAATATAAGCAATTTATTTGTGTATTTAAAACCAGTAACGAATATAATAAACTTGTTATATCTTTGTCTTACCCTAGCTTTAGCTCTGATTTACAAGTTACTTTCAAGCTGTATACAAAATTAATATTATGAAAGGTTGTCTAAGTACTTATATGGAATTTGTTCCACAGATATTTAAGCCCTTGGACTATACATACAATTCCAACTATACTTAAATAATTGAAGTGGCAATGACTCAAAAATCCTTATGAATACACAACTCCATCTTGAAAGTGATTGAGGTTTTTCTTATATTAACACAAACATTCCATCCTTTTTTCTTTTACTCATTGTTTCAAATCTTGTGCTAGGGTTCAAAAATGTTGCTTAACAAATGAATCTGCTATTGATTTCCTTAAAAATATTTTATCTATTTTATTTTTAAAAATACCTACCATTTAACAAGCACATAGGTGACCTGTATATTTAATCATTTCTGCAATAATTGTTAGTATAATGCATAAAGTTAAAAGAAGGAATAATGAAATTAAGTGGTAAAAAGCATTTATTTCTTGTCTGTATGTTTAACAAGTAGTAATATTTTCTTAAGGAGCTTTGTGGTGGAGAAATAACACTCCTTGCTGATCTCAACAAATCTTAAGTAGAAGTCTTTTACATTCACCTATCCTTCAAATCTTTAAGGAAATGTGATATTATAATATGTTCCACTCAGATAAGAAGCTGGTATAATCCATTTTCCTTGAGCTATTTATGTAAAATATCAGAATATAGATCCTACTGTTCAAAGATAATATTTTACTACTTTTTCAAAAAATGTCTAAACAAAATAACAACAAAAGCTTCAGCCCTGATATGGTTTGGATGTTTTGTCGCCTTCAGATCTCATCCTGAAATGTAATCCCCAATGTTAAAGGTGGGGCCTGGTGGGAGCTGTTTTGATCATGGGAATGGATACCTCACAAATGGCTTGTTGCCATCCTTGTGGTAATAAGGGAGTTCCCACTCTGAGTTAATGCAAGATATGCTTGCTTAAAAGAGTCTGGGACCTCCCTCTACTCTCTCTCTTGCTCCTGCTTTTGCCAGGCGACATACTTGCTCCCCGCTCACCTTCTGCCATAATCACAAGCACACAAAGAGCAGATGTTATTCCTTTATAGCTATAACAAAAGCTTACCAACACAGAAAACTGGTACCCAGAGTGGGGTGTTTAAGGTATCTGAAAATGTGGAAGCAGCTTTGGAACTGGGTAATGAGAAGAGGCTGGAAGAGTTTAGAGGGCTCAGAAGACATGAAGATGAGGGAAACTTTTAAACTTCTTAGAGACTTATTAAATGGTTGTGACCAAAATTCTGAGAGAGAAACAGTGAAGTCCAGGCTGGCAAGGTCTCTGATGGAAATGAGGAAGTTAATGGGAACTGAAATAAAGGTCGTATGTGTTATGACCTAGCAAAGTTTGACTGTATTCTGTCCACATCCCAGCCAATATGGTTTGGATCTCTGTCCTTGCCACAATCTCATGGCAAATTTTAATCCCCAGTGTTGGAGGTAGGGCCTGATGGAGGGTAATTAGAACATGGAGGCAGTTTCTAATGGTTTAGCACTGTCCTTCTAGTGTTGTTCTTGTGATAGAGTTCTCACAAGGTCTGGTTGCCTAGGTGTTTATCTCTCTTTTGCTCCTTCTCCATCATGTAAGACACCTGGCTCCCCACTCAGCTTTGTGAGGCATCTACAGAAGAGGAGCAGATACCTCCATGCCTTCCTTTCAGCCTGCATAACCAGGAGTCAATTAACTCTTTCCTTTATAAATTACGCAGTCTCAGGTATTTTTTTATAGCAATGCAATAACGGACTAATATATCAGAGATCTGTGAGAGGTTGAAGTTAAGAATTATTACGTAGGGTACATGGCAGAAGAAATTCTAAGCAGTTAGCCAGGTGCAGTGGCTTAAGCCTGTAATCCCAGCACTTTGGGAGGCCAAGGTGGGAGAATCACCTGAGGTTGGGAGTTTGAGACCAGACTGACCAACATGGAGAAACCCCATCTCTACTAAAAATACAAAAAATTAGCCGGGTGTGGTGGTGCATGCCTATAATCCCAGCTACTCGGGAGGCTAAGGCAAGAGAATTGCTTGAAACCAGGAGGCGGAGGTTGCCGTGAGGTGAGATTGCGCCATTGCACTCCAACATGGGCAACAAGAGTGAAACTCCATCTCAAAAAAAAAAAAAACAAAGAAAAGAAATTCTAAGCAGCAAAGCATGCAAGAAACATGACAGCTTCTAACAGCCTATGATCAGATATGAGAGCAAAGGAATGACTTAAATTTGAAATTTATATTTAAAAGAAAAGCATTGCATAAAGGTTTGGAAAATTTGTAACCTAGCTGTGTGGTAGAGAAGGAACAAGTATATTTAGGACAGGAACACAAATGGACTGTGGAGCAACAACTTGCTAGAGTTATTTGCATGACTAAAAAGAAGTCAAGTGCTAATATCCAAGACAATGGGAAAAATACCTCAAAGGCATTTTAGAAATCTTTGAGGCAGCCCTTCTCATCACAGGCTCAGAGGACTAGAAGCACTAAATGATTTTGGGAGCCACTCCAGAGCTCCACTTCTCTGCGCATCCTCAGTACACTGTTCTCTGCACACTGACCACTCCATCTCCAGCCTTTGCTCAAAGGAGCCCAGATATGTCTTGGGCCACCACTCCATAGGGCACAAGCAATGAGCCTTGGAAGTTTCCATACGATGTTAAGCCTGCAGATACATAAAATGCAAGAGTGAAGAAGGCTTGATAGCTTCCACTAAGAATTCACAGGCTATATGGAAAAGCCTCTGTGGCCAGGCAGAAGCCTGCTGCAGGGATGGAGACCCTCCTAATAGCTGCTACTAGGGCAATGCTGAGGGGAAATGTGAGGTTGGAACCCTCACATGGAGTTCCCACTAGACTACTGTCTAGTGAATCTGTAGGAACAAGGCCACTACCTCTTAGATCCCAGCATGTTACAGCCACTAGCAGCTTGCAACATCAGAATGGAAAAGCCACAGGCACAGGACACCAACACTTGAGAACAGCCATGGGAGCTGCACCCTGCAAAGTCATGGAGCAGAGCTGCCTAAATCCTTGGGAGCCCATCTCTTGCACCAGGGTGCCCTGACTATAGAACAGGGAGTCAAGGATTACTTTGGAGCTTTAGGATTTAATATCCACCCTGCTGGAATTTGAACTTCTGTGAGGCCTATTGCCTATTTCATTTGGCTGATTTATTCCTTCGGAATGGGAATGTTACCCAATGCCTGTGACACTATTGTATCTTGGAAATAAATAACCTGTTTTTGATCTTACGTGCTCACAAGTAAAAGGAACCTGCCTTGAGTCTCAAATGAGATTGGACTTTTTGAGTTGATGCTGAAATTAGTTAAGACTTTGGGAGACTATTGGGAAGGGATGATTGTGTTTTGCACCGTGAGAAGAACATAAAATTTGGGAAGCCAGGGGCAGAATGATACATATTGGATGTTTTGTCCCTTCCAAATCTCTCACATTGAAATGTAATCTCCAGTGTTGAAGGTGGTGCCTCGTGGGAGGTGTTTTGATCATGGGGTCAGATCTCTCATGAATGGTTAGGTGCCATCCTTGTGGTAATGAGAAAGTCTTCACTCTAAGTTTATGCAAGATCGGCTTGTTTAAAAGAGTCTAGGACCTTGCCTTTCTCTCTCTTGCCTCTGTTTTCACCATGTGGCATGATGACATGTTTGCCTTTGGCCATGATTATAAGCTTCCTCAGGCCCTCACAAGAAGCAGATGCTGCACTTTGTACCATGCTTCCTGTGCAGCCTGCTGAACTGTGAGCCAATTAAACTTCTGTTCCTTACAAATTACCCAGACTCAGGTATTCCTTTATAGCAACACAGAAATGTACTAACATAATTCCAATTTAAGACAATAGCTCCATTTTCCATAGACGTAACTAATCTGTAAACTAAAAAGTGACTGGGGAAGATCTCAATCAATTTAGAGGTTTATTTTGCCAAGGTTGAGGATACACCTGGTTGGGGGAAAACACAAGCTACTAGGATCTATGTCTTGTGCTTGTTGCAAAGAATGTTGTGGGAAATTTAATAATTAAAAATTGAAGAGCAAGTGGGAGGGGAAGAAAAATTGGGGGGCGGTAAGTTGGTAGGCAATGGGGCAAGTGGTTACTTTCTTGTGGAGCTCTGATTAGCACCCAGTGAATCTACATTTTACACGTGAAAAGGAGTGGAGGGTCAGTTACGCATCTCTCTTGCACTCAGTAAAACTACATTTTACATAAGATAAAGTAAGCATGTGAAATTATAGCTATCTGCTTGGGAATAAAAGAAAGGCTGTTTTTGCATGACTGTTTCCAAGCTGAACTTTTCCCTTTGGCAAAATGTAGTGTGTCTGTGGTCCCAAGATTTTATTTTCCTTTCACAATGCAAAATAAACCTATGAAAGCATATTAAGATATATCTGGTATTATAATAAAAATGAAATATTATGTATAGATATGATTATTTTACCTCTTGTTTTTATCTTTCATTCAACTATTAGAAATTTTATTGCACTTTGTAGAAAGAAGAAAAGGCCTCATGTTTAAAGCTAAAAATTAGAATTATTATCATACCTTTTCCATAGAATTAATGTGCTGATTTGTTGGAGATGCTGTTAAAGATGCAGTGAGACCTTTGTGAATGTGTTGTTAAATAAGGCCGTAGATTGTTAATTACTTTTGCCTCTGGTGGAAGAGGCCATAATTGTCTACTTTGAAACATTTCTTAAAAGTTCACATTTATGAAACTCAATTCACTCTTCAATAGAAATCTAAAGTAAATTAAAACTATCTCATTTAAAAATACAATATGCATAGTTTTGTTTCTTTTCTCCAAAAGAGCTTTTAATATATTATTTTATTCAGTGATAAAGGTGATGGTAGGGTAATGAAACAATTGAGACTTAATGAAAAGCTGTGAACAACTTTTTTAATGCTTCAGAGTATTTTCTGTTTTCAACAGTATAAATTACAGAAAGTGTTCTTGTAATTTAGTGATTAGCATGAATTAATAAAGAATTTAATAAGCACTTAAAATAAAGATGTGACATTTTAGACCTGCAATTGAATTGTAGTGCATTAATAATTAAGTAATACAATTCTCATCCATTTTGCTCTTGAATATGGAATCCCAAATATATTTTGCTATTTTAGGACACATTTTGAACTAAACATTTAAGATTGTGAATTATCTGCATATCACTTGCACTGACCAAAGTAGAAAGGAAATAATAACTTTATTATCAAATTTGAGGACCATTGAGACTATGATAAAATTTTCTTCTTGGTACTGCCTCATAATATTTCAAGAGACATATACTTCAAAGACTCATTCTGCTTTCTTAAACACTATAGGTTGTACAAATTTTAAAAATTATTTTATTTTAAAATAATTTTAATACAACTATGTATTTATAAAATAATAGTTCACAATACAACAAGAATTTATAATGCTGTAATGAATTTGCCTACCACATTGGTCCTCTATTAAGAAAGTCAAGGACCTCCACACCTTTAAAGAAATTAAGAGTAGAATTTAGTGGGATCTGCTGCGTACAATCAATGCATCAAAAACAGGCAAAGAAAGACTAAAGATGATTACCAAATGAAGTTGAAGTGCAGAATTCAGAGAACCTCTCTGGCAAAATACCAAGGGACAGTTATCTCCTGGAGAAGGAAGACACAGAAGCTAAAGGTTGTGCAGCAGATGTCAATACAGGGTTGAATTCTAAACCCTGTTAAGTCTACCATGACTAACTTAGACTCCAGGTAGGTTCATCTGCTTTTCCATTTTCTGTCTTTGGATTGGATCATATAGATCATTTGCACTTAGGGTAATGATTCATATGTTAGTGCTTAAGTCTGATCTTGTATTGCCTTCTATTTGTTTCCTTTTGTTATTTTTCTCGTGTTTCTCCTTCCTTGCCTTCCTGTGGGTTACTTAAAAACCTTTGCCCCAGATTTTACCTTGATTTACTTAACAGAGTTTTTGAATGTATCTATTTGTTTAGTGTTTGTTTAGTTTCTCTGGGTATTACAATGTACATATGTGATTCATCACAGTCTACTGACAGTTTATTATTTCAAGTGAAAGAATAAGGCAAAAATATTTAAAGGTTGGTAAGGTAGAGAGACCTTTATCTAAATGGAAGTGAGGTCTCTTTAACTTACCCACTTTCAAATATTATTGTCTTTGGTATCAGATGATGCTTTCATTTTGTTTTAATCAATAGTATATAAGATATAAAATTCATGAGGACAAAAAATAATCCATTTTATATACAAATATCTCTGCTTTTCCATTGTTTATTATTACTTTCTGATAATACAAGATTGTTTTATCATTTACTTTTTTTCTTAAAGAAGTCTCTTCAGTCAGTTTTAAGGATAGTTCTACCAGTGACAAATTTATTTTATTTTCCTTTGCTTTCTTCTTCACTCTTGAAGAATAGTTTTCCTGGACGTAGAATCACAGTTGATAGTTCTCTTTCTTGCACAACTTGAAAAATATCATTTAAGTTCCTCTGGCCTCCATTGTTTCAGATAAGAAACTCACTGACATTTGAATTGGAGTTCTCTTTTCACTTATAATCTATTATCTCTGAGTGAATTGGTATTGTCTTACAGGCTATTCATTCTTTCTCCTAAGTTGCTTTTAAGACCATTTCTTTTTCTTTATTAATCAAGTTTAATTATAATATGTCCTGGCATTCATTTATTTAGATTTATCATGTTGGGATCACTGAGCTCCTTGAATCTGTAGATTTGTATATTCTATTCTATTTGGGAAGTTTTCAGCCATTATTTCTTTGAACACTCTTTCAATCTCATGCTCTTTCTCCTAGCCTCTTGGATCCTGATTAAAATAACATATAATATTTTGTTATTACATAGGTTCCTAAGTCTCTATTCACTATTTTTTACAGCCTATTTTCTCTCTGTTGTGCTGATTGGCTCAGTTTTATGGATCTGTTTTCAAGTTCACTGATTCTATTCTCTGTCATCTTCACTCCACTAGAAAGGTTTTGTTTTTGTTTTTTTTTTAATTTCTATTAAATGTTTTAGTTCTGTAAATTTTATTTGCTTATTTTATATACCTTCTGTTTCTTTGCTAGGATTTTCTATATTTTTCAATTTGATTCAAGACAATTTGTAATTGATTTTTAAAACATTTCTATGAAGATTTCATTAAAATCTTTATCAGACAATTTCAACTGATTCATCTCAGCATTTGTGTCAGATAATTGGCTTGTTTCATGGCAGTTGTCATTTTTTTGGTTCTTGGCATGATGGATGCTTTTCTATGTATACTCAACATATTTTTCTGTTAGAAGACATTGGGCCCAATTTAAATATGGTATTTTAGGAAGCAGTCATCCTGTTTAATTTTAGCAGACAGGCTGTGGCCTAGTTTTGTATGCTATTGCTCTGTGCTGAGCAGGTATATTCAGACCTACCCCCAAAGGCTGAGGGAGCTGAAAGGTTGAAGAAAGAGGCTGCCAAACTTGGTTCTTCAGAAAGAAACATTTGATAAGTGACTTACAAACATAAAAGATGTCTCAGGCAGTTGTGATATAATTCATCCCTACACCCACACCCCCTTCCCAGTTCCAAAAATGTCTTTTATATAATAAGTTCTTTGCTAAAACATGTGTAGCTAGTCATGCCTCGGACTTTCTTGAAAAACTCATGACCATTAGAGAAGTTAGATGAGCGTCTTTATGAGGCATTATCTATTCTATAGGCATTGCTTCTTTAAGAGGGGTTATCTATGCTATGAGAACATCTTGTTAGGCATGAGTCAACCATCAGTCATTATGGCGATTTCACCTCAAGATGACATCATTCTTGCCATGAAACAGGCTGTTTTCCCACAGTTATGGTTCCAAGACAGTTTAATTTACAGAGTTGTTGTGATATTATTTTGCTCTCCTTGGTTTATCTGACAATGCTAGGTTTGCGACTAACCTCTGCTGGTTTTGCTTATGGGGTAGAAGGGGTTCCCACAGGCTGGGTCATCAGATGTAGATGTCACTCAGTGTTGGAGGGTAATCTGAGGACTGATGTCTAAGAGACTTTCTAGAATTGGCTGCTTGTTTTCATCCTGGGTCTGTCTTGCTGCTTCAGCCCATCCATCCAACTGTTTCTGGGTGTGAGAGGAAATTCTTAGGGCCACATTTGCTGGGCTGAGCCAATTGCTGTGGCTGAGCACCTCTCACTTGGTCTATTCACCTACTTCTGTGTCTCTCAGCAGAAAAGGGGATCCTCAGGCCAGGTTATGAAAAGAGTTCTTCTTTCAGCCACTTCTTTTTGGCAAATCTCTCCATTAATCCTCTCTTCAGATCATGTTAGCATATCTAATGTTGTCAAAGGAATCCTGCTTCATCCAGGAGAGGAATGAGCCTCTCTAGGCCTTTTGTTTCCTATGTCCTGGGTCAAGAAACAATAAACGTATTCAGCCTTCTGTTGGATGTGAGTATATATGACAGCCTGGTGTTCTATTGTTCTTGCAGTCCTGGGGTAAAAAACATCAGTTTTTGTTTTTACCATCTTCAGAGTTCTCCTTTGGTTCACTATAGTTGTGCTTACGAAGTAGATGTGGAGAAGAGCAGGGAAAACATATCTACACAAACTTTTCAAGACTGAGAGTCCTCCATTAATGTTCAACGACATGTAATTTTTTTTTAACAAAGAAAGATGTGCTTGCCTAGAATATGAGTCATATTCAAAAGAGTGAAAACACTAAGCATAGAATAGTTTTCTCCTGGAGGCCTCTTATGTAAAATAAAATACATCCCTCTGTGATATACAGCAAATTATGCTATTTAAAAATGCTTTACAACGCATTTCCCTATCATCATTACATAGACCCAATAAGGTGAGTGAATATTTCAATCCAAGTATGGCCACCTAAAGAAATGCAGAAAACTCTAATTTCAAAGTTTAGATGATATTTAAAAGTATTTCAGTTGCAATTTTCTATCATCTAAGCCTTTAGATGTGCTCAAGTTTATCTCTGGAGTTTGCACAATGACATTATTAGCTATTGTCAATGCCTAATAATAATAGGTACATCTGTCTTATCTCATCTCAGTGACAATAGAAAACTAAGCTGCAAGCCAGGCATGGTGGCTCACACCTGTAATCTCAGCACTTTGGGAGGCCAAGGCAGTTCGATCGGGAGGCCAAGGCAGTTGGATCCCGAGGCCAGGAGATCAAGATCATCCTGACTAACACGGTGAAACCCTGTCTCTACTAAAAATACAAAAAATTAGCCAGGCATGGTGGCGGGCGCCTGTAGTCCCAGCTACTCGGGAGGCTGAGGCAGGAGAATGGCGTGAACCCAGGAGGCAGAGCTTGCAGTGAGCAGAGATTGCACCACTGCACTCCAGCCTGGGCGACAGAGTGAGACTCCGTCTCAAAAAAAAAAACTAAGCTGCAACTGAATATGCATAACATATTCCGTTATGCAAAAACATAAATTTGTCCACTGAAGTTAAAAGCCCCTGCTAACTGGAGAGAAAAACAACAACAACAACACCTCTTTGCCATAGGAAAGCTTAAGCAGTGAGGGATATGTGAGCCAGATGACAGAACACAGAGGATTAAAGGACATCTGTGTCCGTGTCAAAAAGAGATATCGCTGTGCCAAAGCTATGGCTCTGCTTATGTTTGTTATCTGCATATTAAATGTATTAATGCTTCAAATGACAATTGCCAATCCTAAACTAAGATTACACTAGTATGGTGTTTGAAAATGGGTCAGAAAATTTAGAGTGGTAACAGGCCTTAGATTTTGAAATTTGCTGTTTAGCTTCTGTATTCAGCTTCTCCTGCCACCACCTGGAATGAAGTAGTCCCTTTTATATCCAAAAGAAGTGAAGGAATAAAATAAAACCAGACTTCATTGAAAAATTGCATACGTATGCCTATGAAATTCAGAGACAGATGAAGTTTCTCAAACACTGTCTCAGGCAATCTTGGCAAATAAGAGTAAAGAAAAAGAACATATTCCACTTGGAAACCTAAGGTGTAACATAAACATCCATCTGCCTAAAGTAGTTTATAGAATGCCTCTGCCAATGGAGTGGTCAAGGTAACCTTGGAGTTTATTCTAGTTCAATAGTTTCTAGCTCTTCGGCAAAACAGAAGATGAGGCAGGGATCAAAATTCAGAATGCTGAGCCAAACATTCCATGAGGCTTACTCTGAAATTTCCCTGGAGAAACATCACCTGTCCATGTCTGAATTGTACTGGAAGCTTGTTATATCTCTTCCTTACTTGTTCATCATGTGCATTTGACATTTTCCTCAAAGTCATGGCAAGATATGGTCTACAATAAGGTGTTATACATGCACAGCTACCTTATAACAATTAGTCTGAATTAACATATTAAATAGTTTCCTATGTACATGCTTGTATTCATGTTGAACTTGCAATATTTCTTGGTACTCGAATAATGTGAAACGACTTCCCTGGAACCAATATTTCTATAATGTTCCCAAGTTCCTCTAGTGCCCTCAGGGACATGAGCCCTGAGGCTTAGAAGCCAATGCAATGGGGCTACAGCCTGCTGGCCAGCAGCCTGAGACTGTGCACACTGCCAGCTAACTTACTCCAGGCCAGCTGGCAGAATATGATGCGAGGACAGATGCATCTTATAAATGGACATCTGTGGAAAGACTATACTCCAGACCTTCCAGGCTGGCCTGGAATCAAAGGGACCATTCTTCTGCCTTGATTATGGGAAGTACAACCTAACCAAAGAGGTGATACCTAATACCTACTTCACAACAAAAAGACAGACTACATCGAAGGTGGAGATATTACAAGGACCAAATTACAACCTCTTAACATTATGATTTTAAGAAACAAACAAAAAAACCCTCCTATTTGAATAGTGATTTTGTTTGGCCATTAGTTGGTGTATAAATTCAAAGTAATAATTAACTGCAGAAAATGTGACTTTTATCATTTTATTTCCCCAAAGAGTAAAGTTCTATGTGAGTATTTAAACACATTTTCTGTGAGTACAGACATGTATGTATGTTTGTATATATATGAATACAATCATATGAACACATATACACACATATGTGCATGTGTGTACATATAAACATATATACATGCATACATATACACATGTGTATGTGTGTACATAGAGAGAGAGACAATATACCAAAAAATTTTATGGAGAAAAATACCAGTTTGTTTTAAGTTTTTAAGTTTTAACCATGCATGGGTAAAAACTTGTAATGACATTGTGGGATAGAACTTTCAAAAGGCTTTCTCCATGAAAGATTGATTATATTCCTGTGAGAGATTTGTCTTAGTAAATTGTCAGCAACAAGACAACTAGGGTTCATAGTAGAGTTCTGTTTGATGGTTCCACAGAACACCAAATCTCGCAATATAGTTAGGTAACACAAACACACATGCACACACAAACACACACAGATATACATCATCCTGTGATAAAATAAGCATAAAATAAAATGGATCAAACAAAGAAATGTCTTATTCCCTCATTGCAACATTTTACAGAGGTTCTTATAGCATGAGTTTGTGTGTGTGTTTGGTATAGTGAATGTTCATGATAATGCTTAAATATGCCATATTTTCCCTAATTCATGTGGTTGAGAATATATGACAGAAAATTTAGCAAATACTGTCCTGATCAATAGAGGATGCAATGAGCCTTATTGTGTGATGTTTCAAAATTAAATACGTCTCTTGCCTCAATCTTATAAAAACTTACATTAAAGTACAGATTATGAGAGAAAGAAGCAGTGAGAGAAGAGCAGGAGAAGATAACAGACTGTTCCTAGAGTCATTTGACGTTGCAGCATAAGCAATAGTACTAACACTGCTTGGCCCTATGTTGCTAAGTTTAGCACTTCCTATGAAATACAGCTCCACTTCAGAACAGTGAAGACTCCAGAGAGTATTATGTCCTTAGCACCTAAAAAATTAGTACTGCAGTGGAATGCCTAGTGAAAGCTGGTAGCACCCAATAGCATTGGTGTCTTTGTTCAATATACAGTTGGATACTGAAGAGGGTGCATGTGGACCCAGATGCAGTCACGCCCAGCAGGCCATTTATTGGTCCTTAGCAGAAGTGTTAGTGCATGAAGGAAAGGACAAACACTGGTAGCTAGCAGTTGCAATGGCACCCAGGAAAATACAATGCTTCATAAGAGGCATCATTGCTCTGCAAAAAGGTTGGAAGACCATCTCCATAACCAATGAAATGGTCAGTCTTCCTGAGATTGGTGATACCTTGTGGATGTAATGCCATCTAGCTGCAGGATCAACCAGGGCACAGGAGGTGATGCTGCCCGTCAAAAACAGTAATATCCATGAACAGCAGCAGGAGTCCACAGCAGATGTTTCAGGGACAATCAGACATGAGTGCTCAGCAAAGTGGATCTTGTCCAAGTAGAAGAATAGTTTCATTTGTGGTAGAATATAAGTTGCCTCCTGTGTGTCTGCGAACTACTCTGGGCTATTCGTCAGTGGAATAGAGTCTAACTCAGCAGATAAGCATATAATTTTATATGTCAAACTACAACAAACTGTTTTTCTCCAGTGAAATTTTATTTATTTCAGTGTAATATTAATAAGACACAATATGAAAATTGTGAGTATGAAAAAAGTTCATAAAATATATCATATGTTAATACAGAAATTGATTAATATAGAAGTCTGAATAACTGAAAAAATAACAGAGAAAGCTGATATTAATATAATTATGTCTGAAAATTATAATTTATTATGCATATAGGGAGAATAATTCCCTCAGATAAGTAATATTTGACAATAGCATAGTATAGTAAAACATTCTTATTTTTAAAATTTGTGCAGCTTTTCTCTACTGTTTGTCTGCACCAAAATATATTTGGAACAGCAGAACAGGAATGTGTTCATGGATTTAAGAAACATTTCAAACATTAATTTAGAACTTACTGCATCTGAAGCTACTACCTGCTTTTCCCTGGGGAGAAAAAGTTTAACAATACACAGTCCATGTATGCCAGATTCTCAAAGAATAGCAGAATTGTCAAGCAGGGAGAAGGAGAAAGAAGCATAAACAAGCCATGATTATGCATTTTGATAGGTTCCATGGTAGGTATATGTAGAAATTACTCTCAGAGGGAGGAAAACTAATCTTTCCAAGGGTACTAGGGAAAACATCAGAGAAGGGCGATGTTAATGCTGAGTCCTAAAGGGTAATTAGAAATCTTCCCAGCAGAGAACATGAATGTGAAGTAAGCTAAGCAGTGGGAACATTGCATAAAGGCATACTTTGTTGAAGGGCACAAGACATTCAGGGAATTCTAATGGATTTTGGCTATGTCCAAAAGATATAGAGGGAGGAGGAAGTGCTATTTCTTATTACTATAGTAAATGAGAAATGACATCTAGTTAAAAATATCTTCATATTTAAGTAGAAAAGTGGTTAAGGGATTATTGTAAAATATCAGGTAAGAAATTACGAAGGTCTGAAACCAAGTAGTGGGCATGTGTAAAGAAGGCAGATTCTAGGTAAATGGATGAAGCAGAATATGTAGATGACATTAATGATTGGTTGATAGTTTAGAGACAATGAAGAGGGAACTATGATGATCCTATTTTAGCTGAGTGCCTAGAATAACTTCCTTAACAAAGAGCAAATTCCAGAAAAAAATACATTTGAAATAAAAACATGAGTTCATTTTTGGACATACTAAGTTTGATGTTTCTTGATTCAATGCCCTTGGTTGCACTAAGAATATGTGCAAATCATAAATAGACAACAGTAATTCAAAAGGTTTGTGGACACTAGAAAAATAAGTTTTAAAATCATCTGAAAAGGTAGATGATTGATAGAGAAATAGATAGTCATTGATAATATAGAAAAACAGGCAACAAGTGAAACACAGAAGAGTTTGGCAGCAACATTTTTGATTCTCTCTTCCTTTTTTCAATCCTGCCTTCTTCCAAGTTGTGTTTGGATAATCCTGCTCTCTTCTTGATGGCCATGTACTTGCCCATGTAGTAATGAATGTAGGAATTAGCATCTGGTACATTTCTAATGAATTATAATGGAAGAGAATCGGTGTGTGTTAGGACGGGAGTGGGGAGTTGGATTTTTTTCTGTATGTGTTATTAGTATTATGTAAGGGGGCAGAGATTAATGTCCCAAAACTCATGCATTTATTAAGAAAATATTATAATGTTTATGGTTTATTCTTTATGCCATACATGGGATCAGTGGTTGTTATAAAAAGTGAATGAATACATTATCTTCTCTATCCTAATAACTCAAAATCCAGTAAGAGAAAAAATTTATGTTCAAATAATTGTGATACTATAAAAATCAATGGTAAAATAAAGGATAAGGGGAGTTACCTATTGGGTATTTTACAAATAATATCTCATTTAATTTTTAATTTGTATTTTTATACCAGTAGACATAAAAACTTGCCAATGTGGGTAATTTTCCCTAATTGAATCAACTATTAAATTGAAATCTTGGAATTAAATTATAGCATTCTCTCTTGTCAAAAGTAAATAATTTAATTGATTCAAACAATAACTTAAAGACTTTATTCAGTTGATGTACATGAGGGAGACCTGAATACGAGGTGTTCTGGTAAAAACAGTATTGGACTGTAATGAAGAGAGGAGGAGAAAGGAGTACTTGTTCTAGTGATATGATTCAGTTAACAGTTTTCGTCTTTACCTGCTGGAAAAATATTTTGATAATGGATATTAATTCAGTTTTCCATGATTCTTGGTTGGTGTCACTGGCATATTCCCAATCTGATAATTTACAGGACAGTCTTTTTGAGACCTTTTTTTCTTCTTTTTTTAATGATGGGAGATAGAGCAAGGGTTGTGGTTTATCATAGCTTAGAGGCAGCAAGGAGATGCTAAAAAAGAAACAGGCAGGGGACAGACATGAGAAACAGGAAAAGGAGGTCAACATTGAAGACAAGAGAAAGTGGAAACCTTTTATTATGTTTAATACTTTTGCAGTTTGATACCCAAATCTCTTTTCTATGACACTTCTCTTCCATGGTGTTTATACATTGGCATGTAGAATTTGTAATGTCAATAGGGAAATAGCACCAAATAACGGCTTGAGAAAGAGGGGACAAGAGGGGACAAGCTTTATAGATGAGATGTCATGGGGTTTAATGCTCAATGGAGATAAGTAGTCATTCATCAGTTAGACAAAGAGGAAGCATGGAAACATCAAACAGCGTGGTATTTGGGAAAAGAGTCAGAATCACAGGCAAAAATGACATAGGGTTGAATGACAGAAAATGAGCAGGAAATATTGCTTGAAATCATGAAAATAGAACATTACTGAAATAGAAATTTAAAGTGCTTTGGAAGTAATAGTTTTATGATCATAATTAGATTTAGCATGGGACTTAAAATCCATTGCCCTAGGCAGGTAACAAAGTTTCAACAAATGTTTAAAAGGGATCTATTCCAGGGGCAAAGGGATCTGAAACCAGGGGTAAAGTTGAGCTGGAGATATAAGAAGGAATAGAAATAGCACATGGAGAAAGATTCAGTGAGAAGTTTATTAATTTAAATTCTGCCAGTGGTTGAAAGTGTTACTGAACTGAACCTCAGACCGTCTGCCAGGCACAGCAAAGCTGAACACTAACACTGACGTTTGTGGTAAGAGAAAGAAGGCTTTATTGCAGGGTGCCGAGCAAGGAGAATCAGACAGCTAATACTAGACCTGTACTACCTGATAGCTTGCAAGCAAGTGTTTTTAAAGGCAGGGCTATGCTGCAAGCAAGCTGAAGTTACAGGCAAAATTGTAAATCAATACACGGAGGTTATAAGTTGATTTGGTCTAAAAAGGTGAAATATCTTGATGGGGGCTTACAGGTGATATATGGATTCAGAGATTCATTGATTTGCAACTGGCTAACAAAACAAGGCTTTGTCTAAAAACTTGGGGTTAGCAGCAAGGAACATTAAGGTTTGTTCTGTGGACATGAATCTCTTTAGCTCCTCAGGAAGACATTTAGAACAAAAATGGCCATCAGAATTTAGTCCACATTTCCCCATTATCTGAGGTCTATGTGACAATGGTTGGTATCTTCCATCTGGATGAGGGTCTTGGTTTCTGCAATACAACTCAAGGAGATATGTCAAGATGTTATTAATTTACATAGGGAAAGTAACACCCTGTGACTCTGGCTTGTTTGGGGAGCTATTGTTTAAGTCACAATTACTATCTTTCTCAGAGGTTTATTTATTTACACCCTTAATTTCTGGTTGCAGCCCTAACTAGGTGCCTGGAGTCTCCCTTGTAGGGACTAAAAATTTTTCCTGTATCTCCATGCTGATGTGGGGGAGCTCAGGTGGTCCATAAGAGGGCTTCCTGTTTCATCTCAAGATATTCTTCATGTATATATGGCAGACTGTGTGTGCTTGTGTGTGTGTGTACATGTATATATGTGTGCATATATCTAGTGTTATTCATAAACACACACACAGTGTATGAGAGAGAGAGAGAGAGAGACAAAGAGAGAGGCACTATTTTCCTTTACAATTATTATTATTATTATTTGAGATGGAGTTTTTGCTCCATTCCCCAGGCTGGAGTGCAGTGGCACAATCTCCGCCCACTGCCACCTGCTCCTCCTGGATTCAAGCAATTCTCCTGCCTCAGCCTCCCAAGTAGCTGGAATTACAGGCACCCACCACCACACCCGGCTAATGTTTGTATTTTTAGTAGAGATGAGGTTTCACCATGTTGGCCAGGCTGGTCTCGAACTCTTGACTTCAGGTGATCTGCCTGCCTTGGCCTCCCAAAATGTTAGGATCACAAGCATGAGCCACTGTGCCCGGCCTTCTTTACAATTATTAACACATTTTTCCACAACTTCATTTATTCCTTATTAGTACTTGCATTTTCAGTATTCTTTCCTTTCCAGAGAGCACTGAGGTGCTGAGGAGAAAAGAAACAACCTGGGTTCAATTAATTTAAAGAGACATACATTAAATATGTACTTTGTCTCAGGCACAGAACTGTGATCACTGGGATAAAGGGACAGGCTGGACATGGTATAGTGTTTTCCCTCACAGAGCTTATACTTTACTTAACTCAGGATTTTATAGTTTAATGTGAAATATGTCAGGAAATTCAGTACAGAAGTGCTATTGAAAGTGAAAAAGATACCTACTATTAGTTGTGTCACGTTCCCTTGATGTTATCATAGGCAGCATTTGGATAACACTGGATAAAACACTGGCAGGTTTTATTTGCAATAACTTGACCAGTTGATATGAGATATTTGGTTAACCTAGCAAAAACATGTGATCTTGTAGATAAAACATCTCCTTCATCTCATTTGATTTCCATATATCCAACATTTAATGTAATGATAATTTTATTATTTCCCAGTATTTTGTTAGGTGCTAGAACTGGGAATATTACATCTTTTGGAGGGATTATTAATAACTTAATGCTTTAAGTCTCCTTAGCTCCAGCTTTTGTTCTTGCTACTGCCTTCTTGTTTCTTACAGTCTGCATGCATGCATGCAGGTGACTTTGAGTTATATGTAAATTTCAGGTTCCAGTTTTGCTTTTGCATATAATTCTTCCATTGCTATTTAGATGCTAAATAAGTGTTATTCTATTAGATGCTGTTCTAATGCTATTTAGCCATTCAGCTTTCACTGTGACAAGTTGTATGGGTTCATTACTTTCCTTCACTTCTCATATTAGATGTGTCTGTTCTATGATTGTAACCTATTAGTGTTCAATATAATCATTCCATCTGCTCAAATGATTGAGTTGATCATTTGGTCAAGAAAGTATTAAGTATACCAGGTGCCACTGTGAAAACTAAAGAAATGATGAGCAATTCTGGCCCATATGGCAGACTGCATTGACAAAAATAACAGAGCAGACTTTTTAACAGGAACTCTACATATCTAGAAATTGGAATAATATCTTATAAAAATTTATTTAATAACATAAACAAATGGAAAAAAGTTAAATTTTGTGTGTGATATTTAATATATTTATATGAAGACTAGTTGAATAAAGTCAATCTTTATTAATTTTGAGTAATTGATACTCTGTAATTCATTAAATTATTTTCTGTAGTTTTCTAAATTAAAAAAAGTTAACAAAACTTGATACATTTTCTGTGACCAAAGAAAGTTAAATTTTTGTGTATTTATATTATTATATTTAATTTTAAATCTTATATAAATGTGTTTTAAATACTTTTAGTTAAAATTGTAACATTATTTTTGATACTAATACAACCCGAGGGACCAGTAAAAGCCAGAGCTCTATCAATGGCTACCTACTAACCTCACAATCCCTGAAGTGTGGACATAGATATATATTCCTAGAAGTAAAATTTACTTGTGTGATTAGATATAAATATGTCTTTAAGAAAAAGTAGTCTTAAAAGGAGAAATTTTTCTTGTTTTTGTACTTATTTGCTACAAATGCTGGATATGTTAGTAAGGAAAATGAAAGGGGGCTAAAACATTTGGGATAAAAAATAAATACTGCCTGTTATAAATATGTGACCATAAAATTTATTATGTAAAACAGAAAACATTTGGAAGCAGGATATTTTCCTGACCCTTTATGTGACTTGAGACATGGGTGCCTCATTTACTCAGCTTGCCATTCTCAACTCCTTGCTGGAGGTAGCACCGAAGCAAAAGAGTGCAAGAACTGGAGTGAAGGAGCTCTGGAACAGGCTGGCCACTTTGGCACCAGCAGGATCAAACTCCACTCACTCGGACCCACTGTATTCCACTCTGTGCTGGAGGGAGCACACAGGTGAGTGGGTGCAGAGACTGGCCGGATGCTTTAGCACCAGCAGGAGTGAACTCTGTGCGTGCCCTATGGCAGCATCCAGGTGGGGGTGCCTGCAACTGCTAAAGCCCCAGAGAGCATGCTGCAGTGCTCTTTTAGCACTGCATCAGTAGATGACTTAAGTGTTAACAGCTCAGTTGGCCCCTTGTCTTTTTGCATGAGGTGGTTGCCCTCTGTCAGCGAGTGCAAAGGGCCAGTGTGCCAGCCTTTTGTATCCACACTCAGGGCTCCTGAACTCTTGTCCAGCATCCAGGAAAAAAGAGATCACACAAAAGAATTGAAGAATAGTAAATGTGGGGGATTTTATTGCTGATGAAAGTGGCTGTTAGTGGGAAAGGGAGCTGAAAAGCAGATGGGACAGGTAGGTAATCCTCCCCTGAAGTCCAGCTATCTCCGGCCAGATTCTTCTGCAAAGTTAGGTCACCAAGTTGTCCCTCTGAAGTCAAGCCACTTCTCTCCAATGTCAGGCTGTAGTCCTGTCTACTGGCTGAGTCTGGGGCTTTTATAGGCACAGGATGAGGTAGGAGGGGGCCATCGGTGGTTTAGGAAAAGGCAACATTCAAGTAGGAAAACAGGGATATAAGTTCTCACTTTGGATCATGGTTTCAGGATTTTGGGCTTGAGGGACAGTTTTCACAGGGGACCTTCCCTTTTCTGCCTAGAATTTCTCTGCCCCCTGTTGGTATCAATTTGACAGTAATAGGAAGCAGTTGGTGGCAAGAAATCAAAAAAGAGTTTTTTGTGCACATTCTAGTTATAAGTTTTGTTTTGTTTTGGATGTTTTGTTTTTTTTTTCCTCATAACATTTTCCAAGTAGAGCCCCTCAATGATATAAAAAAATAAGTGTAGTTTATTTTTTTATCAAAGAAAGGAATGCCAGGAAATTTTTAAATTAAAACATAAACCATTGATATAGAAGTACTTAATAGTTACTTTGTTTTATAAATTATTGACAGTAGGAGTTAGATTCACAGTAGATGGAATAATCTAACAGTCTATATTCTGTAACCTGTACCTTGGTGATTTCCACTCTTACCATTGGTCAAATATAACTGTAACAAGAGAGCATTTACCTGTTTGGGCTAGATTACTGAACCATTATTTATGTATGGTGGACCCAATTCTAAAGATAATTTTAAGCCACTTACAATAACAACCCCCCACAAACACTCACATATAGAAACACAATTTTAAACTTTAAGCATATAGAAAAGTAAAGGTAGAATGGGGGTAAGAATCAGAGAGGCAGGCCAGGCGCGGTGGCTCACACCTGTAATCCCAGCACTTTGGGAGACCGAGGCAGGCAGATCACAAGGTCAGGGGTTCGAGACCAGCCTGACCAACATGGTGAAACCCCATCTCTACTAAAAATACAAAAATTAGCTGGGCATGGTTGCATGTACCTGTAATCCCAGCTACTCAGGAGGCTGAGGCAGGAGAATCTCTTGAACCTGGGAGGCAGAGGTTGCAGGGAGCAGAGATCGTGCCTCTGCACTCTAGCCTGGGTGACAGAGCAAGACTCATGTCAAACAAACAAACAAACAAACAAAAGAATCAGAGAGGCAAAGCATCACACAGACTTAAGTAATAAATCCTAATGGTATTTTTATATTTTGATCCTGAATTTCCTTTGAGCTTCTTGGCAACAAAATACAAAAGAAGACAAAGAAGACATGGTCAGCTGTTTCTGTAGCCCTGAAGAAACAAACAAAGAAACACACACACATACACATATATATATATATATACACACACACACACACGTATGCATCTGTGGGTATACATATATGCTTTAGGGTTACACAATCAGCCACACAGATATAAACATATTTATGCACACATGTACACACTTATTCACACACACTTTGTTAAAGAGAAATGAAACATTTTATAAAAATAATGTGTAATATCTAAAATTTATTTTTACTTAATGATTCCATTTAGAGACAGTAAAAGCTGTAGTGGACAATGTTCCATCTCTTTGTTTTCTAAATTGGTTTCATATACTCTCGATCATACATGTAGACATTTATTCATCTCAACTTCTTGTTAACATATGTTCATTGAATGTCAGCAGATCTGAGGCAACATCTTAACCACTGAGATAAAGTATTGGGAAAATGAGGCATGTTTATTATATTTATGGAGTTAGTAATATTTGGAAGACAGAAATTAATTATATAATCACAGAGATAAAAAATTATCAAAATTAAAACTTATATGGGGGTTGGGAATAAATATGTCTATCTATATACTTCTCTCCCTTTATACATGTGTATATGTATATTTATGTTTGTGTGTGTATATGTCTGTGTGTGTGTGTATAATATATATATCTTTTGAAGAAATAGGAGGCTTGCCATAAATTATAATTTAAATTAGCAAAAAGATACTCAGATATATTCCATGTCTTTTCTTTACTATATGACAAGACCAAATTAAAAACATTTTCAAACCAATGCCAAAATGGAAAGCAAAACAAAATTGTTTATTAGTTCATTGTAATCCAATTTATTTTTTTGACTTTTATTTCTTATTCACCATTGATCAGATTTGTGAGTCGTCATGACATCATGAACACTCAGAATGCTAAATCCCTACTCTCCTAGTAGCATTAAATATCCTTCATAAGGAAATATTAGGTACCTAAATATATGCATTGGTATGTTGAAGTAAAAAAATTATAAGTCAAGTTAAATGAATAAAAAAATAGCCCTTAACAGTCCACTACAGGATACATGGAGCTTATATACAGAATATAATATGGGAGAAATTCATGCCCAAACCATGGCTATTTCATTTAAGTATTAGACAATGATATATAGGTTATCTTTAAGTAAGGCAACACGCAATATAAAGTTAAAAATTCAATATGTAATTAGCCATAGAAATGACTACTAATTATGGAAATATAAAACAGGAAGAGTACTGTGGTCCAAAAAATGGCTTAAAAAACATGGTTTATTTATTCCGGCTGAGTTGTTCTTATCTTCAATTTCCCTGAAATTTCCACTCAAAATTGTTCTAAACTCTATTTTAAAATCAGATTTCCTGATTTCTGTCATATACTCACATATCATTTATACAGTCATATGTCATTTAATGTTGGCGATGGCTCTGAGAAATGCATGGTTAGGTGATTTTGTTATTTTGTGAACATCATAGAGTATACTTACACAAACCTAGTTGGCATAACATACTACAAATCTAGGTTATATAGTATAGTCTATTGTTCCTGGATTACAACTTTGTACAGCACATTACTGTACTGAGTACTGTAGGCAGTTATAACACAATGAAAAGGATTTGTATATCTAAACATATCTAAACATAGAAAAGGTACAGTAAAAATACAGTATTATAATCTAATAGAACCATCATGGAATATGTGGTACATGTTGACTAAAGTGTTGTTAGTTATATGTTGCATGAATTTTTATGTGACATTTTGTCTTATATAACTATTTCTATATATTTTACTTTAATTCTTAAAAAACTACTTCGAACTCATTCATCTTGTTCTATTATTTTCTGCTAGCCTTTTCCCGCTACATTTCTGAATAAGTAAAATGCTAATTTTCTCTCGCTTTACAATTTGACGTTTTGTTGTTGCAGTCAGCATTGCATCTACAGTCTGTGACAACTAAGATATTCTCTTATTCTGAAAGCCAATCACATTAATATTCTTTATTTCATTGCTCAGTGCATCCTAAGGACAAACATGCCATAAAACAGTGCCTATAAATCAAATTTAAGTGTACTACAGAGGTAATGGGGATTGTAAAAATGTCATGCTTTGCCAGTGGTTGACTGGAGAATGACCCATTATCATAGTAAAGTGATAAAATCTATGTGATAAAGCACATAAACTTTGTAACATTTCTGCTTCTGGTAATCCATTAGATTTAGATCAAAGTTATGGCATCAGATTGAGTCTCAATAATTTAAGAAAAATTAAATTTTTCAGTGAATTGAGAGATTTAGAAGTATTTATTTTCCTCTGCATAAGATTTAGATTTAAGAAAGCAAAATTACTTATAATTTATTAATGTATAATCCATTTGGAAGGACATATTAATGATAAAACATTTCCACAGTTTGTAAATTGCTGTGTAAAGTAACAGGAACTGAAAGGGAGTGTCTGAAACTGTCCACAGAAGAGTTACCTTTAGACAGCATGATGACATCCAGATTGAACTACTTTCACTTTAGAACAAAATGTGGTTGGCCATGCAACATATTGACATATAGCTCCTTCATCACATAATAATAACTTCTATTTAAAATGGAGGCAAATAAAAAAGGCCTATTAAATATAACCAGTTGAAAATCTTTTCTGAACTTAAAAATGTTACTTTAAAAAAATTAACGGTGTAAAACAGGTGTTACCAGAAGTAGAAACCTTAGTAACAAATTTCTCTTGTTAATATAACAGAGCTTTATAGGGACCCTAAAAAAATAACAAAATAAACATCTGAAAAACAAAACCAGTAAAACAACATTTCCAGCCTCAAGTAATTTTATCCAATAACAGGAAATTGTTTTATTCATTATCCTTCAATTAGTTGTATCCTTTGGTAACCAAATTACAGCAATTACATTGCTGACCTCACCACCTTCAAGTAAAGAACAAAAATGCTGAGAGCATCTAATTGAGTGGGTTACACACACCATATTATGAAACAATAGGGAATTACAGTATGTGTACCCAGAAATATGGAAAATACTAGTTTTCTTTCCCAAATATCTAATTACTTAAAATTAAAGTTTATTGCTAAATAAACAAAATAAGGGATGCACTTATTTAATAAAGCTTTGATATTATGCTCTAACTACAATGTGAGAACAGTATTTGAAAAAAAATTTACCCGTGATCTTACACAAATATAACCTTTAAGCTGAATAGTTGAAGTAAATGATACGTTAACTGTACACATAAACTTTGAAATATAGAAAAACTCCTGTTTACTTTTTTCTAAAGGAGTGTGCATTAATAAAATGTAGTATTTTTAACGATTACTAAAATTGGAACATATTACTCTTTTTTGGATGAATATTGAAAATGTGTTTTACATTTTTATTCATTTATTTACTAGAGGTTTAGGTTAGAGGCAAGTTAGAGGTGCCCTTCCCTTCCCTTCCCTTTCCTCCCCTTCCCTTCCCTTCCCTTCCATCCCCTCCCCGCCCTCCCCTCCCATCCCCTCCCTTCCCCTCTCCTCCCCTTCCCTTCCCTTTCTTTTTCTTTCATTTCTTTGTTGAATGGTTCTGACCAAAACACTGATAATGATATGAACAATGAAATCCAGGAAAGAGCGGTCTAAGATGGAGAAGAGGAACTTGTTGGGAACTGGACCAAAGGTGACTCTTGTCATGTTTAAGCAAAAAGATTGGCAGCATTTTGCCCCTGCCCTAAAGATTTGCAGAACTTTGAACTTGATAGGGATGATTCAGTGTATCTGGCAGAAGAAATTTCTAAGCAGCAAAGAGTTCAAGTGCTGACTTGTGTGTTGTTATAGGCATTCAGTTTTATAAGGGAAGCAGAGAATAAAAGTTCAGAAAATTTGCAGCCTGACAATTTGATAGAAAAGAAAATCCTATGATCTGAGGAAAAATTCAAGCCAATTGCAGGAATTTGCATAAGTAACCAGGAGCCAAATGTTAATCCCCAAGACAATGGGGAAAATGTCTGCATGGCATGTCAGAGACCTTTGTGGTAGAGCCTCCCATCACAAGCCTGGAGGCCTAGGAGGAAAAAATGGTTTCATGGGCTGGGCCCAGGATCCCCATGCTGTGTGCAGCCTAGGAACTTGGTCCCCTGCATCCCAGTTGCTCCACCTGTGTCTGAAAGGGATCAATATAGAGCTTGGACCATGGCTTTAGAGGGTGCAAGTCCCAAGACTTGGCAGCTTCTTTGCGGTGTTGAGCCTACAAGTGCACAGAAGTCAAGAATTGGTGTTTTGGGACCTCCACCTAGATTTTAGAAGATGTATGGAAATGCCTGGATTCCCAGACATAAGTTTGCTGCAGGGGCAGGTCCTCATGGAGAACCTCTGCTAGGGCAGTGCAGAAGGCAAATGTGGGGTCAGAGTACCCACACAGAGTCCCTACTGGGGCACCACCTAATGGACCTGTGAGAAGAGAGCCACCATTCTACAGACCCTAGAATGGTAGATCCACTGACAGCTTGCACTGTGAGCCTGGAAAAGCCACAGACACTCAATGTCAGCCCTTGAAAGCACCTGGGAGTAAGGCCACACCCTGCAAAGCCACAGAGTGGGGAGCTGCTCAAGGCCAGGAGAACCCACCTCTTGCATCAGCTTGACCTTGATGTGAGACATGGGTCACAAAAGATCATTCTGGAACTTTAAGATTTGACTCCCACACTGGATTTTGGACTTGCATTTATCCTCTTTATTTTGGCCAATTTCTCCTATTTACCCAATGCCTGTACCCCCATTGTATCTGAGAAGTAACTAACTTGTTTTTGATTTTACAGGCTCATAGGTGGAAGAAACTTGCCTTGTCTCAGATGAGACTTTGGACTGTGGACTTTTGAGTTAATGCTGAAATGAGTTAAGACTTTGCGGGGACTGTTGGGAAAGCATGATTCATTTTGAAATGGGAGGACAGGAGATTTGTGAGGGGCCAGGTGTGGAATGATATGGCTTGGTTCTGTCCCTGCCCAACTCTCATCTTGAAATCCCACGTGTTGAGAGGGACCCAGTGGGAGATAACTGAATCAGAGGAGTGGGTCTTTCCCATGCTGTTTTTGTGATACTAAATAAGTCTCATGAAATCTGATGGTTTTAAAAACAGGAGTTTCCCTTCACAAGCTCTCTCTTTGCCTGCTGCCATCCATGTAAGATATGACTTGCTCCTGCTAGCCTTCTGCCATGATTGTGAGGCCTTTCCAGCATGTGGAATTGAAGTCCATTAAACTTCTTTTTCTTCCCAGTCTTGGGTGTGTCTTTATCAGCAGTGTGAAAACAAACTAATACAACTCTTATCTTCTTATAATCACAATTTTGCTCCTACATCTATAAGCTCAGTTTTTGTTTCTTAGCTTCCACTTATGAGTGAGAATATACAATATTTATCTTTCTAGAGTGAGAATATACAATATTCATCTTTCTATGCCTGGCTTATTTTACTTAAACTCATGTCCTCTAGGCTTATTCATGTTGCCACAGATGACAGAATTTTATTTGTGTGTGTGTCCGTGTGTGTGTGTGTGTTTGTGGGTGTGTCTAAATAATATACCATTGTGTACATATGTCACATTTTCATTATATCTCAATCTTTTGATGGACATTTTGGTTGATTTCATATCTTGGGTATTTTGACTACAGCTTTCCTATCCTTTATATACATATACAGTAGCAGAATTGCTGGATCATATAGTAATACTATTTTATAATTAATTGAAAAACCTACATTATGTTTTCCATAATGACTGTACTAATTACTTTTCCACTGACAGTATATAAGAGTTCCCTTTTCTCTGCATTTGCACCAACATTTGTTATATTTTCTCTTTTTGATGTGAGCCATTCTAACGAGAGTGAAATGATATCTCATTGTTGTTTTGATTTACATTTTCCTGATGATGAGTGATGTTGAATACTTTTTCATATATGTGTGATCCATTTATAGGTCTTTTTTCAGAGAAATATCTATTTAGATTCTATGCCAAATTTTAATCAGGTTTTTTTTTTTTTCTGTTGCTGTTTCAGTTACTTGTATATTCTGGATATTAGTTCCTTGTCAGATGAATAGTTTGCAAATATTTTCTCCCATTTCACATGTTGTCTCTTCACTCTGTATTGTTTGCTTTGCAGAAGGTTTTTACATATATTCCCACTTGCCATTTTTGTTTTGGTAGTTTGTGCTTTTGAAGGCTTTCCCATGAAATCTGCCTAGACCAATGAATGTCCTGAAGCATTTCCCTTATGTTTTCTTGCAGTAATTTTATACAGCTTCAGATCTTACATTTAAGTCTTAAATCCATTTTGAATTTATTTTTGCATATGGTGAAATATAGGGGTCTAATTTCATTTTTCTGCATATAAACAACCAGTTTTGTTAGATTCATTTATTGAAGAGGGTGTTCTCTCCCCATTGTGTTTTATTGGTATCTTTTTCAAAAATCAGTTGGCTGTAGATAAGTGTATTTATTTCTGGGTTCTCTATTCCATTGGTCTTTGGGTCTGTTTTTATATCACTACTATGCTGCCTTGGTTACTACGGCTTTGGAATATATTTTGAAGTCAGGTAAAGTGATGCTCCAGCTTTGTGCTTTTTGCTTAGCATTGCTTTAGATATCTGAGGTCTTTTGTGGTTCATACAAATGTTAGGATTGCCTTGTCTATTTCTATTTAAAATGTTATTGGCATTTTGCTAGAGATACTGATTCTGTAAATTGCATTGGATAGTGTAGTCATTTAAGCAATTTTAATGACCCAAGTTCATGATCATGGGATGTCTTGCCATTTGTTTATTCAACTTCATTCATTGGTGTTTTAAAATTTTTGTTGTAGAAGTCTTTCACATCTTTGGTTAAATGTATATTTAATTTGGTTTTTTAGTATTATAAATGGCATTGTTTTCTTCATTTCTTTTTCAGTTAGTTAGTTATTGATGTTGATTTTGTACTTTATAAGTTACTGAATTCATGTATCAGTTATGAAACTTTGTGGTAGAGTATTTAGGTTTTTAAATATATGTAAGATCATGTCATCTTGAAAGAGGGCAAGTTAACTTCCTTTTATTTTGATATGGAGCCCCCCTCCCCGCCTCCTTTTTTTCCTCTTGCCTAATTGCTTTGGCTAGGACTTTCAGTACTAGGCTGAATAAAATGGATGGAAATTAGCATTTTTTTTCTCGTCTGACCTCTTAGAGGAAAATCTGGCTTTTTTGCAGTCAGCATAATATTAGCTGTGGTTTAATCAGATATGAACTTCATTAAGTTGAGGGATGTTGTTTATATACCTGATTTGTTAGGAGTTATCATAAATAAATGTTGAATTTTATAATTTTTTTCTGCATCTATTGTAATGATCATTTTTTTTTTCTTTCATTCTATGGATGTGATGAATTGCATTTATTAATTTGAGGCTTTCTTTCATTCCTGGAACAAATGCTACTTGATTATGGTGCATTATCTTTTCGATGTGTTGTTATATTTGGTTTGCTTATATTTTTTTTTACCACTTTTGCATCTATATTTATTGAAGATATTGGTCTGTAATGTTCTTTCATTATGTCCTTGACAGGCTTTGGTATCAGAATAATGCTGGCTTGTAGAATGAGTTAAAAAGTATTTCCTATTTTTAAAATTTTTGGAATAGTTTGAGAAGAATTTGTGTTAGTTCTTTGTAAACTTTCTAGAATTCAGTAGTAAGGCCATCCAGTTCTGGGCTTTTCTTTGTTGATAGACATTATTACTGATTGAACCTCCCTGTGATTGATCTGTTCTGGGTTTCTAATTTTTCCAGGTTCAATCTTGGTGGGTTATATGTGTCCAGGTATTTATCCATTTCCTCTAGATTTTCTAATTTGTTGGCATGTAGATGTTCATAGCAAGCATAGTCGTTCATAGCAGATTCTTGTATTTCTGCAGTGTCAGTTGTACTGTCTCCTTTTTTATTGTTAATTTTATTTCTTTGGGTATTTTCTCTTTTTCCTTAGTTTAGGTAAAGGTTTGTTGATTTTATTTATCTTTGCAAAAAAACAACTTTTTATTTTGTTGATCTTCTTTTATTTTTTAAGTCTCTATTTCATCTAGTTCTGCTCTATTCTTTTTTTCTACTAATTTTGGGTGTAGTTTGTTTTTGTTTTTCTAATTTCTTTAGGCACATCATTAGATTGTTGGAATCTTTGGACTTTTTGACATTGGATTTTACTAACTTTCCTGTTAGTACTGCTTTTGATGTATCTCATAGATTAAGGTATATTCTGTTTCCATATTCATTTGTTTAAAAATGCTTTCATATTTACTTCTTAATTACTTCATAGATCCAATGGTTGTTAAAGAGCATGTTACTTAATGGCCATGTATTTATATGATTTTCAGAGTTCATCTTATTAATTTTTAGTTTTATGTTATTATGGTCTGACAATATGTTTGACATAATTTTTATTCTTTTATATTTGGTGAGCTCTGTTTTGTGGCCTGATCTATAGTCTATGATGAAGAATGTTTCATGTGCTGATAAGAAGAACATACATTCTTGAAACTTTTGAATAAATCTTCTTTAAATGTCTGTTATGTCCATTTGGTCTACAGTGCAGTATAAGTCTGATATTTCTTTTGTCTGATATTTTTTCTGTCTGGATGCCCTGTTCTATGATAAAACTGGGGTGTTAAAGCCCTAAACTATACTTTTTCTGCACTCTATTCCTTTCTTTTAGCTCTAATAACATTTCTATTATATATCAGAGTACTCTGCTCTTGGATGCATGCATATTTACAATTCCTATAACCTCCTGATAATTTGATTCCCTTATCTTTATATAATGACCTTCTTTATCTCTTTTTATGTTTTTCACTTAAAGTCTTTTTTCCCATCCCTTCCCTATCAGTCCAAGTGTGTCCTTACAGTTGAAATGTGCTCCTTATAGGCAATATATAGTTGGATTTTGCTTTTTTTTTTTTTCCAGTAAGTGTATATATTTCTAACAAGGGAATTTAAACAATATACATTCAAAGTTGTCATTGATAGGTGATTGTTTTGTGTATCCATGTTTCTTACTTCCTCTTTTATTGTTTAATTTTGCAATATGGTGATTTTCTCTATTAATAATATTTTATTTCTTTACGTTTCTCATTGTGTATATGGTTTACCCAATATTTTGCTACTTTGGTGTGTTTTCATGATGGTAGATATTGTCCTTTCACTTCCAGATGTAGAATGTCCTTTAGCCTTCCTTGTAGGGCTTCTCTAGTGGTGATGAATGGCCTCGGGTTTTGCATGTGTGTAAAATATGTGATTTGCCTTTTCATTTCCGAATGACAGCTCTGCTGGATATAATATTCTTGGCTAGCAGATTTTTTTTTTTCCCACAGCACTTTGAATATATTATCCCATTGTCTTTTAGCCCATAAGAGGTTTGCAAAATATCTTCTGTTAGTCTTTTGGGGAATAGCTTTTATATGACTTGGTGCTTGTTCTTTTGCTATTCTTACAATTTTGTATTTGTCTTTGGCTTTTGACAGTTTAACCATAAGGTGCCTAAAAGAGGTCTTTTTGAGTTGAATGTATTTGTTTTATTTGAGTTCCCTATATTTTGAAGTCTATATCTCTTCCAATACTTGTGAAAATTTCAGCTATTATTTTATTAAACAGGTTTGCTATGCCTTTTCCTATTTTTTCTACTTCTGTATATTCCAAAATTCCAATATTTGTTCCCTTGATGATATCTCATATTTCACATAGGCTTTCTTCATTCTTTTTGTTATTTCTTTGTCTGTTTTTTTTCAAAAGACTTGCCTTCAATTTTAGAAATTATTTATTCTGCCTGATTTAATCTATTATTGAAGCACTGTGTTGTATTTTTAAAATTTTATCTATTGAATTACTCAGTTCCAGGATTTCTATTGGGTTCTTTTTAAAATAATATCTATCTCTTTGTTGAATGTCTCATTTACATTATACATTGTTTTTCTGATTTCTTTGTATTGTGTATCTGTGTCCTCTTGTATCTCTGAGTATTCTTAAAAGCATTATTTTGAGTTCCATTTTTGGTATTTCATAGGTTTTCTTTTTTGGGGAGGGGGTCTGTAACTAGAGAATTATTATATTCTTTTTGAAGTGTTCAGTTTCCTTGCTTTTTAATATTTCTTTTGTTCTTACATTGATGTCTGCACAACTGATATAACAGTTATATCTTCCAATATTATGTAGTAGCTTTAACAGGGAAAGGCTTTTTTCCTATAGATAAATCTACAGTGTCAATTTAATAGGGTACTTTGGCTAAGGTTCTGGGTGGGTACCTTAGTGTAGTCTTTATATTATAATTTTTTTTTAGCCATAATCAATATCAATGATATCTGTAAGTTCTTCAGTGGCTTAAGCTGTAGTTGTTTGTGGAGGCTGTAGTGAGTATTTTCTGGGAATTGGGGCACTGGGTAAGTCAGTCCTCAGGCCCATGGGTGGCAGGCTGGGGCAACAGCTGTGGTGGCAGCAGGCCCTGGGAAGACCAGTCTTTGGGTCCCTGGGCAGCTGGCATGAGAATTAATGGTGGTGGCAGTAAGTTCTGAGTGGGCTGATCCTTGGGTCCATAAGTGGCATGTCAGGGCCAAAGGGTAGCATGTGTGGGCACCAGTAGTGTTTAGCTTTGTTTTTAAATCATTCAGAACTAGTTTGAAAATAAACATTTATTGAAAGATAAGCAATTTAATCAAAATGTATACTAAGAATAGGTAAATAATATTATAGTAGATGTATTACTTTTGATGAGCAGATATAAGGTACATTTTCTTATTAATTTAAGCTTCTTTATATTTGGAGGCAATTTTCTGTGGTTTCTTTCATTTTTGAACATCCTGCAGTCTATTTTTAAGGGTTCTAAGTTTTCATTACTTCAGGTATGATACAAATACATTGTGTGCATAATACCCATGTAGTTCCCTTTGTGTCTTCTCTATGGAATTTAAGAGAAATGATGAACAGTGAACATGAAGCTTCTGCAGCTTGCTGTGCAATGAATAATACAACCTTTTTCTCTGACCCGGGTGTCTCATGTTTCTTGTCAGCAGTCATGAAACTGTCAAACTAACATATAAGCTTGAAAATAAGGTGAAAGTTTATACCCTCCACAATTCTTGAAACTATCCATATACAATTTCCTGTATTACTTAGTGGTTACTAAAGGAGGGTAACTTAGAGATTTGTGTTAAAATACACACAAAATGGCAACAGATTTGCAAAAAAAAATGCATATGGTGGTTGTAATTCTTCTACAATTTGTAATCAAAATATAAAGTTTTAAAATTTAGTTAAAATTGGATGGGCATGTTATAGTAAAAATAAATATTCCATTAGCTGAATGGCAAACTGATTGGATCTGTGTAGTTATCTGAATTACTATATCAGAGCTGAAATTTTATAGGTCTAGGGTACTGGAAGAACAAGTTATGTGAAGAATTGTTTGATTTGGATAGATTCATAAAAGCAAAAATGCAAGGCATTTGTTTTAGCCATTTTTGTTGAAAATTATACACTGTATATGCTAAAGTAAAATTTGTTATTAATTAATTGATATAAATATCCCCAGTGTGTATGTATTAGAAAATAATTGATATCTGACCCTTCTTTTCATCCAACAACTTCCAGTCTATATGTTAATTACAACTAAAAGGCAGTATTGCAAGGAACTATGACTCATCCTATATCTATCATTTTCTGTCTTTTCAAGTTTCTTGAATATATTTGACCTCCTCTATGACTTGAAATATACCCTCCTTCCAGTTCATATGTTGAATTCCTATCCCTTAAGATCACATTATGACTGTATTTGGAGAAAATCCTTAAATAGATAAAATGAAGTCAGAATGGTTCCTAAGCCAATCTTATTGGAATCCCTAAAAGAAAAAGAGATTAGGATATAGATATGCTTGGGGGAAGGCCATGTGAAGAAGACAGGGGAGAAGATGGCCACTTACAAGCCAAAGAGAGAAGTTTCAGAAGAAACAAACATTGCTAACACCTTGATCTCAGACTTCCAGCCTTCAGAATTGCGAGAAAATAAATTTCTGTTGTTTAAGCCACCCAGTCTTTACAGCCCTTGCAAACCACTATGCTTCCTTTATTTCCAAATTTTTACATTTGTAGATATTGGAATAATACTAGTATCTTTTAACATTTCTAGGCAATTTAAATAAAGCAACATGTTCCAGGTGTTTTCTACATTCCTAGCAAGTAATAACGTATATTCAAGAAATCTTAGAGCCGTTCTCCCTCCTCTAAGAATCTGAACACCATGCTTATACCCAAGGAGAAATTTCAAAGATGAATAATGTGTGTCCTGCTACCTAGGCATGCTGACAATATAATAAAGGGAAACACAAACGTATGTCTGGATTGAGGTAACTATATAAACTCATAATTCAAGATAAATTGGAGAATGATTGTGATTCTAGCATTTCCCTAAACTTTCCATACGACCTTAATCAATTCACTTATTTTATTTTAGCTGCAGCTTTTTCACTGAAGCAAAAAGACCTTGGCTGGGCGCGGTGGCTCACACCTGTAATCCCAGGACTCTGGGAGGCTGAGACGGGCGGATCACCTGAGGTAAGGAGTTCGAGACCAGCCTGACCAACATGGTGAAACCCCGTCTCTACTAAAAATACAAAAATTAGCTGAGCATGATGGCACACGCCTGTAATCCCAGCTACTGGGAAGGCTGAGGCAGGAGGATTGCTTGAACCCAGGAGGCAGAGGTTCTAGTGAGCTGAGATTGTGCCACTGCAGTCCAGCCTGGGCAACAGTGAGACTCTGTCTCAAAAAACAAAGAAACAATGAGCCCTCTTTGTCTTTTACTTACCCCCACTCACTCCGAGTACAAAATTAGTACCTAAGTGATATTAATACACCTAAACGTCTTTTACTCTCAACCTTTCTGTCTTATCTTAGAAGAGCATTTGAGGAGACCTCACATCTAGGTCATTGCTGTAGGCAGTTTACTTTCTTACCTCCAGCTTCTCTTTTCTATCTAATTTTCCTGGAAAGTTCAGACTATTGTGAAAACATATGTGTGATATCTTTTTAATCTACTCTAGTCTTTGATTCACATGTCCTAAGGTGAAAATGTCAAAAAAAAAATAGTCATTCTTTCTGGAACAAGATAGTTGGTTATCACAGACAGCTGTGCCTTTCCTTAAGCTCTCTCCCATGTCTTCTATTCTAACTCATTTAGGTAGCACTTATATTCTATTTAATTTTGGATGGCTGACTTCGTCATATTCCCTGCCTTCTGGCTGGTTATTTGTCTAATATTACTGCCTGCTTCACTTCAATCAGTTCTATCGGCATAATTTCTGATTCTCGAATAACAGATAAGTTTGAAACTGCTTTATTGACTTTTGCCTTGGCTCATGAAACCTTTGGAGATACCAGTGTCATTCTACTTTTGCATTCCTCCTTTCTTTAGTAAAGGGAATATGTTCTGTGCTCTCCTGGGAAATTGAGCCAGGTGGTTTCTTCTTTGATCTCACATGATAAAACCATTCTAACATGTACATCCATTTTCTTGAGCTTTCTGAATCTTCCCTTTGCTACTCTGTTAAAGCTCTCTTAACATTTCCAACTACTTTACTGTAGGTTATTATGCTCAAGCTTCAAATATCTATCCAAGCAGCATATTAGAACCAGCTCCATGTGTGCCTGCCATGCTGTCAAGTCTTGAGTGATGGGAGAGGGCTTCTATATAAAAAAAAAGTAGTCACCATGAGCCTTATATTCTGTACATTCTCTTCCTGACGAAAAACTGTCAGATTCTGTGACATAATAAAAATATATTATTGGTCTCTATTCCTGTTTCCTTACAGAGAACACCTAATTCTTACACTATTTTCTGAGCAATGGGGATGCTAGGTGCAAATTTTCTCCTAATATTTGGTCTTGGACCCCAGTTCCTGACAGAGAGGTCTTAATACCTTGGAACTTCCTGGGTAAAATGATCACCTACTGTTAATAATGAGACCATCCTTGGTGGGCTACTGGATGAAGGCTGGTCACCAGAAAGATCATAGAATTCTTTCCATGAATTAGCTCTTTTTTTTTCTGGAACAAAGACTGCATTTGTTTTTCATGTGGGTTTCTTATAGACAATATGTATTTGAGTCTTTCCATTAAAAAATAATTTCTATTTTTATTTCAATAGCTTTGAGAGTACAGGGGGCTTTTGGTTACATGGATAAGGGTTTTAGTGGTGATTTCTGAGGTTTTGGTGTTCCTGTCACCCAAGTAGTGTACACTGTACCCAATGTGTACTCTTTTATCCCTCACACCCCTGCCTCCTTTCCCCAAAGTCCATTATGTCATTCTATGCTGTTGTGTCTTCATAGCTTAGCTCCCACATAAAAGTGCGAACATATATTTGATTTTCCCTTCCTGAGTTACTTCACCTAGAATGATGGCCTCCAGCTCCATCCAAGTTTCTGCAAAAGGCATTATGTCATTCCTTTTCATGGCTGAATAGTATTCCATGGTGTATATATACCACATTTTCTTTATTCACCCGTTGGTTGACAGGCACTTAGGTTGGTTCCATGTCTTTGCAATTGTGAATTGGGCTGCTATGAACATGCATGCACATGTGTGTCTTTTTCATATAATGACATATTTTGCTCCGGGTAGACACCCAGTAGTGGGATTGCTGGATAGAATGGTAGTTCTACTTCTAGTTCTTTAAGGAATATTAATACCACTTTCCCATGGTAGTTGTACTAGTTTACGTTTCCACCAGCAGCACACATTTATCTATGTAACAAACATGCACGTCCCGCACATGTATTTTGGAACTTAAAATAAAATAAAATAAAAGTAATTTTTTTAAAAAGTGAGCAAAGGACATGAATAGACAATTCTCAAAAAATGATATACAAACAGCCAACAAACATATGAAACACTGCTCAACATCACTAATTATCAAAGAAATGCTAATTAAAACCACAATGAGTTACCACCGTATTCCTGCAAGAATGGCCATAATTTAAGAGTCAAAAATCAGTAGATGTTGGCACAGATGTGGTGAAGAGTCTTTCCATTTTAATCAGCCTGTTTCCTTTCTTTATTGTACTATATAATTTATTTATATTTAATATGTTTAGTTTATTTATATTTAATATAGCTAGATTCATATCAACCACCTTGTTAAGCATTTTCAATTTGTCTCATCTGTGTCTTGTTCTTACATTTTTTTCTTTATGGCTTCATTTTATAGCATTTTACCTAGTTTATTATCTTATCAGCTATACTCCTTGGTTTATTTTTCACTGGTTCACAAATCTGCATATTTAACTTTTGCAGTGTGTCCTTCAAATGCCCCTTTTCATACATTCTACTAAATATGAAAGAGTACACTGTCCATTTTTTTATTCTTTTATACCTAAAGTAAGATTATCATACGATTAACTTTTATATGCCTTAGAAAGCTCACAATACATTTGTATGGCTTTTATCCTAATCAATCCATTAAAATATTAAGGAACAATAACAAGTATTTTATATTTATCCACTTAGGCTATCTAAAGATTCTGGAAATGTAGTATATCTTTAAAACCTTGGGTACACAAAGATTTCTTAGATGGGTCCCAGGCAGCACTAAAGATAAACATAAAATTGTGACAAATTCAGATTTACCTACTTAAAAACAATAAGCTAGTATGTCACAGTTTGGAAGGAATATTTGCTTTATTTAACAAAGTACTTAAATCTAGAATATTTAATAACTCCTAAAAATCAATAAGAAAAGAACAAACTTTTGAAAACGGGGAAAGATTTTAACAGGCAGTTTATGATGCCATCAAATAATCATTATTAATATAAACTAAAACTCAACATTATTGCTCATTTGGAAACACAATTCAAAAATTCAAGAAGTTCTGCTACAAATGTTTCATGGTAGTTAATTTTATAAATAACAACAAAAACAAATTCTGGCAAGGATGTGGGACAGAGTCCCCACACATTGCTGGTAGTTATTTCATATTTTACAAATAGTGGGAATCATTCTGGCATTTTGTGTTCTTAAAATAAAGCATATTCCTTTTCTAAGACCCATCAATTTCACATCTTGACAGTTGCCTAAGACAAATGAAAATACACCTCTGCAAAAATAATTGACAAAAATAATTGACAAGAAGCTTTATTCATAACAGCCCTAAACTATAAATAAATCCAACATTAATTTAATAGGTGAATCGATAATGAACTTGTATATTTACATAGTAAAAGCAAGGATAGGGGACCTTACTCTTTTTCCCGATTAACTGAACAATTTCAACTTATCATTTAGGTTTTAACTTAAAGGCTATCATCATCAGGAAGCACTCCATTATATATCAGGATTCAATTGTGTGCCCCTTTCCTTGCATTTTACCTACAGCAGTGACTGTGCAGCCTCTCAATCCCTAGCAGAATATGATGCATATGCCATGTATTCTAAAAATATTGTTAATGTGAAATAAGTGTGTCAATGATATTTTCCAGTGCTTTATTATATACCATTGTTTACTGTGCAGTGCAGAGAAATATGATGAATAGCCAAAATGAGAAGATTGTAAACCGTAAAGGATATCTGTGGTCCTACTTTTGGAAAAAAATATAGTCTACACTAAAAGTTTATATTTTGGGTAAAGTACATTTGGGGAAACTGTTTGGCATACAATGAATGTTGTGTCTTCCTTAAATTCATAAGTTGAAACCCTAATACCCATAGAGACTTCAGGAGATAATTAGGTCACCAGGTTGTAGTCTTCATAAATGGGATTAGGGGAAGGCCAGAGAGCTAGCTAGCTTCCTTTCAGCCATGTGAAGATAAAAGGAAAAGTCAAGTCAGTAGTCTGCAACCTAGACGCGGGCCCTCACAAGAGTCTGAACATGCTGTCACCTGGACTCAGAATTCCAGTCTTATAACTGTGATAAACAATTTTCTGTTGTTTATAAAGCCCCCGTCAATGGTACTTTGTTATAGCAGCCCAAACTGACTAAGACATAATGTCAGAAATATTCTAGTACCTTTAATTTTATTCCTCACAATTATTTTCTCCTTATACTCAACACTATATGTACTATGGTAAAATTAATCTTTCCAAATTCCATTTCTTAAATTCTAATTACTTTGCTCTAACATTTTAGATTATTTTTCTTTTTAAAAATCCTTTTGAGTTCAGACATTTCTATTTGATTTGTACCTGTGTACACTGTTCATTTAGTAACTCTAATTTAGTGTGAATCTCTGAAGGCAATTCTAGAACATATCTTCTCAAACCTGTCTCAAGAAGAACTGGAGTGCATGAACCATTTTATGCTCATTAATAATAATTAAACATAAAAAATCTTCAACAAATAAAAATCCTTTGCCCAGCTAAGTATTCATGATAGGAGGGAAATTTTGCAAAATTTTCTTAAAATAGATTATTTTGAATTTATATAAATGCAAAGAGATTGTAATATGGACATTTTTTGATACAAAATAATTTTGATACAAAATCAGACTAGGAAAGTAGACAAATATTTCTGATAAATATAGATGTAATCAAACTAAATAAATTTAACACTCTAATAAGAAATATGTCATAAGCAAATTTACTATGTCTTTAGAATGATAGTTTAATATTTTTTTAAGTCTGTAAATGCAAATATAAATTTCAAAAATATAATAATACAGGAACATCTTTTTATCTTTCAATAGATACAAAAAACTATATTTAATACAATTCAGCTATCATTTATAATAATAAATATTACTACCAAGAGTATAAGAAACCTTCCGCAATCTGATAAATTATATTTAAGAAGGAAAAATAACAACAAATTTTATTGTTAATAAACATTAAAAGCACTGCCTTGAAATGAGGACAATAACAAAGGTACTGACTGCCAAGATTTCTGTCAGATTAGCATGGCTAATCTAACCTTTGTTTTAAGATAAAAGAAAAATAATTGTAAAAAGAAAGGAGACTATAAAATCACCCCCATTTGCAAGTAATTATCCAAATAGAACATGTTTAGAAATGTCTATTTATGTTACCAGAAAAAAATAAATCTTTACAAAACACATTTGGATAAAATTCAATATTAAAAAGTTAACCAAATTTCCATATACTACAACTAAAAATATAATTTAAAAATAATATTTACAATAGCAACAAAATAAATTTCTCAGAATAAATCTAACAAAAATGTGTCCATTATATGAGCAGAAAGCTTGAAAATTTATCTAAAATTAATGAAGATATTGACAAATACATGAAGAGATATCCCATCCTCATGGACAAGAAGACGATTACATAAAGATATCAGAAAGATACTCTTCCTCAATTATTTTATAGGTTCTATAAAACTGCAATCTAAGTTCCTTTTTGAAGTTCACATACTTCTAAAATTTTTACAGAAGTGTAAAGGAACAAGAATTGCCAAGAAACTAATAGGAACAAGGAAAATGAGTGAGGATTTGCCTGTTTGACTTCCAGGCTTGTTAAGCTGTGGATTTAAGTCAATGTGAATTCTTTCGCCATCAACTATAAGACCACTAGTGAGTAAATAAAGCATTAAGAACATATTGGCGAAGATGGCCGAATAGGAACAGCTCTGGTCTACAGCTCCCAGCGCGAGCGACACAGAAGACGGGTGATTTCTGCATTTCCATCTGAGGTACCCTGTTCATCTCACTAGGGAGTGCCAGACAGTGGGCGCAGGTCAGTGGGTCAGTGCACCGTGCGCCAGCTGAACCAGGGGCGAGGCATTGCCTCACTCGGGAAGCGCAAGGGGTCAGGGAGTTCCCTTTCCAGGGGTGACAGACGGCACCTGGAAAATCGGGCCACTCCCACCCGAATACTGTGCTTTTCCGACGGGCTTAGGAAACGGTGCCACAGGAGAGTGTAGCCCGCACCTGGCTCAGAGGGTCCTACGCCCACGGAGTCTCGCTGATTGCTAGCACAGCAGTCTGAGATCAAACAGCAAGTCGGCAGCGAGGCTGGGGGAGGGGCGCCCACCATTGCCCAGGCTCCCTTAGGTAAACAAAGCAGCCTGGAAGCCTGAACTGGGTGGAGCCCACCACAGCTCAAGGAGGCCTGCCTGCCTCTGTAGGCTCCACCTCTGGGGGCAGGGCACAGACAAACAAAAAGACAGCAGTAACCTCTGCAGACTTAAATGTCCTTGTCTGACAGCTTTGAGGAGAGCAGTGGTTCTCCCAGCACTCAGCTGGAGATCTGAGAATGGGCTGACTGCCTCCTCAAGTGGGTCCCAGACCCCTGACCCCCGAGCAGCTTAACTGGGAGGCACAACCCAGCAGGGGCAGACTGACACCTCACATGGCCGGCCAGGTACTCCAACAGACCTGCAGCTGAGGGTCCTGTCTGTTAGAAGGAAAACTAACAGAAAGGACATCCACACCAAAAACTCATCTGTACATCACCATCATCAAAGACCCAAAGTAGATAAAACCACAAAGATGGGGAAAAAACAGAGCAGAAAAACTGGAAACTCTAAAAAGCAGAGTACCTCTCCTCCTCCAAAGGAACGCAGTTCCTCACCAGCAACGGAACAAAGCTGGACAGAGAATGATTTTGACGAGCTGAGAGAAGAAGGCTTCAGACGATCAAATTACTCCAAGCTATGGGAGGATATTCAAACCAAAGGCAAAGAAGTTGAAAACTTTGAAAAAAATTTAGAAGAATGTATAACTAGAATAACCAATACAGAGAAGTGCTTAAAGGAGCTGATGGAGCTGAAAACCAAGGCTCGAGAACTACGTGAAGAATGCAGAAGCCTCAGGAGCCGATGCGATCAAATGGAAGAAAGGGTATCAGCCCTGGAAGATGAAATGAATGAAATGAAGCGAGAAGGGAAGTTTAGAGAAAAAAGAATAAAAAGAAACGAGCAAAGCCTCCAAGAAATGTGGGACTATGTGAAAAGACCAAATCTATGTCTGATTGGTGTACCTGAAAGTGACGGGGAGAATGGAACCAAGTTGGAAAACACTCTGCAGGATATTATCCAGGAGAACTTCCCCAATCTAGCAAGGCAGGCCAACATTCAGATTCAGGAAATACAGAGAACGCCACAAAGATACTCCTCGAGAAGAGCAACTCCAAGACACATAGTTGTCAGATTCACCAAAGTTGAAATGAAGGAAAAAATGTTAAGGGCAGCCAGAGAGAAAGGTCGGGTTACCATCAAAGGGAAGCCCATCAGACTAATAGCGGATCTCTCGGCAGAAACCCTACAAGCCAGAAGAGAGTGGGGGCCAATATTCAACATTCTTAAAGAAAAGAATTTTCAACCCAGAATTTCATATCCTGCCAAACTAAGCTTCATAAGTGAAGGAGAAATAAAATACTTTACAGACAAGCAAATGCTGAGACATTTTGTCACCACCAGGCCTGCCCTAAAAGAGCTCCTGAAGGAAGCGCTAAACATGGAAAGGCACAACCGGTACCAGCCACTGCAAAATCATACTGAAATGTAAAGACCATCGAGACTAGGAAGAGACTGCATCAACTAACGAGCAAAATAACCAGCTAACATCATAATGACAGGATCAGATTCACACATAACAATATTAACTTTAAATGTAAATGGACTAAATGCTCCAATTAAAAGACACAGACTGCCAAATTGGATAAAGACTCAAGACCCATCAGTGTGCTGTATTCAGGAAACCCATCTCACGTGCAGAGACACACATAGGCTCAGAATAAAAGGATGGAGGAAGATCTACCAAGCAAATGGAAAACAAAAAAAGGCAGGGGTTGCAATCCTAGTCTCTGATAAAACAGACTTTAAACCAACAAAGATCAAAAGAGACAAAGAAGGCCATTACATAATGGTAGAGGGATTAATTCAACAAGAAGAGCTAACTATCCTAAATATATATGCACCCAATACAGGAGCACCCAGATTCATAAAGCAAGTCCTGAGTGACCTACAAAGAGACTTAGACTCCCACACATTAATAATGGGAGACTTTAACACCCCACTGTCAACATTAGACAGATCAACGAGACAGAAAGTCAACAAGGATACCCAGGAATTGAACTCAGCTCTGCAACAAGTGGACCTAATAGACATCTACAGAACTCTCCACCCCAAATCAACAGAATATACATTTTTTTCAGCACCACACCACACCTATTCCAAAATTGACCATATACTTGGAAGTAAAGCTCTCCTCAATAAATGTAAAAGAACAGAAATTATAACAAACTATCTCTCAGATCACAGTGCAATCAAGCTAGAACTCAGGATTAAGAATCTCACTCAAAACCGCTCAACTACGTGGAAACTGAACAACCTGCTCCTGAATGACTACTGGATACACAACGAAATGAAGGCAGAAATAAAGATGTTCTTGGAAACCAACAAGAACCAAGACACAACATACCAGAATCTCTGGGATGCATTCAAAGCAGTGTGTAGAGGGAAATTTATAGCACTAAATGCCCACAAGAGAAAGCAGGAAAGATCCAAAATTGACACCCTAACATCACAATTAAAAGAACTAGAAAAGCAAGAGCAAACACATGCAAAAGCTAGCAGAAGGCAAGAAATAACTAAAATCAGAGCAGAACTGAAGGAAATAGAGACACAAAAAACCCTTCAAAAAATAAATGAATCCAGGAGCTGGTTTTTTGAAAGGATCAACAAAATTGATAGACCGCTAGCAAGATTAATAAAGAAAAAAAGAGAGAAGAATCAAATAGATGCAATAAAAAATGATAAAGGGGATATCACCACCGATCCCACAGAAATACAAACTACCATCAGAGAATATTACAAACACCTCTACGCAAATAAACTAGAAAATCGAGAAGAAATGGATAAATTCCTCAACACATACACCCTCCCAAGACTAAACCAGGAAGAAGTTGAATCTCTGAATAGACCAATAACAGGAGCTGAAATTGTGGCAATAATCAATAGCTTACCAACCAAAAAAAGTCCAGGACCAGATGGGTTCACAGCCGAATTCTACCAGAGGTACAAGGAGGAGCTGGTACCATTCCTTCTGAAACTATTCCAATCAATAGAAAAAGAGGGAATCCTCCCTAACTCATTTTATGAGGCCAGCATCATCCTGGTACCAAAGCCTGGCAGAGACACAACAAAAAAAGAGAATTTTAGACCAATATCCTTGATGAACATTGATGCAAAAATCCTCAATAAAATACTGGCAAACCGAATCCAGCAGCACATCAAAAAGCTTATCCACCATGATCAAGGGGGCTTCATCCCTGGGATGTAAGGCTGGTTCAATATACGCAAATCAATAAATGTAATCCAGCATATAAACAGAACCAAAGACAAAAACCACATGATTATCTCAATAGATGCAGAAAAGGCCTTTGACAAAATTCAACAACCCTTCATGCTAAAAACTCTCAATAAATTCGGTATTGATGGGACGTATCTCAAAATAATAAGAGCTATTTATGACAAACCCACAGCCAATATCATACTGAATGGGCAAAAACTGGAAGCATTGCCTTTGAAAACGGGCACAAGACAGGGATGCCCTCTCTCACCACTTCTATTCAACATAGTGTTGGAAGTTCTGGCCAGGGCAATTAGGCAAGAGAAGGAAATCAAGGGTATTCAATTAGGAAAAGAGGAAGTCAAATTGTCCCTGTTTGCAGATGACATGATAGTATATCTAGAAAACCCCACTGTCTCAGCCCAAAATCTCCTTAAGCTGATAAGCAACTTCAGCAAAATCTCAGGATACAAAATCAATGTACAAAAATCACAAGCATTCTTATACATCAATAACAGACAAACAGAGAGCCAAATCATGAGTGAACTCCCATTCACAATTGCTTCAAAGAGAATAAAATACCTAGGAATCCAACTTACAAGGGATGTGAAGGACCTCTTCAAGGAGAACTACAAACCACTGCTCAAGGAAATAAAAGAGGATACAAACAAATGGAAGAACATTCCATGCTTATGGGTAGGAAGAATCAGTATCATGAAAATGGCCATCCTTCCCAAGGTAATTTACAGATTCAATGCCATCCCCATCAAGTTACCAATGACTTTCTTCACAGAATTGGAAAAAACTACTTTAAAGTTCATATGGAACCAAAAAAGAGCCCGCATCGCCAAGTCAATCCTAAGCCAAAAGAACAAAGCTGGAGGCATCATGCTACCTGACTTCAAACTATACTACAAGGCTACAGTAACCAAAACAGCATGGTACTGGTACCAAAACAGAGATATAGATCAATGGAACAGAACAGAGCCCTCAGAAATAATGCCACATATCTACAACTATCTGATCTTTGACAAACCTGACAAAAACAAGAAATGGGGAAAGGATTCCCTATTTAATAAATGGTGCTGGGAAAACTGGCTAGCCATATGTAGAAAGCTGAAACTGGATCCCTTCCTTACACCTTATACAAAAATCAATTCAAGATGGATTAAAGACTTAAATGTTAGACCTAAAACCATAAAAACCCTAGAAGAAAACCTAGGCATTACCATTCAGGACATAGGCATGGGCAAGGACTTCATGTCTAAAACACCAAAAGCAATGGCAACAAAAGCCAAAATTGACAAATGGGATCTAATTAAACTCAAGAGCTTCTGCACACCAAAGGAAACTACCATCAGAGTGAACAGGCAACCTACAAAATGGGAGAAAATTTTCGCAACCTACTTATCTGACAAAGGGCTAATATCCAGAATCTACAATGAACTCCAACAAATTTACAAGAAAAAAACAAACAACCCCATCAAAAAGTGGGTGAAGGACATGAACAGACACTTCTCAAAAGAAGACATTTATGCAGCCAAAAAACACATGAAAAAATGCTCACCATCACTGGCCATCAGAGAAATGCAAATCAAAACCACAATGAGATACCATCTCACACCAGTTAGAATGGCAATCATTAAAAAGTCAGGAAACAACAGGTGCTGGAGAGGATGTGGAGAAATAGGAACACTTTTACACTGTTGGTGGGACTGTAAACTAGTTCAACCCTTGTGGAAGTCAGTGTGGCGATTCCTCAGGGATCTAGAACTAGAAATTCCATTTGACCCAGCCATCCCATGACTGGGTATATACCCAAAGGACTATAAATCATGCTGCTATAAAGACACATGCACACGTATGTTTATTGCGGCATTATTCACAATAGCAAAGACTTGGAACCAACCCAAATGTCCAACAATCATAGACTGGATTAAGAAAATGTGGCACATATACACCATGGAATACTATGCAGCCATAAAAAATGATGAGTTCTTGTCCTTTGTAGGGACATGGATGAAAGTGGAAATCATCATTCTCAGTAAACTATCGCAAGAACAAAAAACCAAACACCGCATATTCTCACTCATAGGTGGGAATTGAACAATGAGAACACATGGACACAGGAAGGGGAACATCATACTCTGGGGACTGTTGTGAGGTGGGGGGAGGGATAGCATTGGGAGATATACCTAATGCTAGATGACGAGTTGGTGGGTGCAGCACACCAGCATGGCACATGTATACATATGTAACTTACCTGCATGTTGCGCACATGTACCATAGAGCCTAAAGTATAATAATAATAATAATAATAATAATAATAATAGTAATAATAAAAAGAAAAAAAAAAAAGAACATATTGGCTGGGTGCGGTGGCTCATGATTGTAATTCCAGCACTTTCGGAGACCGAGACAGGTGGATAACCTGAGGTCAGGAGTTCGAGACCAGCCTGGCCGACATGGCAAAACCTTCTCACTACTAAATATACAAAAAATAGCCAGGTGCAGTGGTGCACGCCTATAATCTTAGCCTCTCAGGAGGTGGGGCAGGAGAACTGCTTGAACCTGGGAGGGCAAGATCATGCCACTGCACTCCAGTCTAGGTGACAGAGAGGGACTCCATCTCAAAAAAAAAAAAAAAAAAAAAAAGAACATATTGACCTTAGAATGTTAGTATAGTTTTCACTGAATGCAGCACTTGTTAGACATATCAAATCTGTATTAGTAATTCTATGTCATGCCCATGTGTCCTCAGGTTACATTCATTCTGCCTTATCATAGCTCTCAATTTTACGCTATAATCAATTTCTATAATAATCTCTGCATTATGCTTTTATTTATTTTAAATATTTTTTTAAATTGAAAAATAAAAATAGTATATTTTTTCATACGCAATGTGTTGCTCTGAGATACAGTAGTCACCCTCTTACCCTGTTTCATTTCCACAGCTTCAGTTACCCACAATTGTCCAAAAATATTAAATGGAAATTTCTAGAAATAAATAATTTATAGGTTTTAAATTCTGAGTAGTATCATGAAATCTTGGGCCATTTTACTCTTTCCTGCCTGAAAGGTGAATTATTTCTTTATCCAGTGTATCCATGCTGAACACACTACCTGCTACTTAGTATCCTTCTGGGATATTCAAATTAACTGTCACCTCATAGCAGGGCTTATGTTCAAGTAACTTTTATTTTATTTAATAACAGCTCCAAAGCACAAGAGTAATGATGGTGACAATTCAGATATACCAAAGAGAAGGAGAATCATTCTTCCTTTAGGGGAAATGGTGAGCATTTGGAACTTAATAAGGAAAGAAAAACATTGCCCACTGAGGTTGCTAAGCTCTTGTGGTAAAAATGAATCATCTATCCATGAAATCATGAAGAAGATAAAAGAAATTAATGCATAGGGTTTGGTACTATCTGTGGTTTCAGACATCCACTGGGGGTCTTGGAACGTCTCCCCTGTGGATTACATAGTTACATATTGTGGAATGGCTAAATTAAGCTAATTAACATACACATTTGGTTAAATTTCTAAGAAACAAGTTTATGAGAGGAAGTTTAGAAAACAACATTCTTGTAGATTACAAAATAATTGGAAGACATCGGGAGAAAGGAGCAATCATGCAAAGAAAACAGGCCCAGGATAAGGAACATTGCAGGTTGTAAGAGTATGGAGTTTGACTCTGTCCAGAGAAGAACATCACTCCAAGTTTCTGAAGTAGAACCACGCAGAAAATATGTAGAATATTAAAGAAATATCTCAAAGCTACAATCTACCCTTGGGATAGGAAACATTATTTTTGTGGTTTGATGTGGTTTGCGTTTCTCTCTACTTCACACTCTATTCACAGAAAGGAAGATATTGATGTCAAAGATAAGGCTTAGCAGGCTCAACACCATGTGGAAGCTGCCAAGGCTTGAGGCTTGCACCCTCTGAACCCACAGCCCAAGCTCTGCGTTGGCCCCTTTCAGCCACGGCTGGAGCAGCTGGGACGCAGGGCACCAAGTCCGTAGGCTGCACACAGCACAGGGACCCTGGGCCCAGCCCACTAAACGAATTTTCCCTCCTAGGCCTCCAGGCCTGTGAAGCGAGGGGCTGCCACAAAGGTCTTTGACATGCCCTGGAGACATTTTCCCCATTGTCTTGGGGATTAACATTTGGCTCCTCATTACTTATCCAAATTTCTGCAACTGGCTTGTATTTCTCCTCAGAAAATAAGATTGTCTTTTCTTATTTATTTATTTATTTATTTTTATTATTATTATACTTTAAGTTTTAGGGTCTTTCGCATTGTCAGGCTGCAAATTTTATGAACTCTTATGCTCTGCTTCTCTTATAAAACTGAATGCCTTTAACAGCACCCAAGTCGTCTTTTGAATGCTTTGCTGCTTAGAAATTTCTTCCGCCAGATACTCTAAATCATCTCTCTCAAGTTCAAAGTCCCACAGACCTCTAGGGCAAGGGCAAAATGCCACCAGTCTCTTAGATAAAACACAACAAGCGTCACCTTTGCTACAGTTCCCAACAAGTTCCTCATCTCCATCTGAGACTACCTCAGCCTGGATTTTATTTTCCATATTATTATCAGCATTTTGGTGAAAGCCATCCAATAAGTCTCTATGGACTTTCAAATTTTTCCACATTTTCCTGTCTCTTCTGAGCCTTCCAAACTGTTCCAACCTCTGCCTGTTACCCAGTTCCGAAGTCACTTCCACATTTTCGGGTATCTTTTCAGCAGCTCCCCACTTTACTGGTACCAATTTAAGTACTATCAGATTTTTAAAAAGCAGCAGGAAACTGTTTCACCATAGCCTGGATCTTTTCTATCTTAGTCATTACCATCTTACACAGTATGGGGCTGGAAGTGTAATGAGCTCTTTCATGAACCTGAAGAAGGGTATCAGGCACCATATTTGCTTCTTGATGGTAGGATCTGGAAGATGCAGCAATTTGTATTTTCCTTGGAGTGATTATCCTATAATGGCTCTAACCATCAGCTCCCTAAAATGTTTGCAGCAGTGGCTTGAATCTGAAATTTTGCAGGACTTATCACCCACCATCTTGTGTTCAGATGTCTCACCAGTGACTCTAACATGCTTATTCCAGCTAATAAGTGTCATATAATTGATACATTAGATTAGTGAAATCTTCATAATATGGAAATGGTCCAGAAGTGTTGTGACTATATTATGACTGAAAGGTATGACAACAGAGTTTGTATAGTCCTGGTTCAAAACTGTGAATGAATCCAATCTCTAATTCTAATTTTCTTATTATCTTTTTTATTCTTTTATTTATTTATTGTTTTTGAGATGGAGTTTCACTCTGTTACCCAGGCTGGAGTGCAGTGGCGCAAACTCTGCTCACTGCAACCTCTGCCTCCCAGGTTCGCGCCATTCTCCTGCTGCAGCCTCCCGAGTAGCTGGGACTACAGGCTCCCGCCATCACACCCGGCTAAGTTTTTTTTTTTTTTTTTTTGTATTTTTTAGTAGAGACGGGGTTTCACTGTGTTAGCCAGGATGGTCTTGATCTCCTGACCTCGTGATCCGCCCGCCTCAGCCTCCCAAAGTGCTGGGATTACAGGCGTGAGCCACTGCGCCCGTCCTCTAATTCTAATTTATTAATTGAATAAATTCTCTTCATTAATTGAAATATAAAACAATACATTTGTCAGATAAATGACCTTATATCAGGTACTTGGGCAAAATATCATGCTCTTTAGAGTAGTTGTGATTTGGAATGCCAGTTGTTTGAGAAGTCATCTTTTTTTAATCTATCTGGTTAGAAGAAGATCTGCTAGATAAGACAGAACCAGAAGCCTCACTGGTTAACTACATGCAACTATTACAAGGACAACCATCTTCACATCATTTAGATCTTTAAAGGTGTTACCTATGCCCATTCTCCTCATTCCCTTAGATTCTGGAATGCAACATTATTTTTACTTATTATCTTGGCTGGTGGGAGGAATATATTCAGAGACTTCCACTTGGCTTTCTACACTAGGAGAGGTCTTATCTCAGGTGCCAAAAACTCAAAGTGAGGTTTATATATTTGCTAGTCGGGGAAATTACAACTGGGTAAGTTGTTGAAACGGTGTGCTTTATCTGGGCATCCATTTATTGCTTGACCTGTGTAGACCCTAACTCTAACAGGGAACACTTTAGATCTCTCTTTATTAATGTCAACTCAGACCCTTTGTTTGATAGTCCTTGAAATGTCTTAGTATTTTTCTTTCGCCAGAAAAAATTCAACTGAATAAATGGCTATACGTCTCTTTGGGGCAAAAGTTGAGTAATCATTACAAGATAAAATTGCTTTAGTGTTGTACAGCTATTTGATTTAAAAACTGGCCACATAATCAACTAATTTCATATCCGAAAATTGGTGGGAGAGCAAGAACTGAAAAAGTGATGTGACTTGTCATCAGGACAACAGTTCTCAGCTTCTTGTTCCTTTATTTGCCCTTTCTTCTGCTTACAGATGTTAAGCAGCACCTTCATTTGCTTCACATTTTTTTCCCTCAGATAGAATACCATGTTCTATTAATCATCTCCAGAACTCTTTGAAGGTGCAGCCCCATAGCAGTCCCACCAACATGTCATTTGCTATTATAATTGTAGCAGTATGGACCTGGCAATTAAGAGCTGCCACCTGGAGATCTGTCATACTCATTGCTGTTAACAACGAGTGCAATGAGTGCCAACAATTAATTGCTATTAAGCCAAGCTCTGTGACTACTTCTCCAACCATCAGACCTGCTCTAAAGAGAAGAACCAACATTGGACTTAGTGGTCTTCTCAGACCTTTCATTGTTACATTCATTGATGGTCTTGTTGGAAAGTGTGTCTTCTGGGCTCTACCATGGATTTACCTCTGATAAATCCTTCGGCATTACATAATCTCTGCATTCCAGTATGCCCAGTTCTCTCAGACTTTTTTCCCCATCATCTATCATATGCCATGGCAACTCAGGCATTTATACATCTTCAGCACAGGGCATCACTTTCAGAATTTTAAAAGCCATTTTAGGAAGTGAGTTTTACCCTGAAATTCTTGCCAGAGTCTTAAATTTCATATCACTTTCCAGTGACTCCATGTCAATGAAGTCTTATTAGTTGTGACAAATGTACCATAATAATGTAACACGTTAGCAACAGGGAAAACTGGGTCAGGATATGGAAAATTTCTGAACAACCTTTCTGAAATTTCTGCAAATATAACACTTTTCTAAAATAAATTTGATTAAATATTTAAAAATCTGTAAAATAAAATTATAGGAGAGATTCACAGAGACATTTATATTTAAAATTTAAATATTTATATAATTTTCAAAAACATATACTGTGAGACAGAAAAACCTTTTAAAGGGCAACTATGTAATAGGGTTATGTAATTTTAATTAAGCATTTAAAACCTTTTAGTAAGCAGGAAAATAGTACATTGTAGAGTCTCATCAAAAGAGAAATATGTGATTAAAAGTTGATTCTATCAAATTGTTCTTGATATTTTTTCTTTTTTTCATTATTATCCTTTGTTAGAAAACAAAGTGTGTTAATTAGCTGTTGAAACTGTTGATATTTTAAAGGCAGAAATCAGGAAATTCTAAGTTAAATTGTCTTATCCCTAAATTAAGTGTTGTTGAATTTCCAGTTACTTCATTTTTAGGACATTATGGCTGGTTACAGCCTTGAAATTGCTTGGAATAATCAGTCCTTTGCTGAATAACTTGTTGAGATGCAAGAAAATGAGCTTTCTTTACTCCATATTATATGCATAATTGGTGGCACATTTATGGTTTAAGAATATGATGGGCTAAGAAGAATTCTGAATTTTGATTTAGAATCAAATGCTGGTTGAAAATGCTGGTAGATATAGTGAAGACTTTACAATACTTAATTATTTTTTAAAAAACTGAAAAATCAATATTGCCTAAGGATATTATTTTCTTGGTTTTTCAGTACTTAGTGACCTTGTAAATTAGTGAGATAACTTGAAAAATTGCTGTTGTTTTAGTTCAATGTCCTATAAAGTAATTCACTAACTCACGGATTAAAACAAAAAGATTTACTTTGGTAATTGTATTCATCTTTAACTTTTCTCTATGTGCTTTTTTTTTTTTTAAAAAAAAGTATAAAAACCAATTTAGACCATGTATGTTATGTGGATCATTCAAACATGTGTTGTATACGTACACACACACTTATACACACACACATACATACATATATTCAGACAATTATTTAATTGTAAAAAAAATTCACTGAATAATTATTATAGACTGTCCATTAAACACATTTTTTTTGGAAAAGATAAACGACATGTCTTCTTAATCTTGAAAACTCAGTGCAGGAGAGAAAAGAGCAATCTAGAGAAGCATCTCAAGTCACTCTAGTTTTCATGGCCACCTGAAAATTACCCATTGAGGGATAAAATGACACATTCTAAGAAATTCAGGAAAACTGCAGAGGAAGGATAAAATAAATACAATAAACAAAGACTATTAGAAAGGCCAACTGAAATAACATTTGATGCATCTAGTTTGCCTGGCTCAGAAGCCTGGACATCCTATCTACAGGAAATTGGAGGCTGTTGAAAGATGTGTGCAACAGAACAACACTATGTTTTAAGAAGCTAACTATGGTGGTTATGCAAATAATAAATTATGCAAACAAACAGTAGAGGCAGATAGATATATAGATTTACATATAGATAGATATATAGTTGGAGCTTATTGCAATAATCCAGTTGAGCAATATAGAGATCCTAAATGTAGACAACAGAATAGTGGAGACAAAAGAACATCTTGAGTCCTATTTGGGAAGAAAACTGGAGAGACTGCCATCGTGGAAAGGCAATATGAGTGCCTACAACCACTACTTTTGATGTTGAGCTGACTACATTACTCAGAAAGCTGTTATCTCAGCTGTGTTCAAGCTGATCTCCTAGTTTAATGGTGTATATTCCTTAGTTTTGAAATTATATGTATGTTTACTCTCAATTATGATTATACAATTTGTTTAAACTCATCAAAATTTTAGATATTTAGTTTCCAATTTCTCTTTTTAAAATAGTATATGTAGTTCTTAACATTTGAATTCATTTACTAATAAAAATTAAAAATTCCATTTATTATGGTATACCAGAAAACAGCATTTGTAATAATTTTGTGAACAAAGTTTACATATATATTTTGTAATTTTGAAAATTAAATTTATCATATGTGAAATTTTTTATAGAATAAAACATACTTTTAGCTTATGTCATAAATTGAGGATATTGCCAACATTACTTATTATTTAAAACAGAAAGGTGTCTATCATGTAAAACATTATCAAACAAGTTTTACTAACTCAGTGATGGAATATACACACTTATATAGGCAAGTTGAAAAGTAAATTAGAAGTTTATCTACTATAGGATATATATTATTTTAGGATAAAACGAGTTTTAACCAATGTACTCATATGCCTAATTTCAAGAAAGCTTTTCGGGTGCTCCAACTTACCATACTGATAGGTTGAAAACTACCATTGTTACTTGGATGTATTTTTTAAATAAACTAATTATTTGGATTACACTTCTTGATAAATGTAGGGTATATATATTGTAATCTACTATGGATGTTCAATGTACTAAAAAGTTTCTATTGAATCATGTTTCTATAGTTTGAATGTTGATTTTCTATTCATGTGTGTGACCCAGGTAAGTCAATTAATTGTTATAAGAATGCTTTTTAGAAAGTTGAGAATCCCATAAGGAATCTGGCAGTGGTAACTAAAAATGATAGTCCATAGTATTACTGAACATAATTATATACATATATTCTATAAAATAGAACAACATAGTTATTAGTGTTTCATGCAACAGAAAAATTTTTAAGTAATTGCTATGCACAATGTAATATTAAAGTTATTGATGATTCAACAAGGTTTCTGTTTATAGAGACCATGCATTCTAATGGGGAGGTAAATTGGACTTTGTGTTAAAGTATCTTTTGTAATTTCTCTACAATATTTTATTATTTGCAGTCCATTAAGCATGTCCTAAATAATGAATATTTTTGAATATTGTCGTTCTTAGTAATATAATATTTTAAATGTTTAAAATGTCTCAGTTCTATGAATAATTCACAAATTCTTCATTTTGCGGCTTTCTGATAGTGCTTGGTGGATCTGCATGATGATTCTTCCTGTTAATTACACCCTGGTATTTAGCAGCATTCTCAGGGAAATCTATACAGATTTCTAGTCTTTCATTTATATACACTTCTCAGTTATTTTTTAGTCTTTCCTGGAAATCCAGCTAGCTCAGGCTTTTTAAACTGCAAACTCTGACTCTTAAACTCAATGTGATTGCCCTGTTCTGCTTGTATTCTTCCTCCTTGTTCTGAAGTCCAGAAAGTGCTTCTAGGCAGAAAACTAGGAGATCCCTCTCCTAGCCTTCTGGCTGTCTAAAGTTTGAAAACATGTTTTCTCAAATTTTCATGTTGTTTAGAGAAGGTCAAGTCTAATACTAGTTAAACCATTGCAATCAAATTCAGTTTTCTCTTTTTCAAGATTATCTTTTTTATTATTTTACTATAATTATCTTTGATCAATGTTTGTTTAGTTTATCATTCTGTATTGTTAGAACATATTAATCATAGTTACTTTAAAGTATTTTTCTGCTAAAGAAGTCCTCTGAGTCATTTGTGGGTCTAGTTCTATTGTTTATATTCTCTCTTATTGTTAATAGGTTCTTGCTTCTTCATATATCTAGTTAAATTATTATGTATGGTGAAATTACATATATAAAATATGCCCCCATTATATTGTCATGCACCAGGGAAGATTTGTTCATTCATATGTTAGAGAAGCAAGGAATTGATAATCTCAAAAAGGTCAGGTTTATTTTAACTTTTGTAATATTTTGTTTGCAGTTTTAGGAAGACTAATGTATGTTTGGTTCACACATTTCCTAATATGTGATTCTCAGTTTTTAATTAAAAGTTCACAGGTTTACTTCCCTTCAGCCATAAAACACTATGAGAAATATAATTTTGTTCTTCATCTGTTCATCCCAATTCTCCAGGTTTCTGACCACTAAATTTCAAAATCTGACACATTTTTAAGTGAAAAACCAGCCCGTGCTTGAGGAAGTCCTCTTCCATCAGATTGTTGTTTTCTTATCTAGTCGTCAAAAGACTACAGGAGATTTCATTCTGCCTTTCATTTACATTTAGCCTAGCTTTCCCGTCTCTGATGCAGATTCACAAATCAACAAATAGCCCATAAAGAAACTAGTGAGTTTTCAGTTGTGGCACTTTTACTTTTATAGTTTACATTCCAGTTCCTTACAACTACTACCAGATGTACTGATTTCCCTTAACCCCATCAGAGGTCTTTCCAAACCAAGCCCAAATTTCAGATGATGCCTGAAATTAGCAAATGTCCACAGGGAAAAAATACATGAAAATACTTGTTCATTTTACAAAAGTTTATCCTCTCTAAAATTTTAAAATTATTTAGTTTTTCTTGCTCTCATAGCCCTTCATGAACTGTAATACGATAATATGATTTTTATAAATTTATCTTGCTCCTTTTTTAGTTCATGGCACACCATGATATACTATGTCTTACTTAGAAACAGAATTCTGCATTATGCTTTTAATTACAATAATTACATTTTTATGTCAAGAATCTTGAATTTTTTTACTTTCAAATCTTCGTTATTTTTTATGGATTTTTGAACCTTCTTATATTTTCAAGTTTTTCTGTTAATTTTGAATATATAGACACTTTGTTTACATGTAGTGTTTATCAACTCTCATGATGTCTTTGTGGATCGTTTCTTGATATCTCTTGTTACTGTTTGTCCTCTGACCTTTCATGTTGAATTATCATAGTTGTTTTTACTGTTATTGTTGTTTTAACGTGAATGGTGGTTTATCTTTAAAAGTTTATACATGGGTCTTTCCTTGAGAACTGATGAAGCTGAGCTCCACAACAATTTAAGACTGCTGCTACTAACCTTCCAGAAGCACTACCAAACTGCAACCACTGTAAATTGTATTTTTCTGCTGGAGACTTTCAGACCAGGTAGCATAAACCTGCACAAAAAATCTCAGATGTGGTATCTCTTATGTTTAGAAATTTCAGAAGTAATTTATTTTTCCCTACTCAGTTCCAAAGTAGAGATATATTTTTTCCATATTCTCCTATGATTTGTGTAAATTTCTCATTTACGTTCCCATGAAAATGTATCCTTTTAATGGTCTAAGCTTTATGTGTATTAAACAACTCATTTGAGGAAAATCATAACTACTCTGTTCTCAAATTTCTAAGCTACCAGGATCAAGATTACCTTTTTTTTTTTTTTGAAAAAAAAAAAGGCACATAAAGAGTTCGTTACCTCCAAGATATCTATAACTTTGGATTGTGCTTCTGTGGATTCTTTGACACTGGCTTCCCAATGTGTTATTGGATACACACACACTATAGTGTATATATACATATATGTACATGTTTGTACATGTTGTACATACCTGTACATGCATATATATTATATACAAGACATATATACATGAATACATGTGCATGTGTATACATACATGTATATATCCATATATACACATACATATACATTCATAGATTCATACATACAAGTAGATACACATATACTCTTGTCTTAGGGCTGCTATAACAAAAATATCATAAACTGAGTGGCTTATAAAGAACAAAAATTTATTTCTTACAGTTTTCGGGACTGGGACGTCCAAGATAATGGACATGCAAATTTCTTGTCTGGCGAAGGCCGGTTTTCTCATAGATAGTGCCTTCTTGCTGAGACTTCCCATTGTATAAGGGACAAAAAACTCCCTTGGGCCTCTTTTGGTAAGAGTACTAATCTCATCCATGAGGGTTTTGTCCTCATGACTTAGTCACCTCCCACAAAAACCTATCTTTTAGTACTGTTACATTGGAGACTGGGTTTCAATGCACAAATTAAGGGAGGAAACAAACTTCAGACAATGATGATAATGGGCAGGCATATATATTTATGGGAATATATATGTATATTTAATTTTACTTAATATTTTGTGCATGTTTATTTTATTTAGGATTGTTTGCAAGTTATCTAGTTAGCCATACTACTACAACAAATATTTTTAAATTTAATTTTCATAATTTATTTGATAGGTATTATTATTATAGTCTATAGAAACTTAAAAATGGAAATTGACTAAATCATACATTATTTTATTAAAATGTTACGATATTTGTTAGTAATTATTTGAGTATACAGTTTACTTACCATTTATGTGCTTAACCACCACATTATGGTAGCTTGAATAAATTAACTCCCGAATAAAAATTATAAGTGCTGGAATAAAGGAGAAAAAAGTTTTTTCCCTCATTTGACATTTGAGAGTAGTTTAATTCAATTTAACCCTTGCCTTTGAGTAGCAAATGCAAACAGCTGTAGGTTCCTGCAAAATATGAGGAAGCAGAGTTTATCTGCACTTGAAACAAGTTGCCTATATATATAGCTTATAAGTTGTAAGGACTGTGGTGTTTGGAAAGATATTGTAGTTCGAGTCATAACAGAAAACCTGCTGGAAGCTGGAAATTTAAAATTGGTTTCTCAAAAGTGTAAAGTGAATGCTGTTTCATTGCAATTTGGCAGTATACCAGAAAAATATAAAAGTATTATTGTTTTTCATGCTGATCAAAATTCAGACAAACTAATAGATCTATACATATGTGAATTTTTGTTACAATGATTTTAAAGATGTACTTGCTTCTAAAGCATAATATACTATTTATTATGCCACAGGTTCAAACAATGTTCAAAGAAACTTTCATTCAATCAGATATTTTAGACATAAAAAAGGCAGCATGGGTCCCTAGCTCCAGCTCAGTTTTTAAAACCTTTCAACAGTTCTGTTTACACTTCTACTACAGTACTTTATTCTGTATTTGCTATCCTTAATCCAATAAGGGTTTAAATATGCATAAGGAGTCACACCACAGTTGCAACATTAAAAAACATACAATTTCATGTGTTGTTTAATTACCTTATTTATTAAAGTATAATTTTCTAACAGGTAAAATTATGACTCTAATGCAAATATAAAATAAACTTGTATCAAAGATGTTATTCAACTCATTAAGTGATTCAAGTTCCAGTAACATATTAACATCATTACAAGGAACATTAAAATTGCTTTATAGCCAATGTTGAGGTAAGATTATTAGTTAGTTCCAACATTGGTTAGTATCCAACATAGCCAGAAGCCATAATCTTTACTAGTTATCTGTTTCATTGGACAGAAATAAATTTCTCTTCTACTGGAGAGAATTTTTCATCTTTTCTACTATTTCTGCACATAAAAATGCCTCTCAATAGTAAGACAAACCCAGCATTGCACTAAAAAAAAAATCTTAGTAATCTCTTACCTATATTTTTCTTTTTTACTTTATAAAATATATCTTTTCATTGTGTTTTCTATCTGAAGATTTATACGTATATACAGTAAAATGAATAAAAGCACAGCAAGTATATGTATTAATAACATTTTTACATCTATTTATGTTTAATTAAAATACAACACATTGCACATATTCAAAGTGTAAATGACATGATTTTGACATATGCATGTGCCCATTAAATAATCATCATAAACAAGATAATAAACATGTCCAAAAGTCCCAAAACTTCCTAGTGAACTTTGTAATGCACACTCATACCTCTCAGGTGTGAAGTACCTAAATACACAAACAGACAAACATGCATACACACTTGGATATCTAATTGTTTCAGCAGCATTTGTTCAAAATGTTATCCTTATGCCCATGAATTGTCTAAAAGCTTTTTTAAAAATTAGCTAACAAACATTCTCTCAGAACACAGTACAATCAAATTAGAACTCAGGATGAAGAAACTCACTCAAAACTGCACTAAAACTGAACAACCTGCTTCTGAGTGACTACTGGGTAAATAACGAAATTAAGGCAGAAACCAAGAAGTTCTTTGAAACCACTGAGAACAAAGACTCAATATACCAGAATCTCTGGGACACAGCAAAGGCAGTGTTAAGAGGGAAATTTATAGCACTAAGTGCCCATAACAGAAAGTAGGAAAGATCTGAAATCGACACACTAACATCACGATTAAAAGAGCTAGAGAAGCAAGAGCAAACAAATTCAAATGCTAGCAGAAGACAAGAAATAACTAAGATCAGAGAAGAAATGAAGAAGATGTAGACATGAAAAATGCCTTAAAAAATCAATGAATCCAGGAACTGTTTTTTTGAAAAGATTAACAAAATAGATAGACCACTAGCCAGACTAATAAAGAAAAAAAGAGCAAAGAATCAAATAGACACACACACACACACAAAATGATAAATGAGATATCACCACTGATCCCACAAAATACAAATTACCATCAGAGAATACTATAAACACATCTACCCAAATAAACTAGAAAATCTAGAAGAAATGGATAAATTCCTGGACATATACACCCTCCCAAGACTACACCAGGAAGAAGCCGAATCCCTAAATAGACCAATAACAAGTTCTAAAATTAAGGCAGTAATTAATAGCCTACAAACCAAAAAGCCCAGGACCAGACAGAATCACAGCCGAATTGTATCATGAGGTACAAAGAAGAGCTGGTACTATTCCTTCTAAAACTATTCCAAACAATAGAAAAAGAGGGACTCCTCCCTAACTCATTTTATGAAGCCATCATCACCCTGATGCCAAAAACTGACAAAGACACAACAAAAGAAGAAAATTTCAGGCCAATATCCCTGTTGAACATCGATGCAAAAATCCTCAATATAATACTGGCAAAACGAATCCAGCAACACATCAGAAAGCTTATCCACCACGACCAAGTCACTTCATCCCTGGGATGCAAGGCTGGTTCAATATACGCAAATCAATAAACGTAATCCATCACATAAACAGAACCAAGGACAAAAACCACTTGATTTTCTCAATAGATGCAGAAAAGTACCTTCAATAAAATTCAACATCCCTTCATGCTAAAAACTCTCAATAAACTAGGTATTGATAGAACAAATCTCAAAATAATAAGAGCTATTTATGACAAACCCATAGCCAATGTCATACTGAATGGGCAAAAGCTGGAAGCATTCCCTTTGAAAAGAAGCACAAGATAAGGGTGCCCTCTTTCATCACTAATATTCAACATACTATTGGAAGTTCTAGCCAGGGCAATCAGGCAAGAGAAAGAAATAAAGGGTATTCAAATAGAAAGAGAGGAAGTCAAATTGTCTCTGTTTGCAGATAACACGATTGTATATTTAGAAAACCGCATCGTCTCAGCCCAAAAACTCCTTATGCTGATAAGCAACTTCAGCAAAGTCTCAGGATATAAAATCAATGAGCAAAAATCACAAGCATTACTATACACCAATAATAGACAAGTAGAGAGCCAAACCATGAGTGAACTCCCATTCACAATTACTGTGAAGAGAATAAAATACTTAGGAATACAACTTACAAGGAAAGTGAAGGACCTCTTCAAGGAGAAGTACAAACCACTGTTCAAGGAAATAAGAGAAGACACAAATAAATGGAAAAAAAATCCATGGTCATGGATAGGAAGAATTAATTTCGTGAAAATGGCCATACTGCCCAAAGTAATTTATAGATTCAATGCTATTCCCATCAAGCTACCATTGACTTTCTTTGCAGAACTAGAAAAAGCTAATTTAAATTTTATATGGAACCAAAAAAGAGCCCATGTAGCCAAGACAACCCTAAGCAAAAACAGCAAAGCTGGAGGCATCACACTACCTGATTTCAAACTATACTACAAGTCTACAGTAACCAAAACAGCATGGTGCTGGTACCAAAACAGATATATAGACAAATGGAACAGAACAGAGATCTCAGAAATAATGCTACACATCAACAACCACCTGATCTTCGACAAACTTGACAAAAACAAGCAATAGGGAAAGGATTCCCTATTTAATAATTCATGCTGGGAAAACTGGCTAGCCTTAGGCAGAAAACAGAAACCGGACCCCTTCCTTACGTCTTATACAAAAATTAACTCGAGATGGATTAAAGACTTAAATGTAAAAGCTAAAACCATAAAAAACCCTTGAAGAAAATCTAGGCAATATCATTCAGGACATAGGCATGGGCAAAGACTTCATGACTAAAACACCAAAAGCAATTGTAGCAAAAGCCAAAATTGACAAATGGGATCAAAGTAAACTAAGGAGCTTCTGGTTAGCAAAAGAAACTGTCATCAGAGTGAACAGGCAACCTACAGAATGGGAGAAAATTTCTGCAATCTATCCATCTGACAAATGTCTAATATCCAGAATCTACAAGGAACTTAAACAAATTTACAAGAAAAAAAACAACCCCTCAAAAAGTGGGCAAAGGATATGAACGGGCACTTCTCAAAAGAAGACATTTATATGGCCAACAAACATATAAAATAAAGCTCATCATCAATAGTCACGAAAGAAATGCAAATCAAAACCACAATGAGACACCATCTCATGCCAGTTAGAATGGCGATTATTATAAAGTCAGGAAACAACAGATGCTGGTGAGGCTGTGGAGAAATAGGAATGCTTTTACACTGTTGGTGGGAGTGTAAATTACTTCAACCATTGTGGAAGAGAGTGTGTCAATTCCTCAAGGATCTAGAACCAGAAATCCCATTTGACCCAGCAATCCCATTACTAGGTATATACCCAAAGGATTATAAATCATTCTACTATAAAGACTCATGCACACATATGTTTACTGCAGCACTATTTACAATAGCAAAGACTTGGAATCCACCCAAATGCCCATCAACAATAAACTGGATAAAGAAAATGTGGCACATATATACCATGGAATGCTATGCAGCCCTAAGAAAGAATGAGTTCATTCCTTTTGCAGGGACATGGATGAAGCTGCAAGCCATCATTGTCAGCAAACTAACACAGGAACAGAAAACCAAACACCACATGTTCTCACTCATAAGTGGGAGTTGAACAATGAAAACAGATGGACACAGGGAGGGGAACATCACACACCAGGGCCTGTCACGGGTGGAGGACAAGTGGAAGGAGCGCATTAGGACAAATACCTAATGCGTGTGAGGCTTAAAACCTAGATGACAGGTTGATAGGTGCAGCAAATCACCATGCTGCTATGTAACAAACCTGCACGTTTTGCACATGTATCCCAGAACTTAAAAAAAAAAATCTCAATTCTGCAATGTATAGTAAGTACATCTTAACATCATGAACATTTTACATTAAAACCTTTAGATTATATGAAAATTTATAAGGTAGCAATTTAATAATGTAAATACGATGGCAGTATAAAAACAGACATGTTAATTTAATAATGTTAAAATAAAGAAAATAAAACAAATTTGTCTACAAACTTGGATTAAAAATAGTAAAATATTATGTTTATGTTAAAAAAACTAGCTGATCATACATGCATACATCTTTATTAGTACTACATTGTCTTAATTACTCTAATTTTATACGCAGTCTTGAAACTAGGTACTTTTAGTTTTCCAAATTTGTTGCCTATCAAGGTGATTTGCCATTCTAGGTCCTTTGACATTCTAAGGAAATTTCAGAATTTCAGCTAGATAATTTCAGAAAGAAGAAATCCAGCTAGGATTTGATTGGGGTGATCGATGTGGGAGGAGTAAACATCTTAACAGTATTGAGATTTACAGCTTAGAAATTCCATTCCATTTATTTAGGTCTTTATTTATCTCAGCAATATTTTGTAGTTTCAAGGGTACAGATGTTTCCTGTTGTTTTCAGAATTATCCCTAAGTACTATACATTTTGATACTATTGTAAATGTTGTTATTTTAATTTTTTCTCTTTCCATTGACGGTCTTAAATCATAATTTAATTGGGTAATACAACCGGGTTTTGAAAAAAGTTTATATATACACACAAACACGCATATATATTATATATAAACCAAATATATATATATATATAATATACATTTTATTTTTTCTGAATTTTGCACACTGGCTGTGCTATTATATCTTGTTATAATTGTACTTAATAACACTCAGCCTGTTTTCAAGGACAATATATCCAAAAACATGGCATGTTTCAGTTTATTTAGCATCACAAAACTCTCAAATTGTACTTACTTTTGATGGCAGTGGTGGCCCCTCTGGAGTGGCCACTGCGAGAGCGCCAGCTGCAGTGGGGGAGGTGCAGTCCGGCCTGCGTGCTTCACAGAGCCAGCCGGGGCCAGAAACAGGCAAGAACCCTGCACCGTACAGAGTTGGCGGGGCGCGAGCACCATGCTCCCACCATGCTCCCAGGTGCAGTTGCAGCGGCCCAGCTGTGGCTCTGGACCTGGGCATCCCTGTGCTCTTGGGGGCCAGGGAAACACTCTGACCTTGCAGGCTAGGAAGTGCTTGCTCCTGTTCCTTGGCCTCTCCCTGCTCCCAGGGCTTGCTTTGGTGTGAAGCAAAGTTGTGGCTGAGCCCGGGGAACTGTTGCGACCCAGACAGGCATGTGCGTGATATAGGGCTGCTGACGTACCAGCCTCCAGCCGCCTCAGCCCCCTCCAGACTCTGGGCACTAACGAGAACGGGAGGGAGGCTGCGGGGCTGAGGGTGGCTGGGCATGGGCCTGTGGGCACCCCTTAGCGTGGACAGCCTGGGCACCGCAGCCGGTATATTGATGGCGGTGGGAAGCTAAGAGGTTTCCGGGCGGGAAGAGCTGGGTCCCCAGTGAAACCCCACCTTCAAGCCAGGGATGACCCAAAGGCTGGGGGCCAGGCTGCCAGTTCCGGGTGGAGTCCGCTACCCGGATGGTGCTTTTTCCAGGCCCGCCCATGGCTGGTCATGGACCAATCAGCATTCACTTCCTCCATTCTGAGTCTAATTTCAGTCAGACTCACTGGGACGACCTGCCTGCAGAAAGGAGCTACTCACTTTGGGTCTCCTGAGAGCTGTTCTGTCAGTAAAGCTCCCCTCCACCTTGCTAACCCTCCAGTTGTCCTCAGTGTGACCTCATTTTTCCTGGATGGGGGACGAGAACTCAGGACCTGCCAAACAGCGGGAGCAAAAGGAGCTGTAACACGCTCCTGGCCGGCTCACAGGGTTGCCGGTGGTAAAACGCTCCCTGACTGGGAGTGAAGAGTGGCGACCGTCCTGGGGGCCTAGAACTCGGGATTCCCTGGGCCAGACCTGCTGTGACACTAATGCCCTCCATCTATGCCGGGTGGCCGCCCCACGTAACAGGAAGCAGCACCAGGGCCAGTTTCCATGAACCAGAGTAGGGCGGAGGGACTAAAAGCTGTCACACAAATGAGCCGAATCACACCCCACCCCCGAAATTCCTCTTTGTGCTGCAGAAGAAGAGAAGGAGAGAAGAGCTGCAGCCTTTCTGGGAGTACAGACCTCAGGGCTCCCCGAACCAGGGCTGAGACACGCCTCTTTCGGGCTCTGCAATTTCTGGCATCTCTGAGCTTTTGGGCATTACCACGCTTATGACCCCAGTGGAAGCCTCTTGCAGTACACGGTGCCGGTACCTGTGCAGGCACCTGGAGCTGCCCATCCCGCTGCAGCAGCCGATGTGCCTGGATTTGTGGAACCATATAATTTTCTGCCTCAGCTGCTTGCTCACTCACACAGCCCTCGCTGCTCCACTCCTAGCTTGCCCTTGGCAGGCGTGGGATCTGGGCTGGTAGTCCAAGCTGAGTACAGCCTGCTGGGCTGAGTGGGCAGAACAAGATCAACAGGTAAGAGCAATACTCAAGCAGAAGGCACCGCTAGCCACAGAGGTTTCTGGCTGGTGTAGCGACACCCAAGGATCCTGTGACACTTTTTAAAAACTGGAATACTAAAAGAATACAAAATCGGCTCATAAGCAAACATATAACTACATATGACAATTATATAAATACTAATCCAACCACTTTTTATTTATTTATTTATTTGTTTATTTATTTATTTATTTTTGAGATAAGAGTCTCACTCTGTTGCCCAGGCTGGAGTGCAGTGGTGCGATCTCGCCTCACTGCAACCTCCAACCTCTGCCTCCGGGTTCAAACGATTCTCCTGCCTTAGCCTTTCTAGGAGCTGGGATTACAGGCACCCACCACCATGCCCGGCTGATTTCTGTATTTTTAGTAGAGATGGGGTTTCACTCTGTTGGCCAGGCTGTCGAACTCCTGCCCTTAAGTGATCCACCGGCCTCGGCCTCCCAAAGTGCTGTGATTACAGGAGTGAGCCACCGCACCTGGCAAACCACTTTTTAATTTTACGTTTATATTCTTACTCTTTTTTTTTTCTTCTCTTGGAACTGTCTTATGTTGTTTATTTACTTTGGGTTTCATTTCTCCCCTGTTTTTTCCGTAATCTACTTTCTAATATTTTACTTAATGTTATGCTCCTTTTTGAGACTTTAAAAAAGTTGTGTAACTTTTGCTTTGTATCACAAATACATATACATATCTAATTAAATTAAAGCAAGGACTCAAACAGATATTTGTGCAGGATTTTCATTAGCAATATTATTCACAATAGCCAAAGGGAGGTAGCAACCCCAGTGAATATTTATGGATAAGTGAATAAACAAAATGTAGTGTACACTACAACATATTATTCAGCCTTAAAAAATAAATTCTGACAAATTCTACAAGATAGATGAAACTTAAAGACATTATGGTAAGTGAAATAAACCAGTCACAAAAATAAAATATTGTATGATGCCAATTATAGGAGTTACTTGAAGATGTCAAATTAGTAGAGACAGAAAGTAGAAATGGTGATTGCCAGAGTCTGGAAGGAGGGAAGAATGGGGAGTTATGTTTAATGGGTACAGAGTTTTGGTTGGAAAAGAAGAGAAGTTCTGGAGATGTATAGTGATGATGGTTCCAAAACAGTGCAAATATACTTAATGCCACAGAGCCATGCACTTACAATGATTAAAAAGATACATTTTATGTTCTGTATTTCTTTCCAGAATAAAAACACCCTGCAATTAAAGCATAGAAATGTAGTATATTATATACAGTTTCATAATGATATTTTAAAAGTTTGCATATAATTAGAATTTCGGCCGGGTGTAGTGGCTCATGCCTGTAATCCCAGCACTTTGGGAGGCTGAGGCGGGCGGATCACAAGGTCAGGAGATCGAGGCCATCCTAGCCAACATGGTGAAACCCTACTCTCTACTAAAAATACTCTCTACTAAAAATACAAAAATACTCTCTACTAAATAAAGTAAATACTCTCTACTAAAATAAAATAAAGTAAATAAAGTAATAAATAAAGTAAATAAATAAAGTAAATAAAATAAAGTAAATTCTATTAAATAAAGTAAAAATACTCTCTACTAAAAATACAAAAATTAGCTGGGCATGATGGCATGTGCCTATAATCCCAGCTACTTGGGAGGCTAAGGCAGGAGAATCGCTTGAACCAGAGAGTCAGAGGTTGCCCTTAGCAGAGATCGCACCACTGCACTGCAGCCTGGCAACAGAGCGAGACTCTGTCTCAAAAAAAAAAAAAAAAAAAAAAAGATTTTCAAAAGCCTTAATTTCAGATAAGGTTATCTAGGACATACCAATACAGATGTAAGAAAACCATAAAACATCTCTTTTTTCAATCAGATTTACTAGGAAAATTTTATCAAACCAGTCATTTTTGTTTAATAATATTACTGTATTCTTATTTCTAATAATCAAATTGTGGAAAAGCATCATATAGACTAAAATTACATTATCATACTGACTGCATAAAATAATTTTGAAAACAGTAGAAGTTATAAGTAGCCCCTATAAGTAAAACATGAGTACACAGAACAAAAAATTAATAGGATGCAATTCCAATAACACTGACCTGATTTCTTCATCTGGTAGTTTTTTTTTTTTTTATAATGGAAATTTAGTGTTTCGAATAACTCATCTAAGTTTTTGTTTGTATTTATAATTAATGAGATGCTATACAAACTTGAGTCAATGACACAGAATTCTACAAGATCAAGAAGTATCTTCTAGGGCCCTTTCTTTTCAAATTCTTTTTAAACTACCTAAGAGGCAGCTGATGCTCCATAAATTATATCATCTCCCTTACAGAATCTTTTTCCAAAAAATGTGTTCAGCATGAAATATTAGCTACAGAGTAAGCTAAATAAATTAAACATGAAATATAGTTTTGCCCTTAAAAATAATTTGCAATAAGATCTTGGTATTTGTTTTTCTGAAGTGAAGCATTCTTATAAAGTGTAATAACCTTGTGGGAGAAAACCTGCGGGGAAAATGGAGAAACACTGAAGTTTTAATTATCTTTCCTGAGGTTACAACCTTTATAATCTCTCTTAATAATCCTTGTGTGTGACAAAGCTCCTGCAGCTCCCTCAAAAGTGAGTGGCTGAGATTCCTGATGGCATAGTAGAACATTTCATTCAATCCCCTTTCTTTTCCAGTGCCTGTATTTCAGTATACAATTTCTATAAACCTTAGTTAGCTATTTCAACCTGAAATCACAATAACAATATATTCTACCTCAAGTTAGGCAGTTCCTCTGAGTGTTTTTTTTTTTTTTTTTTTTTTAATTCTCAAGATTGTACCTATGGGATTCTAAAGAATCTACAAAAATAAAAATGTTTTTAAAAGGAGTGAGAGAGAGAGAGAGAAGAAACTATATAGTTCATTCTGTTATTGTTACTAAAACTCAGCATTATTCTCTGTTAATTTAATTTAAATTGGTGATATCATTTAATATTTATATCTTCAACAAAAATTTGAAATCACGAATAAGAAATTTAATTTGCTAATAAATATGTTTGAGTTGAATTCAAATCCTTATGTTACCTTAAATAAAGAGTACAAGTTGAATTATGATACAGAAAACTTTATCCCTCATTATCCAATAATCAGAGCTATATTAAACTTGAAATAAAATGGTTTCAATTATGAAAATTCTTGATAAGTTATACCCAAAATTTTGCTTTAATGAAATAGATTTAACTAAGTAATAGCATTATCGGCTTAAATGTGTTCAGTCTAGCAACTCAAAGGCCTCCTAATATTTACAATAGCTTGATAGTTACATTTGGCAAGCATTGATTTTCCTATCACTGTGTGTACAGCATACTCTGAATTTCAGAATTCCAATTTTCCCTCTGCTGTTTGGGCACATTGATTAACATCTTTGTGACTCAATATGTTCACTCTTAAAATTGTAATAATGATAGTACCTAGGTATTCAGTTTTTATGATGTGATGTGTATTAAATGCATCATAGTTTCTGCCAGCTAGTAATTTCTCAATAAATATTTGCTAATGCTTTAGTGCAAACAGAAAAATGGGTTTTAATAATGTTGATGCTATTGATTCTCCTCATATAGGACGTTTAATTGTTTCTAAAAGAACTTGCATTTAAGTTGCGTCACTATTTTGTGTTCAGACTGAAAATACTATATAGTCATATTTAAGAAAAACAAGTCTTACATGAATGTCTTAATAACAAAATTCATAAATGAACTTAAGGAAGAACAGGGAAGATGGAATAATGCTTTGTGGCATAGAAGGCATTTGTTGGAAATCTTTCAGCTCAACTAAGACTTGAAACAAAATTGAAAATATTTACAAAAAATTTAAATGCAGTATTGACCCTGATGAGTTTCTGAGGAAAATACAGTCCAACGTTATTCAAAAGAGACTAATCAAAGTAGTTCTTAAGAAAATGTTTTGAAAAGAGATTATAAAATGAAGATCAGGTATGTAATTATCTTAATAATCTAGTCATGAGATAAAAAGCATTGAGTATTTTTTGTTTGATTGGTTGCTTTCTTTTGTCACAGAAAAATGACAGTTTCAAGAGTCATTCTTTGTTAAGCATAGAGAGCATTTTACATTTTGAACCAGTGTCATATGGTGCTAAGAAGGTTAATATCCCAATTTGTGTCTAAGTCGACAATTTTGTTCTCAATCAAAATACTTTATTCACATAACTGATGAGTGTCTGCACTTGATTTAGTGCTGAAATGTCAAACTAGGACTCGTGAAAAAAGTAACTTAATATTAGAGTTGCAAGAGGCTTAAATTGAAAATAATGATTCAATTCAACTCATCACTACTGAAATAAGGAAACTGAAAACAAAATATATGCAACTACATGAACATTGGCTTCTCTCCTAAGAATCAAAACCCTTAAATGGCCGAGACAGAAAATTATCTGGTTCCACAAGTTTCTGGGAGATCATTAGGTGCAAAACACATCAGCCTGTAGAGTAGCTTAATAAACCTCTTACACCCCATTCCATCCCCATCTGGGACCAGCGAAAGGATTACTGCTTCTTGGGAAGATGTGGAGCAAAACTACTTCTGCACCAGGGGAGGGACAAGGATTGTCTTGGGGCTCCAAATTTTGCACCAAAGCAGAAATGTGCACCTATGGTCAAGAGTGGGAAAACCAAAGGTGCATTGATCCTATGGAAGAAGAAACAAAATATTGTGTCCCTATTGTGGTGTAGGAGACATGCAATAATATAAAGCAAAGGTTTTCTACCACTGAGGTGGGAGGAGGGCAACGTAGTATTTCTTCTCAAAAAAATTAATACAGATAAGTGACAGTTTGACTCCTACTAGAGTGAGAGTTAGGAAGCCCGTCTCTGAGTGTCTGATTTTCAGGCTGGCTCAAAAATAACCAGAATCATCCCTCTGCTCACAACATGAATTTTGTACCTAGTCAAAAGAAATATTGTTCTATAGTTAAAGAGGAACAAGAAAGTGGAGGGAGACCATCTCTATTACACTGGTGTGTAGGGATTGCTAAAAGCTAATGGTGGAACAGGAGCATTGACATATGCCCTGCAGAGCCTCAGGCCCCACACTGGACACAGGATAGTAGCAGCCCCACTGATGGAGGAATTTGAATTATATGGTTCACTGATTGTTCTGACAACAAGGACAAAACCTAACCCAGGTCAACTTTGAAAATATTGACTTAGCTCTTGCTCCTGCCCAGACTAATATCATGAAAAAACAAAAGTATAAAACAAGCAGAGCATAAATAATGATCTCATGATTTACTACTTTTCTACCCCTGATGATTTGCATTACTTTATAAATTGGGAGGCACATAAAAGCAGGTAAAAACAAAACAGAAAGAATGTTGTCAAAATGTAGTGAAATCAACAGAATCAGACTTAGAGAGAATATAGATGTTGGAACACACATGAAAGTAATTTAAAATAATAATGATCAAAATTTTAAAGGATCTAGTAAACAAAAAGACACCCTGTATGAACAGATGAGGAATTTCATCAGAGATGGGAAAAATGAAAGACAAATGCTAGAAACAAATGAAAATATGATAACAGGAATGAAGAATCACATGGGAAAGCTGATTAGTGAACTGGTCGGAGCTAAAGAAAGAGGCACTACATTTTATAGTAGGTCCAATATAAATTAATTAAAAGGAAGCACAGAGGCAAAACAAACAAAGAAAAACAAAACCAAACAAACAAACACAAATTCAAGAGAGTTCACGAATTCTGTGATAGTGTAAAATGGATTAAAATACAATTAATTGAAATCCATGAAGGAAATTACAAAGAGAATTGGAGAGAAGAAATATTTGAAAAGATAGCTAAAGAAATCAGATAACCTCAAAGAGCTCCAAGAAAAATTAATCCAAAATTTAAGCACACCTAGAATAATCATACAAGTCAAACTGCTGAAAACCATAGAATTAAGAAAAAAATATTGAATTTCATCACAGAAAAATAGAAATATTATCTAAAGAAGAACAAAAATAAATATTATAGTGAACTGTTTGTCAGAATTTCTATAGGCCAGAAGCCATTGATATGAAATCTTAAAAGAATTGAAAAAAGTCAACCCATCATCCTATACCCATTAAATATATAACTAATAACATTTAAATGAGAACATTTTTAAAAAAAATTAGCAGTGGAAGCATCCATTGCTGACAGGATTACACTAATCTAAATGTAAAAGGGGTTTTTTAAGACAGAAGGAATATAGATCCAGATGGAAATTGAAACTATGCAAAGAAATGAAGAAGGTAGGAAAAGATAAAAATAAGAATGCAAAGCTCAATTATTTTCCATTGTTCTAAAGATAATTGATTGTCTAAATTAAAAAAAAGTAACTTTATACTATGGAACCGTGGTGCCCAAACTTGGCAGCAGGGACTGGTTTCATGGAAGACAATTTTTCCATGCACAGAGGATGGGTGGAGGGTTTCAGGATGAAACTTTTCCACATCAGATCAGACATTATATTCTCATAAGGAATGTGCAACCTAGATCCCTCGTATGCACATTCACAATAGAGTTTGCACTCCTATGCGAATCTTATGCCATGGATATCTGACAGGAGGCACAGCTCAAGGGGTAATGTTCACTCACATGCAGCTGACATCCTGCTGTGTGTCCAGGTTCCTAACAGGCCAGGAACCTATACTGGTCTGTAGCCTGGGGGTTGGCGACCCTGCTGTGCAGATCATAATATTTGAGAGTATAATGCATGACATAAGTAGTACAGAATAAGGAAAGAAGGAAAGAGAAATACATACATTTAAGGCTTTTACACTCTATTTTTGTTAATATGAATGGTAGATTATCATAATTAGTTAAACTACATATTAAAATCTCTACAGTAACAACAAACATTTATAAAAGGTGGTTTATCCATTGTTTTTACAGAACTTCCAGTTTTTTATTTTTAAAGTAGTATTTGTGCTGTTATATATGAAGTAAGGTTAATCTTAAATATCCATGTTTTGAGAATTAGTGACAATGACAAACTAATTCATTTCAATATAGTTTTATTATTATATATTAATATTTTAATATTAGTTATTAAAATAAGCATTTAAAAATCCCATCCCAACATTAGGACAATATATTACAAATAATATTTTAAAATTGGTATGTACAGCATTAAAGTTTTCTGTTATTCTATGAAGTTATTTCAATTAATTTTATGATTGCACATAACATAGATATGGAATTGCATAAATGTCACATAAAAAAGTTGCCAATTATCTTATATTTGTGTTTTTTTCCTTTCATAATGTTAAATAATATTTTAAATGAAGGCAGGAATTTCAAAATCATCAATATATACAATAATTTTCTGGATTTCTTTGTCTTTATTATTCTAACTCTTTTTTTTTGCTACGATATTTTATTTTTATTTCACATTCACACTAAGTTTCTTTGCTTCTCAGCTTCCTGGTATATTAACTTTCCCAGATTTTTTATCATGTAGCATCTTTCAGTTTTTTCACCTGTTAAAGATTTCTTTCCTAAATTCTTATTCTTTCACAAGATGGGTACACTAGATTAAGTGAAATTTGTATACTATAAACCTTAAAGCAACCGCTAAAATAAAAAAAAAAATAAAGTTATAGTTAATAAGCCAACAAAGGTGATGAAATAGAATTACAAGAAAATAATTAATTAAAAAATCACAACAAAATGTGGGAACAGATAACTTATGGGAAATATAGCAAACTAAAAAGTGAGCAAGTAGAATTAAACCTAATCCTATTTCAATTAAACAACAGAGATTATCAGACTAGATAAAGAGAGAAAGAACTATGTGCTGACTACAAGAGAGTTGCTTATATTAGGAAACCAAAATTAGATTAAATGCAAAATTGTGGAAAACGTACCGTTTTAATACTAGTCTAAGGAGGACTGTAGTAGCTATGTTAATATCTTACAAAGTGCATTTTAGACTAAGGATTATTACTAGAATAGAGAAGGCTACTTTATAATAATTAAGGGATCAATTTAGTAAGCAGACAAAACAATTCTAAGCATGTATTTACCTAATAACAGCTCATTAAAATGTATGTAGTAAAATAAATGTTATTTTTTACAAATATTTCAGGAAAAATATAATATTACAAAAATGGACTTCAACTCAGTCATTGTGTCACAAACACAAAATGACTACAAGTAGATCAGACATCTGAATATAAAATCTTAAACTTTAAAACTTTTTTTAAGAACAAAGAGACTACAATCTTTGTGAACTTTGGGTTAAGCAACAATTTCTTAGATTTGACATCAATAGCACAGTCTATAAAACACAAATTGATAAATTGTTGTTCATGTATATTAATAGATTTTGCTCTTTGAAAGACAATGTTAAAAGAAGAAGTCAAGATGCAGACTGGAGAAATATTTGCAAATCATATATTTGATAAACTGCAAAAAACTTATCCACCACAATCAAGTTGGCTTTATGCCTGGGGTGTAAGGCTGGTTCAACATACACAAATAAATAAGCATGATTTATCACATAAACACAACTAAGGAAAACAAAAACACATGATTATCTCAATAGACGCAGAAAAGGCCTTGTATAAAATTCAACCTACCTTCATTTTAAAAACTCTCAATAAACTAGGTATTGATGGAACATATGTCAAAATAATAAGAGCCATTTATGGCAAACCCATGGCCGACATCATACTGAACAGGCAAAAGCTGGAAGTATTCCCCTTGAAAAATGGCAAAAGAGAAGGATACTCTCTCTTATCACTCCTATTCAACATAATATTGGAAGTTCTGGCCAGGGCTATCAGGCAAGAGAAAGAAATAAAGTCTATTCAAATAGAAAGAGAGGAAGTCAAACTGCCTCTTTGTGCAGTTTATCTAGAAAACCCCATTGTCTCAGCCCAAAACCTTCTTAAGCAGATAAGCAACTTCAGCAAAGTTTCAGGATAAAAAATCAATGTGCAAAAAATCACAAGCATTTCTATACATCAACAATAGGCAAGCAGAGAGCTAAATCATGAATGAATTCCTAATCACAATTGCTGCAAAGAGAATAAAATACCTAGGAATGCTTCTAACAAGGGAAATGAAAAACCTCTTCTAGGAAAACTACAAACCACTGCTCAAAGAAATAAGAGAGGACACAAACAAATGAAAACATTCCATGCTCATAGATAGGAATAATCAATATCATGAAAATGGCCATACTTTCCAATGTAATTTATAAATTCAATGCTATTCCCATTACACTACCATTGTCATTCTCCACAGAATTAGAAAAAAACTACTTTAAAATTCATATGGAATCCAAAAAGAGCTTGTATACCCAAGACAATCCTAAAGGAAAATAACAAAGCTGGAGGTATCACACTCCTCAACTTCAAACTATACCACAATGCCACAGTAACAAAACAGTATGGTATTGGTACAAAAACAGAAACATAGACCAAATAAACAGAATAGAGATCTCAGAAATAAGACTGCACACCTACAACCATTTGATCTTTGACAAACATGAAAAAAACAAGCAATGGGGAAATGATTCCCTATTTAATAAATGGTGCTAGGACAAGTGGCTAGCCATATGCAGAAAATTGAAATTGGACCACTTCCTTATACCTTATAAATAATTAACTCAAGATGGATTAAAAACTTAAATGTGAAACCCAAAACTATAAAAACCCTAGAAGAAAATCTAGGCAATACCACCAAGGACATAGGCATGGACAAAGATTTCATGATGAAAACGTCAAAAGCAATTGCAACAAAAGCAAAAAAATTGACATATGGGATCTAATTAAACTAAAGAGCTTCCACACAGCAAAAGAAACTATCATCAGAGTGAACAAACAACCTACAGAATGGGAGAAAGTTTTTGAAATCTATCCATCTAACAAAGGTCTAATATCCAGAATCTACAAAGAACTTAAACAAATTTACAAGAAAAAAAAAACCATTAAAAAGTGGGCAAAGGACAAGAACAGACACTTCTCAATAGAAGACATTTAGATGGCCAAGAAGCACATGAAAAAAAGCTCAACATCACTGATCATTAGAGAAATGCAAGTCAAAACCACAGTGATATACCATCTCATACCAGTCAAAATGGAGATTATTAAAAAGTTAAGAAACGACAGGTGCTGGCGAGGCTGTGGAGAAATAGAAATACTTTTCCACTGTTGGTCAGAATGTAAATTAATTCATCCATTGTGGAAGACAGTGTGGTGATTCCTCAAAGAATTAGAACCAGAAATAACATTTGACCCAGAAATCCCATTACTAGGTATATACACAAAGGAATATAAATCATTCCATTACAAAGATACATGCATGTGTATGTTCCTTGCAGCACTATTCACAATAGCAAAGACATTGAAGCAACCCAAATGCCCATCAATTATAGGCTGGATAAAGAAAATGTGGTACACATACACCATGGAATACTATGCAGACATAAAAAGGAATGAGATCATGTCCTTTGCAGGAACACAGATAAAGCTGAAAGTCATTATCCCCAGCAAACTAACACAGAAACAGAAAACAAAACGCCCCATGTTTTCACTTATAAGTGGGAGCTTAATAATGAGAACACATGGACACAGGGAGGGCGACAACACAAACTGGAGTCTCTTGGGAGTGGGGGCAGGGGTGGGAGAACATCAAGATAAATAGCTAATGCATGCTGGGCTTAATACCTAGGTGATGGGTTGATAGGTGCAGAAAACCACCATGGCAAATGTATACCTATGTAACAAACCTGCAGGTCCTGCACATGTATCCCAGAACTTATAAAATAAAATAAATAAATAAAATATATATATGAAATTCTCAAAACACAATCATAAAATAAATAAATTCAATAAAAAAGGGAAATATAGAAAAAGCAAAAGTTCATGATGAAATGCCAATATAATTAGTCAGAGAAATGCAAATTAAAACCACAGTGAGATATCACTTCACCTATTCCAAAAGCCAAAATTTACAAGACTGACCAGATGAAGTATCCGTAAGGATGTGGAAAAAGAAGGACCTTTAGATATTGCTGATGTGAATATAAATCCAGCAAAAGCAGGACTGATTGGAAAACGGGGAGAACAATTACCACAAGGAAGATGTAAATGTTATTAGTAAAATAAGGGAGAAAATGTTAAGTAGGCAGGAAAACAAATAAATATAATTTAAAAACACCTTCAGTACTGGTCTCACATTGGCCTACATATTTACGTATTCTTATAATTTGATTTAGTTCTAGGAAAAAAAAATAAAGATATGTGAAAATGAATCTTGAAATAGTTACCAAGTTGATGCCAGGAAGCTAATCTGCAATGTGCTGTGAAGTCCTCACACACCCAAAGAAACATTCTGTTGAAGAAAACATTCCAGGTCAGGTGTACCATTCATCCTCCTCAACATTTGTTCTCTGACTGTTGGTTGTTGGGGAAAAAAAAAAAAAACAGTGTTCTCCAAGTTCACAAAATTCTAAAATAAAAGAAAAAATGCCTAAAAAATGAATTAGGAAAGAGAATACTTTTTAATAATATGCAATAATAAGTGGGATCATATGAAGCCATTTTCACCCTCTTCATTGCCATTCACAAAGTAATATTAATTAAAGAAATAAAATTTCGATTAAAATTAAAATTACATATTTATAAGTATATTAACATTGAAGAAGATGTTTAATGCAAAATATTTAATAAATACTAGTTTCTTAGATAGCTAATGGTTTCCTAAAAATAGAGGTGGAAGTTTTAGTATGATACACAGCTGTCAATGAGATTGGTTTGTCAATAAATTGTAAAAGTAAGAAAACTACAAAATAGAAATGAAAGTCAGAAAAGAGGCCTAGTGAATTTTATTTTGTATTACATTTACTTTTTTTCTGTTCAGAGAAGACATAATATGCCAATAATTGTTTTAGCCCCACAATTTATTTCCATTTTCTTTCCCCAAGATTATTTTTTAGAACCTTTGGGTAGCTTTAACAGGCAATTGAAGATACTTATGATTGAATGGTTTAAAGCTTAGGAGATAAAATATCATTGTAAATAATCTTTTAATATCATTCCTACATACAGATTCAACTATTACATGCCACTCAGACTTGGAAAATTTGAGAAATGGTGGTTTTAGTTAAACATTCAGAAATATTTTTCCTTATTGTTATTAATTTATGACCACTCACACCTTCTGCCAGAATTGATTTCTGAGATTTATCCCATAATCATAGTACCTTAGAATATCCCATGTTAGCCATGCTCCCAACAAAGCCTAAAGGGACACTAGAACATAAATTTATAAATATAAATATGCATTCTCTTCAAAAGATTACAAGAACAGAAATCTCATGAAGCATTGGAGATGAATATATCTGATATTCAGAGTTCAAATTTTCAGGATTAGAATAATCCACAAAACGATTAATGTGGTATTTTTTACATATAATAGACTTTTTCTAAATTTTCTATATTTCTACAACTCATACTCAATCATCAGTATATTCAAATCTCTTTCTCCTCCACAAATCAAGTGACATTATTGTCACAAAATCACCATTGTCAATGAAGACAATATTCGTATTCAATCAAATTCTCAGGAATCTTTGAAACTTTCTCATCTCTTGGCTCCTGTCTGTTCTCTGCTGGTTTTCCACTTTCAGTCTCGTATATCAGCTTATCTTCATATTCCCATCCTCCAATGTTGGTATTCCTGAAAACTTTGTCCTAACGTGCTCAGCTCTATGTGCTTGCTGTACTTTTATCTGAACAACCGTGTACACTCTCAACTCCATGATTTGCTCTCCTGAGCACTAAATCTTATTTTGTAACTGAGAGCTTATGCTTAGGTATATCAAACATACTGCAAATACTTATTACCTAAAATGGGAAGCATTATTTTCTACCCAAAGACAACACTTTCTTATGATTCTTTAACTCAATAAATAGAATTATTGTTTAATAGTTTTGACATATGTGTGTATGTGGGGTATGTATATAATACAATATAGATATCATATATATACTGAGTGGTGACCACATGGGATCGAGAAATATGTCTACTTGTGGATGTCACAACTTATTTGGGAGTTCTATCATGATTCCTATGTATGCTAATTCCCGGGGAAGAAAGTACACAATCTTTTTCCAAAAATTCTGATGCCATTAAGCCAGTTATTTATCGGCTTTAATTTTTCTTTTTCCCTAATACCCTGGAGAAATATTTTATTCTTAAATTCTAGTGAAGGGGATTAGGGCAAATGAAATAATAATTATTATCCTTAATATAGCAGTTTTACATCTAGAAAATTATTTTGTAAACTAAATTCTAATACTTGATGATTTTTTTTTCTGATTCTGCTGAGATTACTGACTTATGTGGCAAAGGATGTCTTATGTCAAGTGGCCCAAGAGGGAATATATCATTGGATAAAGTAAATACAGATAGAGAAAAATGTGTATATTGGTTATTACTTCATATTACCATCAGATTACATATATTATTATGACACTCTGTATTAATTCTTTTTCCATCAAGCTAGGATACACTTTTGTTTTAAGAATCATCATTCATTACTATCCTACTGTGAAAAAATCCTACTAGGCTTTTTCTTACTACTCTTATTTTTAGCACTATATTTTTAACTCAGTGTAAGTCATACTATAGCTAAGACTCATTTTGCTAAAGAACAGGAATAAATATATCTAGATAATTTAATTTTAAATTTGATGTCATCTAAATTATCTTTTGAAATTACTAATTTTTCCTTTTTCACTAGTAATGATTATTTATTAAATTAGTCTTTAGGCTAATATTAAAAACAAGCATTTAAAAATTAGAGGAAATTTTGTTAGAATATTTGTTGATGTTAAAGTGCATGACCCTCCTCCAGTAAACATAACAGATTTCTTCTGCTTAACTAGTATTTGAGTTCTTTATTGTTTTCAGGAAACAATGATATATTCTTTCTTTTTTGATATTTAATACATATAAATGTAATGAGTCTACACCAAAAATTTTATTTTAATTCTTTTTTTTTCAGATAAGCAACAACATTAAAAAGAATTCTGAGCATCATACATTCCAGAACATTCATACAGGGTAAGTAACATTTCCTTTCAATTGTAGTGTTGTTGGCATTCTCTAAAATCTGCTTCTCTTCTGCGTCTCAGTGAGAATTTACTTCAGGCTTAATATCTGAATTTATTCAGTGTATTCTCAGGCTTTCTACATTATAAGTAAAGTGCTACTATGGAGACACTCCTGGGATTTTTAAAGGAAAAAGCCTTTGGATAATGTGAAAATAACAAAGATCTTTCTTTGTAAATTTGAGAATGACTGTCATGCTCCATTACATCTCCTAGAATGTTCAAAAACTTAAGGGTCCTCCCAGTTTCTTATTCTCAGATGCCATTTCTCAAAGTGATAGTGAACTATTTCCTACTTTCAACTGGGTTTTCTCTGCAATATGTGGTTAGTGTGAAGTACAGAAACTCAATATCTTCTGGTATTAATGTAATTGCCATATGTGCATTTTAAGTCGGTGGATAATAAATATGAGAAGAGCTGCTAAAAAAAATTATTTCCAAAGCCCTGCTAGAACTCTCTCAGGGGCACTAAACTAAGGTTGAGAAGTGATCATTCAGCATGCTCACCAATATTGGGGCAGCTACCGTTTCTCCCTGAAGAGCAGCTAAGCTTTTCTCCCTTAGCAGCTTCAAGTTGCCTCTATTGCCCTCTACTATCAGGCCTCTTGCTGAACTATTTTTAAATTCAAAATACATCCTTTCTCAATTGCTAAACCCCTGGAGAACATTGCCACAACAAGAACACATTTTTTACATGCATTAAGAATAAAGGAGCTTGTCATCTAAACAGTGTGAACTACGACCAAAATACCTTAGGTTCCTGTGGCAAATAAGTGCGTACCCACAGCTGGTTTTTTGTCACTGAGCTCATAAATACTGAGACATTCAGAGACTAGAAAATTTAATGTAGTAGACAAATAGATTTTTCAAGGTTTGTTTTAATTATGGGATCCCACCTATTAGTTGTCAAACATATTAAATATATACCCATTTATCTAGACCTTAAGTTTTAATTTTATATACACACATTCCTTGTCTCAGGAACATGAAGAAAAGAGACTAACTTCACCTATTTTCCTAATTTAAAGAATCATATAAAGCTAAGGTGCTTTTTATTAAAAGTAGCAGGTCGTCTATTTATACATACATCTGAAGAGAAAACTCAAGCCTAACGTGCATAATTGCAGTTTACTTATAATTTTTTATTAAATCAATATTACTTCTATTGTGAGAATTGCAAATATATATTTAGCTCCTTTCTTTGCTGTTTTCTGATTATATGAAGACTTATTTTACATCTTATTCATGTTTATATTTAACATATTAATACAAAATGCTTAACATATTAACATTTAATACATTAGTATCAAACATATTTAATGTACTATTCTCTTAAAGTGTTGGGAAATTTTTTAGTCTCAAGAAGAATGAGTTCATGCTGTTATGTTTTTCAGAATTTTGTCAGAATACACATAGCCACATATGTGGGACTGCTGTTGACCATGGCCATAGGTCAAGAAAAACAGACTTTTCTGACTTGCTGCCCTCAGTAGATTTTGTTTTCATATTTTAAAAGGACGAGAAGGGGGATCTTAGGCAATTTGCCCAGTTCGGATACTGACAAGGGTGGTGAAGGATATGAAAAAGATGACCCAGAAGGAAAACATGAGGTATTTCTGAACATCTTAAATCTGTGTAGCCTTTTGGAAAAGTGAGACCAGATCCAAAGCACACTGAAATAATTTTGGCAACTCCACTGACACAGAACTCAGTCAATCTGAATTAAACTAAGGGTCACAGGGGAAATGTTACTCTAAGAAGCACATATTAAAATCACTCAGCTGCGGTGAAATAGACTCCCTGACAACATGGAGTATCAATTATCCAACATATAAAGTCAGTGATACAAATTGGACTACAATATATAAGGTTCATAAAGTCTTCTTTAAAGGACTGACAGATGACTTGGCTCATATGTAAACAATGTTTCTCAGCAGTTAACTGCACTGGCTGTAACTTGATAGTATCTATTGCTTGAAGAAATTATGCACTATGTAATTAAATAAATAGACTTTATCAAGAATAATGGTTTATTTTAATATTTTGGCATGTAGACTTTGAAAGAAGTTGGTAACATTTTAAAGGCTACTTTTAAGAAACAGCAGTATAATATGTTTCATAATGAAAACCAATAATGTAGTTGAAAATAATTCAATTTTCGATTGCAGCTAATTTCAAAGGCATAGAAATATTATCTCAATTAATAGAAGAAATAGCAACAATTCTATCATTTTTATGCAAATTTCTCTTAGTCCATTTAGTTTTAGATAGTATTTTTAAATTTTCATTTTTGAACAGGGCTAATCATAAAGAATAGATTCTATCCATATTTCACAATAGTTGACGTTAATAAGAAAAAAAAGGCCATCATTTTTTATACTGCGAGCATTTTACATTATTTTTTATTAGTGTAATTTCTAGTTTTATGGTGCTTCCCTCTTTTAAAAAGTCATGATTAACTCAAGGTGTCCAGTTAGTATAAGATCAGGGTTAATTGTAGTTATATGCCAAAATGGCAATATTCTGTATTATTGCCAATAGCATAATTTATTATTTGAATCAGAGACCATAGTATTCTGAATGCATGAGCATATTTTTAACATTTCAATGCATTCTTAATAATTAACTAGAGAGGAAACAAGAAATTATACTGATAGTTGCGGTTTACCTGAAGATATTTGAACATAAATGAACATTAGGATGAGAAATGTATGTTAACACTGTCTATGATGACATACAAGAATAAAAGTAGGGGAGTAAATAGGAGAATTTTTAAAAAACTTTCTGGTCATGTAAGTCAATTTGTATCAGTCATTTCTTAAAGCTTTATTGAAATGCAATAAACGGCCCCTACTTCAATTGTACATTTTGGTATTTTTTGGCATTTGTATATATCTAGGAAACCATCAACACATTAAAACAATGTACATATCCATAAAGTTTCCTCATTTTTTTTTCCATTCACTTCCTTCTGCCTATCCCTGTCCCATTCTCAGGCAACCAGTGATACACTTTCAGTAACTATCCATGAGTTTACATTTCCGTATAAACGGAATCATAGAGTATTATGCTTTTTTGATCACTCAGCATAATTATTTTGAGATTTATTCATGGCAAGACATGTATCTTATTCTTACCATTGAGTATTATTTCATTATAGACATATATCACAAAATGTTTATCAATAGTAAATTCACTTGTCAATGAACATTTAGACTATTCTCAGTTTTTGGCTATTGCAAATAAAGCTGCTATGAACATTAATGTACAATCCTTTAAATGGCATAGGCTTTTATGTTTTCATTTCTATTAGAAGTAGAATAGATAGATACATGTTTAGCATTGTGTAATATGAAAGAAACAAACCTGACAAAACTTTTCAAAAGTGGAAACTCCGCGAAGTGTCAAAGAAATTGGCTTTGTTAATCTTAAAAGTTGTTGAAAATACCTTACACGTGTCTTTATATAACATATCTTTTAAAAACACACTTTTATGTACTACCCCCACAGATGTTCTAGTATTTATTTCTGAAAGCTTGATGTAATTGACTAAACCATTTAGGGCCAGACCTCTGAAACAAAAGGCATTCACACTTTGCAATTTTAGGGAAATAATTTCATTTTCTCAAATAGAATCATGCAAAATCTTTATCTGATCATAACAAAATATCCCCTACTTGCTGTTAATAATCCATAGCTTTTATAAAATTAGCAAAAAGAGTTCATTTAATAATATAACCTGATGGCCAAAATTATCTTCCTTACTTAACATAATGCCTATTAAATGTAACTTTCTTCTGAAAAAAACAGACACATTTCTCTCAGAAAATTTTTAAAGATCAAACACATCTTTTTTTATTTTTTTAATTTCGTAACAATTGTATATATTTGTGTATATATATATTTATGAGGTACAAGGTAATACTTCAATACAGTAAATATTGTGGAATGAACAAATCAGGTTAATAATCCTATCCATCACCTGACATACTTATTACTTTGTTGTGAGAACATTTAAAATTCACTCTCAGCAATTTTAAAATGCACAATACATTATAATTAACTACAGTTATTTTGCTGTGCAATATATCACCAGAATTTCTTTCTCCTATCTTACTAAAGCTTTGTCCTGTCAAACACTTCTCCTTTTCCCACCCACCCTGCCCTTCTCCACCTCTGGTAAACCACCATTCTACTCTTTACTTGTAGGAATTCAAATTTTTAGATTCCACACAGGTGATATCATGAGTCATCTGTGTTTCTGTACCTGGCTTATTCCACTTAGCACAGTGTACTCTAAATTAATCCATGTTCTTGTAAATGACAGAATTTCATTTTTTCAAAAGGCTGAATAGTATTTCATTGTGTATATAAACTACATTTTTAAAATTCATTATTCAGTTAATGAGCACTTAGGTTGTTTCTAAATATTGGCTGTTGTGAATAATGCTGCAGTGTACACGACAATGCAGACCTCCCTTTTGACGTACTAATTTCACTTCCTCTGGACATGTATCTAGAAATGGGATTGGGATAATATGGTAATTCTTCTTATAGTTTGTGAGGAATCTTCATACTGTGTTTCAAGATGCTTGTAATTTTCATTCCTAACAACAGTGTACAAGGGTTTCCTTTTCTCCATATCTTTATCAACAGTTACTGCATTAGTCCATTTTTATGCTGCTGATAGAGACATACCCAAGACTGTGCAATTTACAAAAGAAAGATGTTTATTGGACTTAAAGTTCCACATGGCTGGGAAGACCTCACAATCATGGTGGAAGGCAAGGAGGAGTAAGTAACATCTTATGTGGATGGCAGCAGGCAAAGAGATAGCTTGTGCAGAGAAACTCCCGTTTTTAAAACCATCAGATCTCATGAGACCCATTAACTATCATGAGAAAAGCAGGAGAAATACCCATCTTCATGATTCAATCATCTCCCACAGGTCCCTCCCACAATTTGGAATTTGGAAGCTAAAAGATAAGATTTTGGTGGGAACACAGAGCCAAACCACATCATTCTACCCCTGGCCCCTCCCAGATCTCATATCTTCACATTTCAAAACCAATAATGCATTCTAAACCGTCCCCTAAAGTCTCAACTCATTTCAGCATTAACTCAAAGTCCACGGTCCAAAGTTTTATGTGAGACAAGGCAAGTCCCTTGCGCCTATGAGACTGTAAAATCAAAAGCAAGTTAATTACTTCCTAGATACAATGGGGGTACAGAAATTGGGTAAATTCAGCCATTTTAAATGGAGATATTGGCCAAAACAAAGGGGCTACAGGGCCTATGCAAGTCTGAAATCCAGCAAGCATTCAAATCATAAAGCTCCAAAATGATCTCCTTTGACTCCATGTCTCACATCTTGGTCATGGTGATGTAAGGGTGGGTTCCCATGACCTTGGGCATCTCCACCCCTATGACTGCAGGATACAGCCTCCTTCCCAACTGCTTTCACAGGCTGGTGTTGAGTGTCTGTGCATTTTCCAGGCACACGGCACAAGCTGTCAGTGGATCTACAGTTCTGATGTCTGGAGGACAGTAACTGTCTTCTCATAGCTCCACTAAATGGTGCCCCAGTGGGGACTCTGTCTGGGGGCTCCAACCCCACATTTCCCTTCTGCACTGCCCTGGCAGAGGTTCTCCATGAAGGCCCTGCCCCTGAAGCAAACTTCTGCCTGGACATTCAGGCGTTTCCATACATCCTCTGAAATCTAGGCAGAAGTTCCCAAACCCCAATTCTTGACTTCTGTGTACCCACAGGCTCAACACCATGTGGAAGCTGCCAAGGCTTGGGGCTTCCACCCTCTGAAGCAATAGTCCGCACTGCACCTTGACCCTTTTAGTCACGTCTGGAGTGACTGAGACACGGGACACCTAGTCCCTAGACTGCACAGAGCAGAGGGACCCTGGGCATGGCCCATGAAACCACATTTTCTTCCTAAACCTCTGGGCCTGTGATGGAAGGGGCTGCCACAAAGATCTCTGATGTGCCTTGGAGACATGTTCTCCATTGTCTTGGTGATTAACATTCAGCTCCTTGTTACTTATGCAAACTTCTGCAGTGGGCTTGAGTTTCTTCTCAGAAAATAGAATTTTCTTTTCTATCGCATTGTCAGGCTGCAAATTTTCCAAACTTTTATGCTCTGTTTCCCTTTTAAAACTGATTGCCTTTAACAACACCCAAGTCATATCTTGAATGCTTTGCTGCTTAGAAATTTCTTCTGTCAGTTACCCTAAATTATCTCTCTCAAGTTCAAAGTTTCACAGATCTTGAGGACAGGGGCAAAAGGCCACCAGTCTCTTTGCTAAAACATTGCAAGATTCACCTTTGCTCCAGTTCCCAAGAAGTTTCTCATCCCCATCTGAGACCACTGCAGCCTGGACCTTATTGTTCACATTACTATCAGCATTTTTATTAAAGCCATGCATCAAGTCTCTAGGAAGTTCAAAGGTTTTTCACATTTTCCTGTCTTATTCTGAGCCCTCCAAACTGTTCCAACCTTTGCCTGTTACCCAGTTCCAAAGTCGCTTCCACATTTTCTATTATCTTTTCAGCAATGCCCCACTCACTGGTACCAATTTACTGTATTAGTTTGTTTTCATGCTGCTGATAAAAAGGCATACCCTAGACTATGCAATTTACAAAAGAAGAGGTTTATTGGACTTACATTTTCATGTGACTGGGGAGGCCTCACAATCATGGCAGAAGGCAAGGAGGAGCAAATCACATCTTAAATGGGTGACAGCAGGCAGAAAGAGAGCTTGTGCAGAGACACTCCCATTTTTAAAACAATCAGATCTCATGTTACCCATTCACTATCACAAGAACAGCATGGGAAAGACCTGCCACCATGATTCAATCATCTTTCACAGGTTCCTCCGGCAACACATGGAAATTATGGGAGCTATAAAATGAGATTTGGGTGGGCAACAGAGCATCAAACCTTATCACTTATCTTCCATATTTTTGTTCATAGCCATACTAACATGTGTGAGGTGATATCTGATAGTGGTTTTACTTGCATTTCCCTGATAATTAGTGATATTGAAGATCTTTTCAATACACCTGTTAACCTTTTGTATGTCTTGTTTTAAGAAACGGCTACTCATGTTTTTTGCCTATTTTTTAGTAAACTTGCTTGTTTTCTTGTTTTTGAGAAGTTTGAGTTCCTTATATTTTGTTGATAAGCCCCTTATGTGATGGATAGCTTGAAAATATTCTCTCCCTATCTGTGGGTTGTCTCTTCACTCTATTATTGTTTCTTTTGTTTTGCAGAAACATTTTAGTCTGTTGCAATTCCATTTGTCTGTTTGGCTTTTGTTGCCTACGCTTTTGGTGTTTTAGGCAGGAAATTGTAGCCAAAAACAATGTTGTATTATTTTTGAAGTCAGGTAGTGCGATGCCTCTAGCTTTGTTCTTTTTGCTCAAGATTGCTTTGATTATTTGGAATCTTTTGTGGTTTCATAAAAATTTTAGAATTGATTTTTCTATTTCTGTGAGGAATGACAATGGAATTTTGATAGCGGTGGCACTGAATTTGTAAATTGCTTTGGGTAGTATTGATAGTTTAACAATATTAGTTTAACAATATTAATTTATTTTATCTTATCTTCTAGTAGATTTAGTTTCAGGTTTTACATTCAGTCTTTAATCCATTTTTTTTATTTGTGTATAAGGAATGACATAAGCATCCAATTATATTCTTCTATATATGGATAGCCAGTTTTCCCTACATCATTTATTGAAGTGATGTTTCTTTCCTATTGTATGTTCTTTGCCCCTGTGTCAAGAATCAATTGCTCATAGAAGTATGCATAGGTTTATTTCTGGGTTCTGTATCCCAGCACACTGCTCAATGTATCTGTGTTTTATACCAGTGCTATGCTATTTTAATTACTATAATTTTGTAATATAGTTTGAAGTTACATAGTGTGATGCCTCTAGCTTGGTTCTTTTTGCTTAAGATTGCTATGATTATTTGGGATCTTTTGTGGTTTCATTCATATTTTATAATTGATTTTTCTATTTTTGTCAAGAATGACATTGGGATTTTGATAGTAGTGACACTGAATCTGTAGGTTGCTTTGGATAGTATTAACATTTTAACAGTATTAATTTTTCCAATATAAGTATATGGGATTTATTTATTTATTTATGTCATTTTCAATATATTACATCAATGAATTATAGTTTTCAGTGTACAAATCTTTCACATCCTTGATTAAATTTACTTCTAAATCTTTATTTTTGATGCTATTATAAATGAAATTGCTTTATTTATCTTTCAGATAGTTTTTCATTACTGTATGGAAACAATAATAATATTTGTATGTTGATTTTTAATTTGTAAATTTATTGAATTTGTTTACCAACTCTATCAGTTTTTCAGTGGGATCTTTAAGGTTTTCTCTACGTTAAGATCATATTTTCAGCAAGCAAGACAATCTCTCCTCTTCCTTTACCATTTGGATGCCTTTTATTTATTTTTATTCTAGCTAGGCAATTACACATAATGTTTAAAGCATTTATGAATTGAATTGAATCCATCAGTTGTAATCCATTGATTGCTACTTGTCAGCTTGTAAACCTAGACATTTATCAATATTCTACTTTCCTCTTAGTCTAGCTCTTACCCAAAATAAAATAGCCTATCAGTGCAAACCAGATTGGATAGTTAAATATTCTCTTTATGAAACAATTTTAAATGCATTTAAAATTTTTAATCTAACAAATTTTACATTTTATCTGTCAATAATTTTAAATTGTGTTCTCTCAAAACAATTCCAATATTTTTAGTAGGAAAAATCATGTTCATTTTTACACTATAATTGGTACTAGTTAAGAGTTGACCAAAGATGATATTAATAGATATGCTTACTTACATTTGGCAAGATTATAGTTGAAAAACCCTTTCTCATGAGTGACACAGTTAATTCACAGTATTACTCTGAATAAGTTAACATAAAGCCAACAAGTAAATATTATGAAGTAGTGTTTGAAAAAAATCATGATTCATATTTAAAAGTGTGTTATATAAATGAAACATGTAGTCAATATTATTTAATAAATACCTTATTAGTATCTTTTATTTAGTTAAATAGAAATAAAGGTATCAAAAACAAATACATTTATGTATAGTTTAAATGATTTTAAAAATATGTTATTTAGATACCATTGTTACTTAAGTACTAATGTAAATGCTGACCAAAAAAAGTCTTTCCCCACATTTAAATTAAATACATTGTGACATATTTTTCAAGTGTATCACTGATGGTTCAGGTAAGCAGGCAGAAAATATTCTAAGTTTTTTATTATAGGGAAACTTAATACAGGGGATACATTTCATGTGATGGAAGGACTTTAAAGAGAACCCAGACATCAGCAACAGCAGGAAGATCCTGTCATACTTACTATTGGAAAAACAGCAGAAGTAACTAGAACACAAAAGTAGAGTCATCTTATAAAACCTGGAGCCATGAAATGAGTGTCTGTGACCATCACCTAATATGTCACGGTAGATGGACACAGGTAACAGAGAACTGGAGGTTTTTCTCTTCCGCAAACGCCTCCCATTGGCCAGGTTTATCCAGCAATAACAGTGCACTGAAGACTGGGAGCACTTTTTCTGCATGACAGATTGCAGAGCAGGATGTATAGCAAGCAATCATAATAAATGCCTACTTTACGAAAAAGAATGATGAGTAACTTCCTGATATGGTTTTGCTATGTCCCCACCCAAATCTCATCTTGAATTTCCAAGTGTTGTGGGAGGGCCCTGGTGAGAGATAATTGAAGCATGTGGGCAGGTCTTTCTCATGCTGTTCTCTTTCTCATGAGAATAAGTCTCATGAGATCTGATGGCTTATAAAAGGGGAATATCCCTGCACAAGATCTCTTCTGTCTACTGCCATGTGAGATGTGCCTTTCACCTTCCACCATTATTGTGAGGCCTCTCCAGCCATGTGGAACTGTAATTTCATTAAACCTGTTTGTTTTGTAAATTGCCCAGTCTCAGGTATGTCTTTATCATCAGCATGAAAACAGAGTAACACACTTTCTGATATCAAAGTTGGGTTTTTGACAAAAATAACAAATAAAGTCTATTTTTAAGTATTTTAAGACCCAAATAATTCACACTCCTCTTTGTAGTAATTTCCCACCTGGCTAACTTTGTTAGGAGACAGCATAATGTAGGTGTGGGAACCACTTACTGTTTTATCAAACTTTTTCATTAGAAGCTCAGTTTTGAAAGTATCCTTATTTTGAAAATGCAAATTCACTTGTGACTAGTTTCCATCTAATTGAAATGTTAATTTTTCTACTATATTCCTCAAGAAGAATGGAAAAGTTCTCCTATTCATTTCTTTATTTTACAAAAACAAACAAACAAAAACTATAGCTTTAGGGGCACAAATGTTGTTTGGTTACATGGGTGAATTTTATAGTAGTGATATCAGAGATTTTAGTGTACCTATCAGCCAAATAGTGTATATTGTACCTATTAGGTAATTTATTATCACTCATTCCCCTCCCTGCTTCCCAGTCTCCAGTGTCTATTATACCACTCTGTACACTTTTGGATACCCATAGCTTACCTCCCACTTGCAATGCAGAACATACAATTCGTTTTTCTGTTTTTGAGCTGCTTCACTTAGAATAATGGCCTCCAATTTCTTCCAAGATGCTGCAAAAAACATTATTTTCATTATTTTCTGTGGCTGTGTAGTATTCCATGGTGTGTATGTGTGTGTGTGTGTGTGTGTATATAGATATACATATAGATATTTAAGATTTTCGGCAGGGCGCAGTGGCTCATGCCTGTAATCCCAGCACTTTGGGAAGCCAAGGCAGGTGGATCACGAGGTCAGAAGATCAAGACCATCCTGGCTAACACGGTGAAACCCCGTCTCTACTAAAAATACAAAAAATTAGCCGGGCGTGGTGGCGGGCGCCTATAGTCCAAGCTACTGGGGAGGCTGAGGCAGGAGAATGGCGTGAACCCGGGAGCGGGCAGAGCTTGCAGTGAGCCGAGATTGCACCACTGCACTCCAGCCTGGGCAACAAAGCGAGACTCTGTCTTAAAAAAAAAAAAAAAAAAAAGATTTTCTTCATTTACTCAACATTTGATGGGCACTTAGGTTGATTTTATATCTTTGCAATTGTGAATTGTGCTGTGATAAACATGGGATTGCATATGTCTTTTTGATATAATTACTTCTTTTCCTCTGGGTAGATACCCAGTGGTTGTATTGGTGGATAGAATGGTAGATCTACTTTTTGTTCTTTGAGAAATTTCCATACTGTTTTCCATAGCAGTTTCACTAATTTACATTCTTACAATCTGTGCATAAGTGTTCCCTTTTCACCACATGTGTGACAAACAACATGAACATACATTTCTTAAAATATGATACACAAATGACCAAAGATGAAAAAATACTCAACATCACGAATCATCAGGGAAATGCAAATTAAAACCACATTGTGACACCCAATTACACCAGCCAGAATGGCCATTACTACAAAGTCAAAAAACAACCTCCTATCTCTTTTTATATACTGCAATGCAATACATACATTTTCATTGCATTAAAACAGCATGTTAATAAGTAAGAATTATATGTTTAGTTCAACAATATATTTGAAAACTTTTAGAAAACAAATTAATCTAGGACAATGAAATAACTGTAGGTAGAGAATTGACAGGGAATATGCCTATTGAATATATTGGAATAAGCTAATACATTTATAAATTCTAGGTAACTAAATCCAACAAGACGGAGAAATAGTGAGTCCGTAACTGGAAGACCAAGTGTTAACTGACATTAGATTTTTTTTTTCCTTTCTATTCTTTTGTCATCTCTTACATATAAAAGAGTGATACGGGAAATATCTCAAGATAATTTATTTAAATTGAATCTTGGGAGTTAAAAATGAATTTTTCACACAATATCAGAATGGAGCAACTCAGAGAGAAAACTATTAAAATGTAACTGCAAAACTATTTCCTGGCTCATCACAAATGATTCTCCAGAATCTAAAATAAGGAATACTTGTAAAATACTTATCACATTTAAAAGGAAAATATTAAAATGTAAATATTTAATATTTTTCAATAAAACGATGCAGATCAAGTTTAATTTACCAATTGCATTTCTGTGACATACTATATTATTTTACAGGCTGTATTTTCAAGTCATAAAACACTTTTAGAATGTTTTTGTCAGATTAGTCTTTATATACCCTGAGGCTCTTTAACGATTTTATTGTTCAGAATCATATTTATATATAATGGAATAAGTTCCTAATCATGTAGTCTGAATAGCTGAATCCATGTACAAATGCAGTTTCTCCTTTTTAGACCATAGCACAGAACACAGCTTTTAAGCCAGTTAGGGCATTGTGATGATTATGACATGGAATTCTGCTGGCATTTTCTTCTTCAAAACATCTGATAAATTTTCACATATTTAGTCAATATCTACATTAAGCAGAGAAGTCTATCATAAATCTTGTCACTTTGATAGGGGAGAATAAAATAAGATTTTTGTAGCAAATGAGAAATAAGAATATGTACTATTTACTCTAACATTTTGGGTTCAAAATATTATTTTAAACTAAGGAGCAAATTACATATCAATGAAACTAAAGTATAAATTAATTTTCTGTGACTTTGCTGTCTTTTGAAACTTTTTTTCTTTTTTTTGATATATTAATCATTTATATTTTTGAGAATAATTAAATCCAATTAATGGCTAAGAAATACTTTTTTTATGACAGAGTGAAGCTGGGAGAGGAGGTTTGGAGAGAAATGAGATACTGAGCTACTTCACTGGTTTGATATAAATAAAGGTAGAAGAGTAGAAGAGTCAGTTGAGGCTTCTTCACAATTGTCTCAAGTTTTGTGTTTCAGAGCCATAGTGTAATTGGTTCTCAAATACTTTCTAATTCTTTTTCTGTATACTCATCTGTACAGATCATTTTTTAATGTGAACCTTTCCAATGTCTTTCTACTTCACACCTGCATCCATCACTGGCAGCATGTATCTAATTTTCTTTCTGGATTACTTTACTGAAGTGTTAACTATTTGTTTTATTGCATATGTTTCAGGGTGACCTTCTTTTACACTCCTTCTTTTGTTTTTTTCCTGCAGCTGAGACTATTTTTAAATCAATAATAAGCCAGGCTAGGATCATCCTCACCTTCACTTTCATAGGATTTAAGTGTCTCTCATTGTACAATCATAGGATTGAGCCACTCTTGCTTTTTTTTTTAATTAATGAATTAATTAATTTATTATTATTATACTTTAGGTTTTAGGGTACATGTGCGCAATGTGCAGGTTAGTTACATATGCATACATGTGCCATGCTGGTGCGCTGCACCCACTAACTCGTCATCTAGCATTAGGTATATCTCCCAATGCTATCCCTCCCCACTCCCCACACCCCACAACAGTCCCCAGAGTATGATGTTCCCCTTCCTGTGTCCATGTGTTCTCATTGTTCAATTCCCACCTATGAGTGAGAATATGCGGTGTTTGGTTTTTTGTTCTTGCGATAGTTTACTGAGAATGATGATTTCCAATTTCATCCATGTCCCTACAAAGGACATGAACTCATCATTTTTTATGGCTACATAGTATTCCATGATGTATATGTACCACATTTTCTTAATCCAGTCTATCATTGTTGGACATTTGGGTTGGTTCCAAGTCTTTGCTATTGTGAATAATGCCTCAATAAACATACGTGTGCATGTGTCTTTATAGCAGCATGATTTATAGTCCTTTGGGTATATACCCAGTAATGGGATGGCTGGGTCAAATGGAATTTCTAGTTCTAGATCCCTGAGGAATCGCCACACTGACTTCCACAAGGGTTGAACTAGTTTACAGTCCCAACAGTGTAAAAGTGTTCCTATTTCTCCACATCGTCTCTAGCACATGTTGTTTTCTGACTTTTTAATGATTGCCATTCTAACTGGTGTGAGATGGTATCTCATTGTGGTTTTGATTTGCATTTCTCTGATGGCCAGTGATGGTGAGCATTTTTTCATGCGTTTTTTGGCTGCATAAATGTCTTCTTTTGAGAAGTGTCTGTTGATGTCCTTTGCCCACTTTTTGATGGGGTTGTTTGTTTTTTTCTTGTAAATTTGTTGGAGTTCCTTGTAGATTCTGGATATTAGCCCTTTGTCAGATGAGTAGGTTGCAAAAATTTTCTTCCATTTTGTAGGTTGCCTGTTCACTCTGATGGTAGTTTCTTTTGCTGTGCAGAAGCTCTTGAGTTTAATTAGATCCCATTTGTCAGTTTTGGCTTTTGTTGCCATTGCTTTTGGTGTTTTAGACATGAAGTCCTTGCGCATGCCTGTGTCCTGAATGGTAATGCCTAGGTTTTCTTCTAGGGTTTTTATGGTTTTAGGTCTAACGTTTAAGTCTTTAATCCATCTTGAATTGATTTTTGTATAAGGTGTAAGGAAGGGATCCAGTTTCAGCTTTCTACATATGGCTAGCCAGTTTTCCCAGCACCATTTATTAAATAGGGAATCCTTTCCCCATTTCTTGTTTTTCTCAGGTTTGTCAAAGATCAGATAGTTGTAGATATGTGGCGTTATTTCTGAGGGCTCTGTTCTGTTCCATTGATCTATATCTCTGTTTTTGCACCAGTACCATGCTGTTTTGGTTACTGTAGCCTTGTAGTATAGTTTGAAGTCAGGTAGTGTGATGCCTCCAGCTTTGTTCTTTTGGCTTAGGATTGACTTGGCGATGCGGGCTCTTTTTTGGTTCCATATGAACTTTAAAGTAGTTTTTTCCAATTCTGTGAAGAAAGTCATTGGTAGCTTGATGGGGATGGCATTGAATCTGTAAATTACCTTGGGCAGTATGGCCATTTTCACGATATTGATTCTTCCTACCCATGAGCATGGAATGTTCTTCCATTTGTTTGTATCCTCTTTTATTTCCTTGAGCAGTGGTTTGTAGTGCTCCTTGAAGAGGTCCTTCACGTCCCTTGTAAGTTGGATTCCTAGGTATTTTATTCTCATTGAAGCAATTGTGAATGGGAGTTCACTCATGATTTGGCTCTCTGTTTGTCTGTTGTTGGTGTATAAGAATGCTTGTGATTTTTGTACATTGATTTTGTATCCTGAGACTTTGCTGAAGTTGCTTATCAGCTTAAGGAGATTTTGGGCTGAGACAGTGGGGTTTTCTAGATATACAATCATGTCATCTGCAAACAGGGACAATTTGACTTCCTCTTTTCCTAATTGAATACCCTTTATTTCCTTCTCCTGCCTGATTGCCCTGGCCAGAACTTCCAACACTATGTTGAATAGGAGTGGTGAGAGAGGGCATCCCTGTCTTGTGCCAGTTTTCAAAGGGAATGCTTCCAGTTTTTGCCCATTCAGTATGATATTGGCTGTGGGTTTGTCATAGATAGCTCTTATTATTTTGAGATACGTCCCATCAATACCTTATTGAGAGTTTTTAGCATGAAGTGTTGTTGAATTTTGTCAAAGGCCTTTTCTGCATCTATTGAGATAATCATGTGGTTTTTGTCTTTGGTTCTGTTTATATGCTGGATCACATGTATTGATTTGCATATATTGAACCAGCCTTGCATCCCAGGGATGAAGCCCACTTGATCATGGTGGATAAGCTTTTTGATGTGCTGCTGGATTCGGTTTGCCAGTGTTTTATTGAGGATATTTGCATCAATGTTCATCAAGGGTATTGGTCTAAAATTCTCTTTTTTGGTTGTGTCCCTGCTCGGCTTTGGTATCAGGATGATGCTGCCCTCATAAAATGAGTTAGGGAGGATTCCCTCTTTTTCTATTGATTGGAATAATTTCAGAAGGAATGGTACCAGTTCCTCCTTGCACCTCTGGTAGAATTCGGCTGTGAATCCATCTGGTCCTGGACTTTTTTTGGTTGGTAAGCTATTGATTATTGCCACAATTTCAGCTCCTGTTATTGGTCTATTCAGAGATTCAACTTCTTCCTGGTTTAGTCTTGGGAAAGTGTATGTGTTGAGGAATTTATCCATTTCTTCTAGATTTTCTAGTTTATTTGTGTAGAGGTGTTTATAGTATTCTCTGATGGTAGTTTGTATTTCTGTGGGATCAGTGGTGATATCCCCTTTATCATTTTTTATTGCATCTATTTGACTCTTCTCTCTTTTTTTCTTTATTAATCTTGCTAGCGGTCTATCAATTTTGTTGATCTTTTCAAAAAACCAGCTCCTGGATTCATTAATTTTTTGAAGGGTTTTTCTGTGTCTCTATTTCCTTCAGTTCTGCTCTGGTTTTAGTTATTTCTTGCCTTCTGCTAGCTTTTGAATGTGTTTGCTCTTGCTTCTCTAGTTCTTTTAATTGTGATGTTAGGGTGTCAATTTTGGATCTTTCCTGCTTTCTCTTGTGGGCATTTAGTGCTATAAATTTCCCTCTACACACTGCTTTGAATGCATCCCAGAGATTCTGGTATATTGTGTCTTGTTTCTCGTTGGTTTCAAAGAACATCTTTATTTCTGCCTTCATTTCGTTATGTACCCAGTAGTCATTCAGGAGCAGGTTGTTCAGTTTCCATGTAGTTGAGCGGTTTTGAGTGAGATTCTTAATCCTGATTTCTAGCTTGATTGCACTGTGATCTGAGAGATAGTTTGTTATAATTTCTGTTCTTGTACATTTACTGAGGAGAGCTTTACTTCCAAGTATGTGGTCAATTTTGGAATAGGTGTGGTGTGGTGCTGAAAAAAATGTATATTCTGTTGATTTGGGGTGGAGATTTCTGTAGATGTCTATTAGGTCCGCTTGGTGCAGAGCTGAGTTCAATTCCTGGGTATCCTTGTTGACTTTCTGTCTCGTTGATCTGTCTAATGTTGACAGTGGGGTGTTAAAGTCTCCCATTATTAATGTGTGGGAGTCTATGTCTCTTTGTAGGTCACTCAGGCCTTGCTTTATGAATCTGGGTGCTCCTGTATTGGGTGCATATATATTTAGGATAGTTAGCTCTTCTTGTTGAATTGATCCCTTTACCATTATGTAATGGCCTTCTTTGTCTCTTTTGATCTTTGTTGGTTTAAAGTCTGTTTTATCAGAGACTAGGATTGCAACCCCTGCCTTTTTTTGTTTTCCATTTGCTTGGTAGATCTTCCTCCAGCCTTTTATTTTGAGCCTATGTGTGTCTCTGCATGTGAGATGGGTTTCCTGAATACAGCACACTGATGGGTCTTGACTCTTTATCCAATTTGCCAGTCTGTGTCTTTTAATTGGAGCATTTAGTCCATTTACATTTAAAGTTAATATTGTTATGTGTGAATTTGATCCTATCATTATGACGTTAGCTGGTTATTTTGCTCGTTAGTTGATGCAGTCTCTTCCTAGTCTCGATGGTCTTTACATTTTGGCATGATTTTGCAGCGGCTGGTACTGGTTGTGCCTTTCCATGTTTAGCGCTTCCTTCAGGAGCTCTTTTAGGGCAGGCCTGGTGGTGACAAAATCTCTCAGCATTTGCTTGTCTGTAAAGTATTTTATTTCTCCTTCACTTATGAAGCTTAGTTTGGCAGGATATGAAATTCTGGGTTGAAAATTCTTTTCTTTAAGAATGTTGAATATTGGCCCCCACTCTCTTCTGGCTTGTAGAGTTTCTGCCGAGAGATCCGCTGTTAGTCTGATGGGCTTCCCTTTGATGATAACCCGACCTTTCTCTCTGGCTGCCCTTAACATTTTTTCCTTCATTTCAACTTTGGTGAATCTAACAATTATGTGTCTTGGAGTTACTGTTCTCGAGGAGTATCTTTGTGGCATTCTCTGTATTTCCTGAATCTGAATGTTGGCCTGCCTTGCTAGATTGGGGAATTTCTCCTGGATAATATCCTGCAGAGTGTTTTCCAACTTGGTTCCATTCTCCCCGTCACTTTCAGGTACACCAATCAGACGTAGATTTGGTCTTTTCACATAGTCCCATATTTCTTGGAGGCTTTGCTCGTTTCTTGTTGTTCTTTTTTCTCTAAACTTCCCTTCTCGCTTCATTTCATTCATTTCATCTTCCATCACTGATACCCTTTCTTCCATTTGATCGCATCGGCTCCTGAGGCTTCTGCATTCTTCACGTAGTTCTCGAGCCTTGGTTTTCAGCTCCATCAGCTCCTTTAAGCACTTCTCTGTATTGGTTATTCTAGTTATACATTCTTCTAAATTTTTTTCAAAGTTTTCAACTTCTTTGCCTTTGGTTTGAATATCCTCCCGTTGCTTGGAGTAATTTGATCGTCTGAAGCCTTCTTCTGTCAGCTCATCGAAGTCATTCTCCGTCCAGCTTTGTTCCGTTGCTGGTGAGCAACTGCGTTCCTTTGGAGGAGGAGAGGTACTCTGGTTTTTAGAGTTTCCAGTTTTTCTGCTCTGTTTTTTCCCCATCTTTGTGGTTTTATCTACTTTTGGTCTTTGATGATGGTGATGTACAGATGGGTTTTTGGTGTGGATGTCCTTTCTGTTTGTTAGTTTTCCTTCTAACAGACAGGACCCTCAGCTGCAGGTCTGTTGGAGTACCCGGCCGGCCATGTGAGGTGTCAGTCTGCCCCTGCTGGGGGGTGCCTCCCAGTTAGGCTGCTCGGGGGTCAGGGGTCAGGGACCCCTGCCACTTGAGGAGGCAGTCTGCCCGTTCTCAGATCTCCAGCTGCGTGCTGGGAGAACCACTGCTCTGTTCAAAGCTGTCAGACAGGGACATTTAAGTCTGCAGAGGTTACTGCTGTCTTTTTGTTTGTCTGTGCCCTGCCCACAGAGGTGGAGCCTACAGAGGCAGGCAGGCCTCCTTGACTGTGGTGGGCTCCACCCAGTTCGAGCTTCCCAGCTGCTTTGTTTACCTAAGCAAGCCTGGGCAATGGCGGGCGCCCCTCCCCCAGCCTCGCTGCAACCTTGCAGTTTGATCTCAGACTGCTGTGCTAGCAATCAGCGAGACTCCGTGGGCGTAGGACCCTCTGAGCCAGGTGCGGGATAGAATCTCCTGGTGCGCCGTTTTTTAAGCCCGGAAAAGCGTAGTGTTCGGGTGGGAGTGACCCGATTTTCCAGGTGCCATCTGTCACCCGTTTCTTTGACTAGGAAAGGGAACTCCCTGACCCCTTGTGCTTCCCGAGTGAGGCAATGCCTCGCCCTTCTTCGGCTCGTGCACGGTGCCCGCACCCACTGACCTGTGCCCACTGTCTGGCACTCCCTAGTGAGATGAACCCGGTACCTCAGATGGAAATGCAGAAATCACCCATCTTCTGCATCACTCACGCTGGGAGCTGTAGACTGGAGCTGTTCCTATTGGGCCATCTTGGCTCCTCCAAAACTTTTTGTAAGGGTAGATATGTTGTCTATTTCTGTGTTGTCCAGTAAAGTATCTACTAGTCAGATATGGCTATTGAGCACTTGAAATGGGTTTACTGAAACTCAGTAACTGAATTTTTTATTGTATTTATTAATGATTAATTAAAATTTAACCTTTAGTAGAACTATGTGGCTACTGACTGTAACATTAAATAGTTCAGTTCTAAGTACTAACATAAAGTCACAAAGATGTACCAGTTAGCAAAAGGGTATTTCTCACTTAATGTAGGACTGGCAAACGTAGCCATGCTTATTGGCACAGTTATACCAGATATTACCAGTGCTATGGCACTCTGTCCTTTAGTTTCCATATGCCTCAGAAATACTTTCTAACATAATGCTCAAGACAGGTACAATTAGTTAATATTAAATGCTACATAAAACAGACTCTTCATTTCTACTAAGATGCCTTCTAAAATGAAATGTGTAGCATAGCAGAAATAAGTTTGTAATATCAATTCTTGGAAATGCTGAAAAACTCCTTAAAATGGCATCTCTCTGACTTACAAAAAAAAGAGAGAGAGAGAACCTGTTTTATGCTTGGGAAAGCAAATAGAAGTGGTGATCAGAGAAAGTAATAACAATTGAGTGTATGGAAAAATTAGAAATTATGCTAAGTTTTAGTACTATATGTAGAGAGAAATGATGTGACAAAATGATAAGCAGATGACTCATAAGGTTTGGCTCTGTTTCCCCACCTAAATCTCATCTCCAGTTGTAATCCTCATGGGTTGAAGGAGAAAGCTGCAATCCCCATTTGTTGAGGGTGGGAGGTGATTGGATTATGGGGGTGGTTTCCCCCATGCTACTCCTGTGATAGTGAGTGAGCTCTCACAAAATATGATGGTTTTATAAGTGTGTGTCATTTCCCTGCTTACTCTTCTCTCTCCTGCCGCCATGAGAAAAGCATGCTTGCTTTCCCTTCACTTTCCTCCATGATTGTAAGTTTCCTTAGGCTTCCCCAGCCATGTGGAACTGTGAGTCAATTAAACTTCTTTCCTTTATAAATTACCCAGTCTCGAGTTTTTCTTTATTGCAGTGTGAAAATGGACTATGACAATGACTGTGTAAAGAAATAAAATTGTCAAGAAAGAAAACTGTCATTAACCAATACAATTTTCAGCATCAATATTTAAAGGTATACATATGCATATCTATATTTATATGTAGTGGGGCTTCACAAAACTGTTAAAAGAATGCCTAAGAGGTAAATAAAAATGTTATTGATACCTTAAACTAAAACATAATATTTCATCTAGAGTTGGAGACAGTCCAAGGTCTGACTAACCAGACTAGGCAGAACTTGAACATCAGTGAATTAAGTAGAAACCACAGAAAAGTCTCAGTGTTGGACAAAATTAGCATTAAAATAAAAGATATTCTGATAAAAATCCATTAAAAAATCTTGAAAACTACTCAGAAAAGGTAAAGGGGAGGAGGAGGAGGCATAAGCAAACTAACTCTTGTCCAGAAAAAAGTAATGTAGTCTTAACTTTAACAAAAAGATACATATCAAATGCAATTTAAAAATTTAAAATAAATTACCTTTTGTAATAGCACTCCAAAATAAAAATATTTTTGTATAAATAGGTGAAAATATGTGCAGTCTCTGTATGCTGAAAACTACAAAAAACTATAAACACTTAAGATGTGAATAAATGGGAAGATAAACAGTGTTCATGGATTGAAATATAAATACTATTAAGATGACAGTTCTCTGTTAGATGACTTATAGATTCAATAGAAACTTAGTAAATATTCCAGCAAGTGATTTTGGTAGACATAAATCATCAAATTCCAAATGTTATATGAAAAAGCAAGGAAACTAAAATAACCCGACAATTATGAAAATGAAAAGCAATGTTGGAGAGTTGATACTATCCAATTTCAACACTACCAATAAAGCTACAGTAATCAAGGAAATATGGTTTTGAAAAAATGAGAGATACTTAGATTAACAGAACAAAATAGAGAACATGTAAATAAACCCAACTAAACATGTCAATTAATTTTTCATAAAGTGGCAAAGGTAATACACTAGAGAAATGATTGCCTTTTCCACAAATGGTGCTAGAACAATTTGATTTCTATATGCCAAAATAGTAAATCATAAAACATACCTCACATTTTACATAAAAATATTCTCAAAATGAACCATAGACCAAATGTAAAACTAAAAATTATAAAACGTCTTGAAGAACACCTAAAAGACAATGTGTCTGACTTTCAGTTTTATAAAGGCCACTTGGGAATTATGAAAATTAAAAACCTCTGCTGACTCATGGCTGGTTTTGCTTTGGCAAAATCAAGTCAGTTTACAAGGAAATTCATGTATTCAACCACTTTGAAAGTTCCTTATAGATTGTTATCTTTTCTTTAATTTTTTTTCCTGACAGCTAACACAGAACTTGGTACATAATGAATCCATAGTAAATTTTTGAATAGTGAGTGGAGGACTGGATAAAAGAAGGGAAGAAGGAGGAAATAAAGGAAAAAGAGAACAAATAAAGCAGAGGGAAAAAAAGAAGAAAAGTGAAGAAAAAATTAGGATCTTTGAGAAAAAATAATCCAGTCAGAGCATTTTAAAAGTATATATTAACACCACATGTTCTCACTCACAAATGGGAGTTGTACAATGACAACACATGGACACAGGGAGGGGAACATCACACACTAGGGCCTGTTGGGGGTTGGGGGTCTAGGGGAGGGATAGCATTAGGAGAAATACCTAATGTAGGTCATGGGTTGATGGGTGCAGCAAACCACCAGGGCATGTATATACCTATGTAACAAACCTGCATGTTCTGCATATGTAACCCAGAACTTAAAGTATAAGAAAAAAAATATCAAAACGATATATTTAGTTTATCAAAAACAAATTTTTCTGGTCTAGAGGATGATAAGAATTTATTCTAGAAAATAATGTTGCTTTTGAAATGTTAATTTGAATTATATTATAATAAATATTAAATAGTCATTTCCGTACGCTAGTTTACATTCTAGTAGAGCATATAATGCGATGCTGAAACCCTGAAATAGCTGGTAACCAGTTTTATATAGATATGTAGTTCTTCAGCTTTTTTAGATACTTATAATTTGACTTTTGTTAGTACTGCATTTAAAAATAATACCAAGGGACAAAAATATAATCAACTATATCATTTTATATGACAAAATTATTTATATCTACATAACTATAATTTTTGGAATACCAAATGTGCACCCCCCTCACAAATAAATTCAGTGAATTTTCATTTCTGTAAGCATTCCCAGTAAATAATAGTGGCATGGTGAAATTAACTTTTATACAGATTTAGATTGCTGATGGAATTTGAAGCTGCCTATTTTGGAGCAGTTATTTTGTTCCACTTACAAAGGTAGGAAATGAAACAACAGTTACTTTCTAATATTTATAAAATGCAGACAAAAACACTACATTTTAGTGAGTATCCCTGTCCAAGAGTAGGAGGAGCAGTACTAATTTATGCTATATTCTTTGAATATACTCATCAAATAATGTCAGACCAGTACCTTTCTGTGGTTCTTCGTGTCCTCCTCTGTTAAAATAATTTTGACAAGTTAGAAAATCTTCTATAAAGTCTGTAATTCAGCACTAGAAGTTCTCATTTTAAATCTATAATTACTTTTTTTAGTTTTCAAGAAAAAAGTCTCTATTTTGTTTTTAATCATTACATATGATCATGCAGATAGCATATACTTTTATTTTTTCAATTTTCCAGGTACAGAAAAAATTTAAAAATTCAGATTATTTAAGTAGATAATAAATTTAGTGAATTAACATCTTATTTACTAATTAATTTTCTCTTTAAACGTGTTTTTATCATTAAAATTAATAATATAAATGAGAGTCAAAAATAATAAGCTAACCAAATCTACAATTTAAAATGCATTTTCCTATACTCAGCCTGCAATATAATTTTATAGGGAAGAAATTATTTGTCATGTTGATATTGTTAACTATAATGTGATTTGTCAGATTTCTGTAAATTGCCTTATACTTCTTCCACCATATTTTAAGAGTAACATTTCTGGAACAATTAATCTGTTGCAGTTTTCCCACTTGCTGAAAGTAACAGTTTAGATGATTAACATTTAAATTTCAAATTCTGAAGTACTGAAAGTTTTATATAATAAAATCTTAGATCTATGAATTATATAAAATAAACAATTATATTAATGTGAGAGCTACATTTGTTAATCAGAAATCACTGAAAATAATTACCTTTAACTACTTACATTCTTGTCATAATCAATTTATCTAATTTCTCCTTTAATATTTAAAAAGGAGTGATAAACTTCTCACATGGTATTTACAAAAAGGATAGAGAAGTGATTTTATGTAACCATGGGAAAAAATGAAAATATTTCATACTCTAGTGAAAAGGGAACATGCATAAGATATATTTTGATGTGGACAATAACTGTTACTGATGAATTAAGATAATTACATAATTATTATATTATGCTAGTTATGTAAGTTATTGTGCTAATTATATAATTAAATTTATTATAATAATTACATAATTGTATAATGTCTTTGAATTACATAAACACAGGATTTCTTCTCATGGATTCATTTTTGCTTAAGTACTAGAATATTATTGATCCCTAAAGCATACAAAAAGTCTTTCCATTTATGACTTAAAAAATATATTTGCATTTTATTTATATATAATGACAGTCTGTGAATATTCATACCCTCTTCTATGTTTCCTAATTATCTTGCAATTAGAGATGTAATTATTTCTAGTTTGATCAGTGAACAGAAATGGTATTTGTCACTTTTAGTACGTTGAATTTAAGACCCTTTAGATTTGCTTCCCTGCTCTGGTGACCTGGAACAACTTGTACCAGGTGATGTATCTGTAGCTTGTATTTTTGCTGACTGATGGAGCAGATTTCCAATTTTGGTTACTGCCAATTTATGTAAGAAATGAGCAAAAACTGTAATATTTAGAGAGTAAAATTATTGATATTTTTCTGTATATAATTGTTGCAGCACAATCTAACCTAACCTAAATAATATGAGCCAATATCAAAAACCTATTTACTTCTCTCCCTCAACACACACAGTTTCTCCTCTAGTTTTCTAGATTCCTGATAATCTTATTCAGTATTCATATGGATCTAAAAATAAAGAATCCAATGTCTATGTTATAAGTTCTTCTGCTGACTATTTTTTCCCAAAATTGTTTTATCTTTCCTAAATGCTAAATTGTTGGGATGTGGAATTGGGGATATAATATTCTTGTGTATTATTCACTCACTTGTCATTTGAATAAAGGTGATACTTGCATTTCAATTAATCAAACATTGAAATTAATAATTATTTAGCATTCTGTGTAAAGTGATAGAAATTTAGCAGTAAATAGATTAAGAAAAAAATGTATTTTATTGTTTTAACAACGTGGAAGGAAGGAATTAGATTTAGGAATTTGTCAATATTTTTCCATCTCTTTCTCACTGCACTGCATTCTGTCTGTATTAGCTTGCTTCTCCAAGTGTTAATGGACTTCCTCCATGCAGAAGAGAACTGTGAGGCCCTAGTAGCTACAGGCTTCTATAAAATGGATGCAGATCCATACACAAAGTGAAGAGATAACCTACAGAACAGGAAAAAATATTTGCCAGCTATTTAAATGACAAGTGATTAACAGCAAGAATATACAAGGAATGCAAGTCAATAGCAAAAAAGTTTGATTTAAAATGGGCAAATGATTTGATTAGACATTTCTCAAAATAAGGCATACAAATAACCAATAGGTGTAATATAAATTTGCTCAATACCATTAATAACCAGGGAAATGAACATCAAAACCACAATGAGATGTCATCTCACCCAAGTTATAATGACTGTTGTAAAAAAGACGAAAAATAAGAAATATATTATTACATTATTATAAACTAGTATATTTGTTAAGTATAAAAAATAATTAAGGACTGCCATTCACAATATTATGGATGAAAATGAAGGACATTATATTGGGTGAAATAAGCAGGAAGAGAAAGACAAACGTCACTTGTCTCACATATGTCAAAGCTAAAATAATTCATCTCATGGAGGTAGTGAATACAATGGTAGTTTCTAGAGGCTGGAAAGGGTAATGCGGAGGGGGAACAAAAGGGTTGTTTAATGGGTACACAAATACAGTTAGATAGAAAGAGTAAGATTTAGTATTCAATAGCAAAATAGAGTGACTATAGTTAATAATTTACTGTATATTTCAAACTAACTCAAAGACTAGATTTGGAATGTTCCCAACATAGTGAAATGATAAATATTTGAGATGATGGTTATCCCAATTACCCAGATTTGATCATTGCACATTATATGCTTGTGTAGTTATATCACATGTACCCCATAAATTTGTACAACTATGATGTATCTACACAAATTATAATTTTAAAAATTAGGAAAGCATAAGTGGTTTTCTTATTGGAAGTGCCAAAAGACATACATGAAATGTGACTTATTTTACCAGAAAAATCACACAAAAACCGCAGGTATTAACTGCAGGTGTATAGGTGTTAAAGGAGTTATGCCTAATTTTAATAAAAGGTCTGTTCCTGTTAAAAGCTAACTGACTCTTCTGAGACACTCTAATGCATTAAGTTTAAATTGAGCTGACAAAAGAGAAGTGGGAGACATCTTTGTATTCCAAATTGTCTGTGGGGAAAAAGTAGTAGATACTGATTTTTAATGTGATTTATAGTTTGGTTTTGTTTTAAGGGGACCTTGAAAAGCCTTAATAATCAGAGCAGTTTTGCATTTTATTTTTTATTGTTTATATTGTGTTTTAGCTATATGTTCATGTTCCATTAATGTTCATATGCATCTTCACTTTTTGCAAGTTTGTTTATAGATATGGGTGAACAAATTGAATAGTATACTTGGATTAGTAAATAAAATCATGGTAATATGTTGGTGTAAATTTGGGTTTTCCCAAACTAATATACCATGTTGAATATATTTGGAAACTTCTGGAGGAATTTTCAAGGTCTAAGCAAACAATCTAGATTTTTCTGATGAATCTATCTCACTAAAATTGGAAATAGTTGTTACAACCACAAATATAGTGTATCCAAAATTCAAGTATTTCATTGTTTTCGTATATAAAACTTTTGTAAATGAGTCCAGTAATTATCAAAACTGAAATTGTTTCATTTCAAACTTTTTAATGATGATAGAGTATAATGAAAATGTTAGGGATTCTATGGAAAAATACTCAGTCTTAATGTGAATATAATAAAATCAAGAATATTTGATTGATACACAAGCATGTTGTATAGGAAGGGAGCAAAGTAAAGCCAGTCTGTTATTAGGAAGGCATTATCAATTATTACCATAAATACATGCTACTATTTTTATAAGAGCAGCTTATCAGGAGAGGTTATGCTGCCATTAATATATTTAGTATCTTCAAAATATTTTATTGTAGTTTTCCACATATTTATTTGTAAAACTGGTTGTATACGAAACATGTCTTACATACCTGTGTGGCAAATATAGTCTCCTTCTACAGCTTGAGTTTCACCTATCTTTTAGGAATTAACAGTCCTAATTTTAATGTTCTCTAATTGATTTTTTTACTTATGGATACTGTTTTTGCATTTTCTTTAAAAAACTGTTGTCTACATCAAAGATATAAAGGTGTCTACCTTTGTCAAACAGGCTTATGATTTTATATAGCATTTTACAATGTAAATTTTATGTGAAAAATAGTTAAATATATTATTCTATCTTAATATCCAATTGACCCTGAACCAATTACTAGAAAGAGAGTTTTTCCCCCTAAGGCACTACAGTGTCACTTTGATTAGAAAACTATTTAGACAATATACTTGCATGCAAGTTTCTAAACTATTATCTTCACGTAGTATTATTTTAAATGTATAATATCTTAATTTCTAATAGTGTAGATCTTTTAGATCATTTTCTTCTCCTTAAATTTACTTTGACTATTTTGGACAATTTGCTTTTCCATATAAATTTTATAATTATCTGATATGGTTTGGCTCTGTGTCCCCACCCAAATCTCATCTTGAATTGTAATAATCCCCACGTGTCAAGGGCAGGACTAGGTGAAGATTATTGAATCATGGGGGCAGTTTCCCCCATGCTGTTCTCATTATAGTGAGTGAGTTCTTACAAGATCTGATGATTTCAAAAGTGGCTTTCCAGCCTGGCACAGTGGCTTATGCCTGTAATCCCAGCACTTTCTTTGGGAGGCCAAAGTGGGCGGATCACCTGAGTTCGGGAGTTTGAGACCAGCCTCACCAACAGGGAGAAATCCCATCTCTACTAAAAATACAAAGTTAGCTGGATGTGGTGGTGCATGCCTGTAATCCCCATTACTCAGGAGGCTGATGGAGGAGAATCACTTGAACCCAGGAGGCAGAGGTTGTGGTGAGCTGAGATCGCACCATTGCACTCCAGCCTGGGCAACAAGTGTGAAACTCCGTTACACACATGCACACACGCGCGCCCACACGCACGTGGCTTCCCGCTTCGTTTTGCACTCATTCTCTCCACCACCCTGTGAGGAGGTACCTTCCGCAATGATTGTAAGTTTCCTGAGGCCTCCCCAGCCATCTGCAACTGTGAGTCAATTAAACCTCTTTTCTTCATAAATTACCCAGTCTCAGGTATTTATTCATAGCAACCTGAGAATGGACTAACGTTATCTTATCAACTTCTACAATGATTCTGCGTGTCAATATCGAATACATTTATGGAGTTAGAACTAGGATTGAAATCTGTCTATACATCAACTTGGGAAGAATAATTTTCTAAATATGAATCTGCCAATCATAAAGGAGGATATAGTTAACTGATTATTACATGACTTTTTTCATAATACTGTACAGTTTGCAGTGTAGAAGGTTGGGCAACATTCTTCAAATCATTCTCTTGGTGATATTTGAGTTTTGAAGCAAGTATAAATAGTATTCTTCTTAAATTTACTTTTGTTCATTTGTTGATAGTATAAATGTATATAGTGTTATGAATTTTGACATGGCATCCAGCAATCTTGTTACGTTTACTTATTAATTCTAAAATTTGATGTTCTTTTGTTTTTACTATGTAAAGAATAATATATTCAGGCCAGGTGCGGTGGCTCATGCCTGTAATCCCAGCACATTGGGAGGCCAAGGCAGGAGGATCACGAGGTCAGGAGATCGAGACCATCCTGGCTAACGCGGTGAAACCCCATCTCTACTAAAAATACAAAAAATTAGCCGAGCATGGTGGCGGACGCCTGTAGTCCCAGCTACATGGGAGGCTGAGGCAGGAGAATGGCGTGAACACGGGAGGCGGAGCTTGCAGTGAGCCGAGACCGCACCACTGCACTCCAACCTGGGCAACAGAGTGAGACTCTGTCTCAAAAAAAAAAAAAAAAAAAAGAATACATTCAAAAATAATATTTTCTCATTCTTTCACCTTTTATAATATTCATAAAATAATTTGTTTTTTTCTAGTATTTTTAAATTCTATTGCATCCAGTCCGATATTTAGTTGAAATGGTAGTAGTAGCCATTTTTTGACTGTTTCTTATCTTTAGGAAAAGGGCATCAATAATTCACCATTATATATGCAATGTTCTGTGGATATTTCTGAAATAGTCCTTAATGGTTTGAGTTTTGGTTTCTATTTTGAAAGGAATTTTTTAATAATCTATAAATTTCAAGTGTTTTCAACTTATTTTTCTATTATTCATGAGGTTCTATCAACAGAGTAAAAATGCACCCTACTAAACAGGAGGAAATGTTTGCAAATCATGTATCTGAAAAGGAGTTAACATCCAGAATATACAAATAACTCCTACAACTCAAGAACAACAAAAACAAAAAAGCGATTCAATTAAAAACATGGAAACAACTTAAGTAGACATTTCTCCAAAGATGATATTCAGATTGACAGAAAGCAAATGAAAATATGCTCTGTCTCACTATTCGTTAAGGAAAACACAAATGAAAGTCACAAAAGAGATATCATCTCACATTACAATGGCCTCTACCAAAATAACAGAAAATAGCAAAGTGTTGGTGAGAATATGGGGAAAATAGAACACTTCCGCACTGTTGGTGGTCAAGTAAAATGATGAAACTGCTTTGGAAAGCAGTGCAGCAGTTCCTCAAAAAAGTAAAAATAGAATTATCATATGATCCAGCAATTCTATTTTGGAGATTCCAAGAGATATTTGCAAACTGATATGGTTTGGCTGTGTCCCCACCCAAATCTCATTTAGAATTGTAGTTTCCATAATCCTCACATGTCTTGGGAGGGACCTGGTGGGGGGTCATTGAATCATGGGGGTGGTTACCCCCATGCTGTTGTTCTCATGGTACTGAACAAGTCTCATGAGATCTGATGACTTTAAAAATGAGTGTTCCCCTGCACAAGCTGTCTTGCCTGTTGCTGCCATGTAAGTCATGACTTTGCTTCTCCTTCACCTTCCACAGTAATTGTGAGGCCTCCCCAGCCATGTTGAACTTTGAGTCCATTAAATCTGTTTTTCTATATAAGTTACCCAGTCTCAGGTTTGTCTTTACTAGCAGCATGAGAATTAGCTATTACACACACTCTTGTTTATAGTTGCATTATTCACAGTAATCAGGAGGTAGAAGCAACCAAAGTATGCATCAACCGATGAATGGATAAAAAAAATGTGGTATATAGATACAATAAAATATTATTAAGCTTTAAAAAGGAAGGAAATTCAAACAGATACTATAACATGGATTAACCTTGAGAACCTTATGCCAAGGAGTCTGGTAATATAAAGACACATACTGCACAATTTCACTTATAAGATGTTCCTCAAGTAGTCAAATTAATCACCTCACATTTTGCTTATCATGGCAAAAAAAGATAACTCAGAGCAATCTGGTGTCAACTGCTGGTCTTATGGGTGGAAGGAAATTATTATTGAGAGATTCTATAATCTGTATTGGTGGTAGTGGGAGGGGGATTGCTGAAATGCAGCTTAGTCATTTATGGATCAGCGACAAGAAATGCTTACAGCAGAATATAATGAAGATGTATTAATTCTAGATTTTAAAATATTTTAGAACTTTGCAAGCAAACAGATAAGCGACATGAATTTTAATAATTCTAGCAAAAGTAACAGACACAAGAGTCATTTATAAATTGTTTCTAATATTAAATATGTGTTCCAATACAATTGACTGAATAATACTTTGCAAAATCACTCTTGTACTGAATTAGTATTATATTATGTTCTAATTTTACACTTTCTATTTTCTTTTGTCTTTTATTTTAGTTTGTTGATACCATATTTTTATTTATATAATTTCATATACGCTTTATTAATGAGAGTATTGTATATAGTACAAATGTAAGTAATATTTTGCTACATGCAGCTGTGAAGCTTTGTTTACTTCTCAATGTTTTTGAACAATGCTTACCACTTTTCTGTCTTGAGCGAGTTTCAAATTAAGTGGGACAAAGACTACCACCTTATACCAGTCCTTCCTGTAGCAACTAGGCAGGTTAAAAAAGGCAGATGCAATAATTTCTGCTTAAGCTCTGCTGCACTCCAGAACCAGGGACTAGGGTTCCATACAGGAAACACCAACTTCCATTTTCAAGACCCCGCCGAGAGGGTGAGATAAAGGCAAGTAAAAACACTATAAAAATGTCCTACTTATTTGAAGTTGCCTTTTTCTTGTTTTGGTGTTCTGTGGGTGGCTATAAACATTTGACTGTTTGCCACAGTTCTCACCAACTTGGTTCTGACAGTTCTTGTTTTGCAATATTAATGCAATGTAATGTATTTACATGAACAAAAACTATGAGGAAATTCTTTTAGTTATTAACATTTTCTTCTGTTCCTGGACACCTCATGCTGTTCTATCATAGGTTATATATGTGTGTGACTATGCACATGTGCATGTGTATGTACAGGCATGCTTATATAATTTTCCTCTTGCCAGTTATTCTTAGATAACTAGTAATTCTTTTATATTATCGGTAACTTTCCCCCATGAATTTGTACCGAATTTTCCCAGGAAAGGAACATGTATGTATTTAAAGAAATATCTTAAAAGCTGCTTATCCAGTGTGGTATTTGAAAATGTCTTATGATCTCTTTTATAGCACTTTAAGTTCAAACCTTATTTTGCTTGAAAGTATGAACAAAAAATTTATAGGAGTGAGGTTTTCAGCTTTCATCAGTATTTCACTATTGTCTCATACAATGTTTACCTCCTACCTTATTTCGCACTAGCTATGTCCTTTTAAATATCACAATGTTTAATGTCATAATGTATTGTTTTTATCAGGTCGTTGGGACTTAATCTGAATTTCACTATTTCGTAGTTTCCTGTTATTGTCATATTCTTTATAAGCACTCATATTTATAATTTTCCACTAGCTTACAAAAGCCAATCTCTCAAAGGACTGCCTTCCCAGCAAGACTTTTGACAAATATTGATTTGAAGTAGATTAAGTGAAAAAATAAAAGAAGCAAAGATTAATATACAAAATAAAAAATGAAATCATTTACTTTTAACTTTATATGTTAGACTTTATTGTTAATTTTCTTTTTATTAATTTTATATTGTACATTCACTGGTGAAAATATTTGCATAAAAATCAGATAATAATGTGAGAATAATGTTTCAGTTCCATAATCAAATGCAAAAATATTCAGAAATATATTCAAAAAAGAAAAATAATGAAATAAGTGAAAATATGTACCTAAATTATATACATAAAAATATAGCAGGATACAGTACCAGGACTGTAGATCTGGAAATGAAACCAAGCATGATTCAATATCAAGGGAGATCAAAGGAAAATAAAGGAAAAGTCGCCTAATAAGTTTTTAAGAGATGAATCAATCGCCTGCGGCAATGAGAGAACTAGTGATCTAATTTGAATTTCAGTGGATTCTGAATAAGGTTAATATAAAATGATGAAATGGAAATGTTAACAGTGTCTGAAAGCATAAGTTTAGGACAACAGTAAAGGGAATATGGTCTTTGAATAGTCTGTTCTGGCAGATCTCTAGGACCAGTGCTTAATTAATAGGTAAGGAAAAAGAAAGCCTCTAATAATGAATGAGAGAATAATTCATAAAAATATGGAATCAATGAGCAAGAAGTATGTATATATGAGGACATAGAGAAAATCAATGAATAATATATATTTTTATATAAAATAATAAAGTAGATGGAGAAAAAGCAATAGAACTTGGAGAATAAATCCTAAACAAAAATATGTTGATCCAGAAATTCCATGACCAAAGATGTCATGCAAAATTGATGAAGTGATTTACCTCTAGATTTATTCTGGTGAAATTTTAAAATGTATTAGTAAAGAAATAATCCCAGAAATGTCCAAGAAAGATAAAATCAAAATTTGCCTGTGATAGAAAAATGTCAGGTTGGCCTTATCTTCTTTTCTATTAATGAATGGGAGAAGACAAGGAGCATTGTGGTGTGAAGAGAGAGTGATCGTAACCCATCTTGGCCCAGTTGTGTTTTTATAGATTTCGTATTACAAAAGAAGAACAACATAAGCTATGTACACTAACTAAAATATGTAAAAACAGCATTCCAATAGAAAAATGTATAAATTACATGAAAATTTAAAGCAAAAACGATAAGCAACCATTAAATACATGAAAAATGAATATGTATATTGTTAATAACAAAACAAATACAAATTAAAACTAAGTTAGAATTCTATTAGCCACCTATTTGAGAGTAAAATTGCAAAATTAAAACACTAATATTATCCAAAAGACAGAAAAGGGAAGAATTTACTAGTTTTTATAGAAAAATATTAATAAAGATGAAAATCACAAATAAATACTTGAATAAATGTTTTATAAAAAAAGCAAACAATTCTGTACGTGTTATAATGAAAGTTAAAATAACAGACAGAACAAAAATTTTTGCGGGTATACCAACGTTTAAATATGTACTAAATATAAAATAATTTACGTCAGAGTGAAAATATATACTTTGAGCACATAAGCTAAAAATGAAAAGGGTATAAATGCACAATTCAAAATCAGTAAAATATACAGATATGTGTAATAAATATATGCATTGTAGAAACATATGTAATTATACATAAAATAACATTTAATATCACTACTAATAGAAAATTATCAAGTTAAAAAAGAAACATTTTAATATTATTATCAAAAATTTAAAAAATAAAAAGTATAAAAGTAAGTTTAGCTCTATTCATTGCAGTTGTACGATTATTCACGGTATCTTCTTTTTTACTTTAAGAATGTTCTATATATTATATGAATAGTATATATTACTCCAATGAATGCATATGCATAGGATTACAATTGGAATAAATAATGACAAATATAAATGTGTGGGATTTTATTCTAGGCTCATATTACTGATTGTGTTCTTTTGACTATCTATTAAAATTATTTCTATATTATTTAACCACTATAAAAATGTAAGTTGAGACTTTATCTTTCTTAGATAGTAGGAGTATCCACTGAAAATCTTATTGCCAATTTTTTTCCAAAGCCATACAGTATTCAGTGGTTTTAAGAGAATGTACCAAATGAATAATTCTAAATGAAGGGTAAAATATTTTTAGCAGCACAATTACAAGATAATCAAATTATTGAAAGCAAAATGAGAGGTAATTTTGGAGAAGCAAACAAGGGTCAAGTCATGCAAGATCTCAATAGGCTATAATAGGAGTTTGGATTTTATTAGAAGGGGGATATAAAGTTATTGGAGGACCTTTACTGGGGAAGTAACATGATCTGACTCTCATGATATTAGTTTCTTAGAAAAGTAGCATCATGAAGTGAATAAGTCTGTGGACTCTGTAGTGCCATGCTTTGAATCTTTCGTTTTTATCTTTTGTGTACCTACTATAGATTTTCATTGTCAATGTATATACTGTAGGTTTTTATTTTCTGTGCATCTACTATAGGTTTTCCTTTGTGGTTGGGGTGGTAAACAGGGTAAAGGGGATATTAGTCAAATGATACAAAGTTTGGTTAAGTAGGAAGATTAAGTCCTACTGATCTATACACAGAATGTAATGATAGTTAATAATAATTACTGTATATTTTAAAATTTCTAAGAAGTGTAGAGTTTAAATGTTCTCATCACAAAATAATAAGTATGGGAAGTGATGGATATGCTAATTAGTCTTATTTAATCATCCTACAATGTATAAATAACTTCAAATTATACCCCATAAATATATACAATTATTATTTGTTGACTAAAACTAAAATATTTTTAAAAGTGTGAAGTATGGAGCCATACTACATGGATCCAAATCTGAGATTTGTTCTTCACTAGCTGTGTAGCTCCAGACAAATTGCTTAATCTAGATGCTTCAATCTCCTCATCTGTCTAATGGGAATAATACAATAGTATAAACCTCATGTGGTTTTCATTAGGATTCAATGAGATATATAATAGATTGTAATATAAAATGTTCTATGGGGAATAGATGGTGGGTAGTGGGGCAGGAGTTTGATGAGACTAGTTCAGAAGTTATTGAGGCTTTGAAGTTTTGAGAAGTGTAAGAACAAAGTATTTTGAACATAGATCCTGTAAACGTTATTGAAAAACAGAATATGAGAAATGAGAAAAAGTAAGCAATTTGAGGATCTGTTTTTGGCCTGAACAGCAGAGTGGTGTTATTTAAAGAAGTGGGGAAGAATGGAAAGGAAGCAATGTAGAGCTGGCTGTTATATATTTAGTTGGATATGTTAAAAAGAACTCAGGGAAGAGATGATAGCCAGGAGCTTACAATTGGAATTGAAATCTTTGAGACTACAGGAGACAATAAAAGTATGTGTATTTAGAAAAGAGAAAATGAAACTGGGGTTCTCCAACATTTAGTCATTGAGAAGAAAAGGAATAATCAGTAAAGAATGAGCAGCCAACAATTTAGGAGAGAAATTAATAGAAAATTATTATGTTTTAATATTTACTGAAAATAATTTAGGCTATAAATGTGCTTATCATTTATTTGTACAACGACATGAAAGTGCATATAGAAAAAATATGTTAAACTCCAAAATCTTAATAGGATTTGATTTATTTTCTTTAGTTTTCTCTTCCCCTACTGAGAGAAAATATTATTTGTGTAATGAAAAAGGGGGGAAATACTTAAACTAATACAGAAGGAAATAAAATGTGTTAAAATATGGAATTTATAGAATAAATATTTGCTGGGCTAGCACTAATTATGCAGTAAATTGAAATGCCAATATTTTGTATGACTGGAAAACTGAAAGTCCATCAAAAAAGTAAATGTAAATCAAGATTTGTTTTGTTTTTAAAATATTGATATGGATCAATCAATAACTTCTATAATATATGGTTCATGCAATTTCTAAATGTATTACTTATGTAGACAATGTGAATTCTTTAACTTAAAGCCATAGAGTATCTATCCCCAGAGATAGTTAAACAATAACTTTTCTAAATAACTTTCCTTAGTGAATCTTGTTGTTTTATGTAGATATAAGAGGGAAGAATCACAATATTGTGTTAATTTCAAATTTATGTGTTTATTTTTTGAGACGGAGTCTCACTTTGTCTCCCAGACTGGAGTAAAGTGGCAGCAATCTCTGCTCACTACAAACTCCACCTCCTGGGTTCAAGTGATTTTCCTGCCTCAGCCTTTCCAGTAGATGGGTTTGTAGGTGACCACCACCGTTCCCAGCTAATTTTTGTATTTTTGGTAGAGACAGGGTTTCACCATGTTGGCCAGACTGGTCTCGAACTCCTGACCTCAAGTGATCTGCCCACCTTGGCCTCCCAAAGTGCTGGGATTACAGACGTGAGCCACCGTGCCTGTCCTCAAATTTTTAGATTATTGTGATAAATAACAATATCATGACTGAATCATACTTGTGAGTGAAAAATAAGCCTCAGTTTCACTGGTATGAAAAATGTGGAGAAGTGATAGAAAAAAATACTTATAACTGGACAAAATAAAAACAAAACAAATCAAACCAAACCAAAACAAAAATGACTGTTTTATTACACTCTTCCTGTATTTTTTTGAGTTTATGATTAGACTCAAGGAATAAATATTTGAAACGAGTCATTTTTAATATGTATAATAAGTACAAGTGAAATTCTGAATGTAGAAAAAGCCAATCAAGAAGAAAATTATTGCAAAGGATGACCTTAGAGTTCATCTAGTTCAAATGAAAAAACTCAAAAATTTGCCAGGCATGGTGGCTCATGCCTGTAATCCCAGCACTTTGGGAGGCTGAGGCAGGAGGATCACGAGGTCAGGAGATCAAGACCATCGTGGCGAACACAGTGAAACCCCATCTTTACTAAAAATACAAAAAAATTAGCCAGGCATGGTGGTGGGCACCTGTAGTCCCAGCTACTCAGGAGGCTGAGGCAGGAGAATGGCGTGAACCTGGGAGGTGGAGCTTGCAGTGAGCCGAGATCGCGCCACTGCACTTCAGCCTGGGCAACAGAGCGAGACTCTGTCTCAAAAAAAAAAAAAGAAAGAAAGAGAAAACTCAAAAATTGTGCTAATTTTCAATGTGTCAGAAATTCTTTTCTAATGTCTCAGTGTTTAAAATAAAATAGAAAAATAACATGGTATAAGAACTCAAAGTTTATTAAGCAAAATATTTAAGAATGAGATATAAGAAGTAATTAGTATAATATCTAAATAATTCTGTAAAAAGGAAATACTTCAATACTCTATTGTTATAATTGACTTTGCTGCTTTTCCTACAGTTCCCCTCACTGATAGTTTCAAGGATTGCTGAGTTGCTTTCCTGGTAATCATATAAACCTGAGTGCATCTCAGACCCAGAGTGCCTGCTTGTTTCAACACCTCTTACTGTCTTCTCACTACAATGCTCCTAAATATTTTTAATATAGTAGCATGTTAATTTTGGAATTTAGTACACCTTTTATATAAAAGAAATCAGTTGCTATGTAGTTAATCACTACTCTTTTATGTTAGATTTTCTTGAATTTCACAAGATAAAAATTAAAATTTCACAAATAGTCTTATTTTAAGTTTTTAAATATGCTAATATTCATGTCTCTTATTTCTATTAATTAATGCTGTATATATTCTAATTATTTATACCTTTGAAAGGAACAAAGACAGTGTAATGGCATATTAATACATAATCATTTTATTTCATAATCTCTTAAAACATTTAAATAATAACAAATATATTTTATATTTCTTCAAGATATTCATTGCTATACATCGTCAATACCAACCATGTGTAATATATGAGCAATCTAGAAACCATTTAATGTAAATATTTAGAATAAGAAACCCTTGAGTGTGCTCTTGTTTGGATTACAAAACCAGCAGTATTATACCACTCTAAAAACAGAATGAAAAATAACTTACTATACTCATTAGTCACTTTTTCATATCAGATTGAATAAGAGAAAAAATATATGAACAAAAATGCAAATATGAACAAATAGAAAGTGAAAAATAAAAAGAAAAATGCACTACTTTAACACAACTTAAAAGAGAAAAGCAAAATACATTTTAAATGGAATATACATAAATAAGATAGAAGGAATAAATTCAATGTTTGATAGTAGAGTAGGATAACTATACTTCACGAAATTGTATTGTACCCAGGTGATGGACACTGAATATCCTGGCTTGGTCACTACAAATTGGATACATGTAACAAAATTTCTCATGATCCCATACATTTGCACACGCAAAAACAAACAAATGTTAAACATTTAAAAACTGGTGCCATTTATGAACAAATATGCATTTGAGCATTCCTATTTATTTTCTTCCTTCTCTAGGTTTTGTTCAGTTAAAAAATGTCAATAACAAAGGAACATTATCAAAATAATCATAAGGATCCCAAAAGCAGGAAATTTTATAAAATATATCTAGTTCAAAGTAAAGCCAGAGAAGGAATTAAGTATTATTGCAGAGGCATGCAGGCCTTTGCTTCAAAATGATAGAAAGACATTGGGTAAGTATACAGAAAGGGAGTTGAAAAATGTGCTGAAATAATGACATTTATTTAAAATATTTAGATTAGTGTTGGGTGTGGGTAAAAGACTACTTTTGGGATTCTGGTAATATTCTTTTAATCAAACGAATTCATTAGTGTAGTGATCCAAGTGGTTGTGACAGTTCAAACAAGTGGGCTAATAAATGGTGCAATATGTGAAGTATAGGCTACAGCTCAAGCATTGGAAGGACACGCTGCAAGCACATGGTTTTCTGTGGGATGAATTGTATGTGTACAGGCAGTGAGATATAAATGGTTTCATTATTCCCATTCTCAGAATCCTCAGGTTAAGGTAAAAAAAAAAAGGCTGGAATTGAGTGGAACTGATGGTATCCCTATAAACTTTATATAATTAATCAGAGAGCAGGCAGGGAGAGAAACAAAAATAAACCAAGCTGGTAGCACTCTCAATTAATCATTATGTTACCCTGTGACCTCTTCCTCATAGTTGTTTGTCTATTGCCTCAGAATCACATAGTCCCTGTTACAAGATTATCATTCCCCTTAACTGCTCTATAGACAACAATCTGAATATTATGAAACATTAAGTTTTCCCTTTGAGATATTCTTTAAAGCAGATCCTGCACACCAATGGAACTACTGATGCCAACAGCTCTGAAAGACCCATTGACACCAGCTGGTCTGAAGGATCCCAGAAGGAGCTGACTCACCAAAGAATGCAGTTTCCACATTCTGATGATTTTATCCCCTTTTCCCTGACCAATCCATTACTCCAATTTTCCAGGCCCTTGTACTCTATGACATTCTTAAAAATCCAAGCCCAGGACTCCTTTGGAACATGGATTTGAGGGTTTTCTTTCATCTCCTTGCTCCACACCCTGTGATCATCAAACTTTTTCTAATACAAACCATGCTGTCTCAGTGTATTAGTCTGTTAATGAAAAGCAGGCATATATATACCTGTTGGTCCTAAAAATAGAACCTCTTAAAATTTTTAATTAGCTGTGGTTTTCCCTCCTCTATCAATGACTATAGTCCTTAATATCTTGTATGATTTAGTGCTAAAGGAAAAAATGCATCTGTAGGAGACAGAGTCAACATTCCACTTCTTTGGGATCTGAAATAGCCATTCACATATTTTGGGCTTTTTAAGAGATGGCTAAGTAAGCAGAAAACAAATACTTTACAAAGGCATTTTACAATGTGTAAAAGAGTGGCCAGTGTGAGGGTTCCTGACACTCGGATGGAAAGGGAGTTGTTTTTACACAACAGGGGCACAGAAGAGTAAAATGAAAAACAGGAGTTTCTCTGGACATATCTTCACACTAATATGCCTGCTGACAAAAACCAGATGAAGAAGTTGCAATTCAATAGGCAGGTTACCAAGGAGTGAAATCCTTTGGGGGTGATGGGCTGCATATGCTTATCAGATCAAGAACCCTGGCCAGCTGTGGTGATGGTAAAAATCAAAAGGAACAAAGAATGAATTTCAGAGAAAAGAATTTTCTCAAAAAGACCTGACAAATAAAAAAAGGAAATACTAATTTTATTTACTAATAAAAAATATAACTTCATTTCTATTTTCTCTACTATTTAACATAGGGTATCATTGTGCTGGTTATATCTGTGGTTTAATCTCAAAATGTCTTATGATTAACTATAAAACTTGAGATGGAAAGGATGTCATCCAGAGATATAGGATTTAAAGCTATAATTGATGGAATTAAAGTTATTTCCTCTGCGAAAGACAAATGTATATGAGACATAATTAGTTGTATGAGGCATAATTACCGTATGTATGCTTGGAACATTTTCAGAAGACTAATTGTGTAATAAAAGATATTTCTGGTTATTGGACACCTGAGTATAGCTGTTTGCATAGGAGAGATAATCAATGTTTCAGGTACACAATATGCAAATAGCTTTCTATCTGGAGGTCATGAAACAAAGCCTCAGGGATAGTTGATTAATTAATCTCAGTGGGAGCACTGAGATTCCACCTGTAGCAATACAATTGAGAATCCATCAGAGGCAAGCACTCAGTGGAGACAGTGCTCTATAGAATACCAAATGGGTATTTCCTGTGTTCCCTGCCTCTTAGCCTTCCTTTCTTTTTGTCCATTTAGAGCTGTCTAGAATTCAACTACTTCTTCAAGCTGCAAAAACGTCTTATGTCATTGTACATTCACCTGATTACATGTCAGTTGCTTAACACTAAGAAATCTGACGCTCCGTAGCTGTTATGGTTATTTTTAATAGTAGTAGAATAAAGTATTATTATTGAATTCAATAAAAACTGAAATCAATACATGAATTTTCATTTTGAGCACACACAAAATAACGTTATTCTTTGTGAAAATATATACCACGTACATATCATAATGCAGACTGTGTTTGCTTTCCTTAACAGGACTTTTGAGCTGTGATATTCAAATCACTGAACATGATATGAGTAAAACGAATGCTTTTATCCTCATTCTTTAGTAAATATACTGCATAATGTACCTGGACAGTGGTCTCACTGTTTAGAGAATCATAATATACTCCATTTGCTCCAGTATGCCATAGTGAATAAAAAACAACAGAAAGAATTACGGAACCTAAAACAAGCAGACAAATCACATAACTAAGAGGAAACTTCAGGACCTTAGACAAAAGGCACTTCAGGCTTAACAATAGGGCAGAAATGTTGCAGAAAATTTTAGAGTAATATCCATTGTCATAAAAATAATTTAGTGGTTGTATAAGTCCATTCTGTATATGTGCCATGATTCAGTGGACCACTCCTTGATTAACATGCTTACTTAACATTGTTTCCTTTGCTATTAGTAGTAGTAATATAGCAATGTGATCAATATTTTTGTGCACAAAGACTTCTTTAAATAAAAATATTTTAAAGGGAAAATTTTGGTTATTCCTACTCTTTTCTTAGATCAAGTTTTTGTTGTCTTTTTTAGTGTAATGATATTTTTCAGTATTTTCTTTAAATTATATATCAGTGCCTTGTTCTCTGCCTTTCCAAGAACAATAAAACACTTCATAATTTAGTGTTTTATTTATTTAGCTAGAAGTTTCAGAAGAATATTAGATAATTCTGCCAGTTGAAGGCATAGGCCTGTTTTTAAAAAATAATCCCTGTTATTTCTTATAACAAGGACTCTGTAGGATGGGATTAGACATTCTGAGTTCTTCAGAATTATGTAATTTTAGAAGGTATGATGCCTTATAGCAGGAAATTCTTCTGCAAAACCAAAGCCTTAAAACAAATGTACAAATACAAAGAAGAAACGTGCTGTTTTATTGTGTTTGGCAGAAGTTTTAGGTATTTGACCAGCCATATATTTTCCTTTCCAAATTGGATCAAAATGTATTTCTGGATTTGATTTAGTCTGCTCCCAAACTGCCACAACAAAACTGTATCAAAGCTCTCTGACACCAAAGACATTTCCCTTTAACATTGCTTTAGATTTGCCATCTTTCTTTTTGAATGTCAACTACCCAGATTTTGACATGATTCCTAGAACTTAAGTATGGTATCATGAAGAAGAAACACCTTTTCTTCCTCAGTAAACTTCTAGATTTATTTTTAAAGTTACTACTGTTTTAAAATATTCTATAAAACATTTGCTACAAGTAAAATCTCCATGAAAAGATGTTGCATTTTTGTTTTCTGTGTTCAACAGTCAAAAGATGTTCTTGGAATAGAAGGAATCCAGTAGGCTTCTTAAAGCAATAGATAAACCTCCAGAGCTTAGCAAATTTGTTATATTTTATAAATCAGCTCTTGAGGTAACTTTAATTTTAATGACAACAAAATGTGATATGACTCTAAATCTTTCTATCTAATAAAGGAAGAAGATCTTTCATGAAATAGTCACAATGCCACCAAAAAAATGAAACTATTGAGATTTAACTTTTTGTAAGCATTTAATTAGTAAATTCACATCATCTTATATCAAGTACAATATTAAGAGCAACCCGCCCCCTCTTTCTTTTTAATGAGAACTTGGAGCTATGTCCGAGAGTGCATTCCTTGACTTTATGCATCGAGTTGAACATTAAATAATGTGAATCTTAGCTCTGCCTTTCCTTGGGAGTTCATGTCAAAATTCTAATATTTCAGCAAGGACATTTTAAACAATAGAAGGAAGATATTTATGTTTATTCTCAGCATTTTTATTTGATTATACATGCATAAGTCAATATTATTTTCAGATGTTACAATGATTTTTGTTATAAGATATACTTAATTTAGGATAAATTAATCTATTAAAGTCACTTTTACCTACTTCAAAACTATTTTTAGTGAATATTATGAGCATTTTGATAGAAATAGATATATATCATATATGTATAATTTGTGTATTTCTACATATGTATAGAATACAAGATTTCAAAAAACATTGTGTATTAAAAATGGGAATAGATTATATTAGCTAAGAACAGACTATAGAAACAGATGAGTTAAGTTTGTGTCCAAGCATTGCATTTAGAAACTCCAGGACTGGAACAATTACTCCACAGTTCTGTTGTTTGATCTCCTTAGGTATGTATTTTCAGCAATAATTTTATATCTCTAATAATATTATTGTGGTTTAAACATGATATTATATATAAAATTATTGTCGCAATGCTTGTAACAGAGTGATGTCTTACTAAATATTATCTATCATAGAGTTTAGTTTGGTTCCTGATGCCTATTTCTTTTAAATATATCCTTCTATGTATTTCAGTCTTTTAAGAAAATGAATACACATTTTAAGCTATTTTTCTTTTTTGTATCAATCATAGCATGAACTGAGAGTGACTTCATTTTTACCTGTAACTTTTTAAATAAATTATGCTCAATAATTTAATATTGTTGAAATTTGATTGGTACAGAAAAGACTTTCATGTTTGGAAAATATTCACTTCTTCAATGGTCTGGTACTCTAAAGAGTTATTTGAAGGAAAACGTTTTTAAAGATTGTAAAATTGTAGATGTTTTTAAGGCTTTTAAGCACTTTATAAGTCAGAACTGTATGCATTATACATTAATTTTAGTGATTTTTACCTTATTTTCTCTGGAATTTTCCTTATTAAAGGTAAAAAATCATCAAACTATTGGTTACTGGCTAACCACTTTTTTAAACACTTGTAAGGATTTTTTGTAACATACCCACTTTTTGTTTCAATTCTATTTTTATAAAAGCAAACATATAATATAAAACAAAATTTATCCCGTTAAATTGAATGAAATAAATTTCAGTACTTGTTCTCTAGTCCTCAGCTGCTCCGTGATATCTGTTTTGTTTGCTTTTTCTGTGAATCTCCTGAATAATCTTTTTTTTTTTTTTCTTATGCCCTACTGATACAGAGTGGAATTGCTTTCCCCGGCCTTAATTCTGATTTGCCTTTGATTCATCGATTTTTCATGTATTCTGCCTTCCCCTTTAATGCTGCTATTAATACTTCCTTAAGTTACTTTCATGCCAGGTTACATGTATTGATGGTTTATTGTAAGCTACCTATGTACTATCACAAAATCCAATTAAATGTGTAGTCATTTACTCTCCAAAGTCCCTTTTCTGTATCAGTTCATGACAAATTGTGCATCGTTCTTTCAAAAGCACTTATTTTTTTCTCTGCCTGGAGGAATTCTAATACAATCATCAACCTACAAGTTAGGGATTGCTGCTATATTCTTTATAACTTGCTGTAGTGAGCTGAGTCTATATGCCCTAAATACTGCCATAATGTGATTTTTGGAGCAGTTTTATTTTTTGATCGAACTTATAAGTAACTATCTTACTTTCCTAGTCAATTTTAATTATCTGACATTGTATCACCATGAAGCAAATACAACGGAAGCAAAATTTACCCAAAATATTGATTTCAGCTGTCACAGAAATAGAAGCCACATCTAAAAGGAGTATTACTGTTCTTTCTGGTTGAAATATTTTCAAGAAATCTATCTTGGTGACAAAATTGCAATAGAACTAGAGTCTTTGTTTGGGACTATTACTGAAAGCTGAGGGCTAAATGAATGCAAGTCCATGGCAAAATTAGGAAGTCAAAAACTACCTCATGATTTAACTTGACATTCCCTCTCTGTCATCTCTCAACATGATTAAAAACTCTAAATCCTCATAAACCAGTAGATTATGATTCAATATAAATATATGCCAAAAGGATACTGAAGGATGTATTTATATGTCATTTGTAAGTACAATCATTTTTAAATTTACAAATATGTAATAGTAAATTATCAAAATGTGTAGAAAGACATATCTAAATATTGTCATAATCTGTACTTACATATACAAATAAAAAAACATATGTGTTTATCTAAATAAAATCATGATTTGTATTTTCAGCTTTGGTACCACATTTCCTGAATATTCACTTAACCTGAAAACTATTTTGGGCTGGGGACGAATGAGCCTCTTTTGCCTTCTGTTTTCCTTTGGGTTCTATTTTACTTTGATCTTGGCCATCCAAAAGAAGATATCTTTGCTTTTCAAGTAAATTTTGCACCAGATTCATCTTACCATATAGACAGCAAGAGATAAGTAATACAAAATGAAGACAAAGAAGGTGAGGTAATTAGTAAACAAGAAGGCCGCATTACTAAAATGTTACTATCCAAAGACATCTCTGTTTATGTATAATTACAAATAAATTAGCCCTAGAGCATCCAATGAAAACCCTGTTTCCCAGAGTTACTGAGTGTAGCATCTTTTATCCTAACTCCTGGGAACCACTTTTCAACCACATTTGTACTATAGTTAGATTCATTTGTTATGGTCTTCATTTCACCTTGAGATACTCCAAAATACTGGCAGATTTTTAAAAAAATTTGCAAAGAATTAAATTCATTACTTGTGTTATAGAGATTTATGGGTTTTGGTAAATGCTTACACTACCACCCTCGCAGCACTACACAGAAACATTCAATCACTGTAAAAATTCACCTGTACAGCCCCTGGCAGTGAATTCCTTGACCCTTCTCCAACTCCTGACAGATACAGATATATTTTCTATCCCAATGATTTTGGTATTTGTATAGTGGTGTCTCATGTGTTTTAATTTGCATTTCTCTAGTGACTAATAATCTTTATCATCTTTTCACATGCTTATTTGCCATCCATATGACTTCTTTTACTAACTGCCTGTTCACATCTTTTTTTTTTCCATTTATTAATTGGGTTGTTATATGTCTTATGGATGTATTTAAGAGCTCTCTATAAATTCTGGATACAAATTTTTTATCAGCCATGGGACTTGCAAATGTTTTCTTCCCATCTGAGGCTTGTCTTTGAAGTTCTTTCACAATATATTCCAATTCATCCGATTTTTTTTTCTCTCTCTCTTGGTGGTACTTTTAGTGTCATATATAGAAACTCATCACTAAAGCCAATGTCATGTATATTGTTATGTTTATTTTCTTCTAGAAATACAAACGTTGTATATTCTGCATGTAGATCTAAGATATATGTTATGTATTGTTATGAATGAACTGTGTCCCCCAAGAATCATATGTTGAAGCCCTAATCCCCAGTACATCAGAATGGAATGTATTTGGAGATAAGGACTTTAAACAACTAATTGGTTAAAATGAGGCCCTTAGGGTGGGTCCTAATCTAATCTGGCTGGCATCCATATGGGAAATAGAAATTTGGACACACAAGAGACACCAGGGATGTGCATGCACAGTGGCACAATCATGTGAGAAGGCGGCTAGAGGGGGTCTATCTGCAAGTAAAGGAAGGAGACTCAGAAGAAATCAGGTCTGTTGACACTTTAATTGTGGAATTCCAGAAATGTAAGAAAATAAATTTCTGTTGTTGAAGCCATCTAACCCACAGTATTTGGTTGAGGCAACCTCAGCAAACACATATACTCTATGCAAACAAGTTTTATACAAGTTGTGAGATATATGTTGAGATTGATAGTTTTTGCATACGGACATCCAATTGTTCCAACAAAATTTATTGCAAAGACAATCCTTTCTTCATGAAACTGACTTTGAACTTTTATCAAAAATCAGTTGCCTATATCTTCATGTCTATTTTTGAGTTCTCCTTTTGGTTGTTTCTTTTTCAACTTTTATTTTAGATTCAGGGAGCACATATGCAAGTTGGTTATATGGGTATATGGTGTGATGCTGAGGTTTGGGGTAAAATCGATCCTGTCACCCAGGTAGTGAGCATAATACCCACTACATTGTTTTTCAACCCTTGCCTCCCCAACTTGTCCCCTCTAGTAACCCTCAGTATCTATTAAACTTTCCTTTCTTTCCATTAATATTTTTGTCCTTTTGCCAATACCACACTATTTTTATTACTATATCATTATGATAATTTTAAAATTGATTTATGTGAATCCTTCAACTTTGTTCTTCAAACTGAAAATTATCTTGGTTATTCTAGTGACTTTTCATATAAATGTTAAACCCTGCTTGTTAATATCTGTAAAAATATTGCTAAGATTTTGATTGTAAGTGTCTTGATATCTATAGATCAAACTGGAGAAATGTTAATACCTTAGCAATATTGCATCCTACAGTTAATATGGGTATAAGATATTTAAAATTATCTAAGTGGTTTGTCTTATATTTTCATCTTTCTATCATTGATCTAGAATCTAAGAATCCAGGTTTAGTTTCTGGCTAAGGGCTAATCTTTGAGAATTCTTTTACAAAAGAAAAGAAATACATATTTTGTGAGTAGATTATTTTAATATGTCTACATAATAATTAGGTTATCAGTATTTGGACAGTTTTAATATTTCTTTTCCAACATTTATGGAAATCATGTCTGAAGAAAATTGATGAAGAATAAATAATTTTCTCAGAAACCATGTCAAAATTTGCCATCAACCATTGGTGTGAAATATCTCATCACAATGAAAAGCGGTGATTACCAATCTACTGATGAACTATTAGCATTTATTTTAAAATTATTTATTCAAGTTTGATGTTTATCAAATGATCGCAATTGTTTACTTTATCTTGACCAAACTTTAGTAGGCTTCTTTCCTGCTCATAGATCCTTGAACTTCAGGTTGCCCCAAGCCTGAGCAAGCAATAAAATAAGGAGTGTGCCATCTTAGCTCATCCCCAGAATCTACTAACCAGAGTAGAACACATTCTTGCTGAAGGTTGCCAGTTGTTCAGTCTGCATACACACCATCATCTTCCTAGCATCCTCTTTCTCACTACTTACCCTTCCCTGTTACAGGAAAACCTTTGCCGGTTTGATTCTGAGATACTTACAGTTCCTGAGTTAGAAGTGTTCTTCTTATGGGAATCTTCTTTCTGTATAAAGTGCCACATTATGTAATCCGAATTTATTTTTATTTGACAATATAATTGTACCAATGACAAAAATATATGCAGCCCATGGTGTAATAATGTATTATTCACTGACATAAGACTTTTTTAAAAAAGGATACTTTGGGCCAGACACGGTGGCTCGCGCCTGTAATTCCAGCACTTTGGGAGGCCGAGATGAACGGATCATGAGGTCAGGAGATCGAGACCATCCTGACTAACACGGTGAAACCCCGTCTCTAACAAAAGTACAAAAAAATTATCCGGGCATGGTGGCGGGCGCCTGTAGTCCCAGCTACTCAGGAGGCTGAGGCAGGAGAATGGCGTGAACCTGGGAGGCGGAGCTTGCAGTGAGCCAAGATCATGCCACTACACTCCAGCCTGGGCAACAGAGCAAGACTCTGTCTAAAAAAAAAAAAAAAAAGACTTTGAAATAGATTATACTCATATTTTATATCCTGATTTACCAGGCACATGCTAAGAGGTGCTGCTCATCTTTCATGTTTTGATTCTGTTTAAAGCAGAATTTCACAAATAATTTAATATCTCTACTTTTATATCACTATAATTACATGACTCACAAACAGTATTTGTTAATTCCATTAATCTTTTTCATTCAAAACATCAATTTAAGTAGAGTGGTAGGAAGTTTTGGCTTTTCTAAATCAAAGAAAATGTTTGACATTAATTTTATGGTTGTTTCAAATTCAGTAAAGTTTAATTTGAAAGAAAGGACATTTGGGTTAAAGTGATGATATACTGGTAAAATTTGGCAGGAAATCACGTTGTGGTAAATAAAAATCTAATAAGAAACAAGATAGCTTAATAGTAAGGTGAGATATCCTGTCATCTGAAATAGAAACTGTGGTTTTCAAAATCCACACATGCATATGTGCACCACACACACACAGATATATATTTTAGAGCAGAGTTGGCCAACTTTTTCTGTAGAAAGCAAAAATACATAAATGAATGAGCATGGATATATTTCAATAAAAACGTATTTGCATACACTGATTTTAAACTTTATATACTTGTAAATGTCACAAAATATTTTTTTCCATTTCAAATTATTTTAAAATGTAAAAACCATTTTTAGCTCATGGGCTGCGCTAAAACAGGTGGTGGGCCAGATTTGGTATGTAGGTCTACTTTTTTGGATTCCTAATTTGAAGAAATGAAAATACAAAATTTCTGTGATGAAGCTGGTATTAAATATATTTTAAGAAATAATTTAGCGTGGCAATATGCACTATATTTTCTATCTTAGAATGGATTTCTAATTTAAAGAATTAATATTTGAATCAACAAATGTGTCCTACATTGGGGTTACCAAATAAAATATAGGAAGCATGGTTAAATCTCAATTTTAGATTAAAAAATACTTTTTACACTACTTACAACCCGAATATTACACAGGTCATACTGTTAGTAAAAAAAAAAAAAAATCATTTTATAAGAAGCTGAAATTTAACTGGGTGCATTATTTTTCCTTCTAAATCTAGCAACTTTACCTGCAACTGTATTTAAAATGTAAAGTAATTGTGTTTACATTTTGGTTAGATCTTGCTAAAAATCTGCTGGAAATCCCTCAAGTTATTGAATGGATAGAGCACAAAAATACTTCAGACTTGAAAGCTTTTTATGAACTTTTATTATTGAAAGCAAAGTTTGCCAATATGAGGTCTTCATAATTTTTCCTTATAACAGCAAGCTGGTAACTACAAGCCATTAAAATATGAGATTCCAAAGACATAAAATATTTAATATAAACAGCTACAACTAAACATGGAATTAATCTTTTAATGAAGTTTCTATTTTTAATTGGAAATTTATATTCTATAAAACAATGAAATGAAATTGAAAGGACCTGTAATTTTATAGCATTTACTTTTGGTAAACATTCAAAAAATGATAAATAAAGACAACTTATGTGATGAGTTTTAACTTACAATATGTTTCATCAAACAAATGCTCATACAATATGTTTCATACTCATAGTTCATACAAAATGCTCATACAATATGTTTCATCAAACAAATGAAAAACTCAGTAACGATTTAAATATTTAGGCCAAAGTAATTATACACTTCTATATAATAATTAGAATTGAGAGTATCCTCCATCTAGTAGAAATTTTTCTGAATTTATCAGTACCTGAACACCTAAGAGACAAAAAGTATTTTCTCAAAGCTATAATGGTCCATGAATAAATTAAAGTTGAAAATGAAAACAATTTAAATTAATCATGCAATGCAACTTAGAAGAACATTGAGGTGAGGTTATGGAAACAACAAAATTATAAACCAGTATTGAATGAAAAATACACATTTTATGATAATGCCAGTATAAAATATAAAAATGATTTTAGGAAGAAATTTGTCTAAGAAGCTGAAAACAAATGTGTGAATATGTACCAAGAATAACTACCTTCTTATGTTACTCTTAATATTCAGAAAAATCAATATTAATATTATTTTAATTATCCATAAGGTACATATATATACATGAATATATAATAACGTGTATAAATATGTTATTTTATGACCAAATTTCTTGTGTGGAAACAGTTTTTGAAATGCACCATTTTGCTTAATAGAGTTAATTTATTGGTGTTTAAACATATGTTTATAAATTAATATAACTGTAATTATTTTAATGTTCATCTACCCTAAAAAACAAAAAGCCATCCTGATTTGAATAGTAAATCACATGGCTGCCCTAATTTTTAATCCTTACCTCTTCTGCAAGACATCTTTCACCAGGATGGACCTGGTCTTTCTCAGTACTACTGTCCAGTACATAGTTCTATTATTTTTGTGTAACCATGCATTTTATTTACCTATCTGACAGATTTTTTTTCACATTTTTATTTCTAGTTCCTAAAATACCATATGTAGAATTGCTCAGTAAATGCTTTATGTACTGAATTAAAGTCATAGCCCTAGAAATAAAATTAAGACTATATTTTCATTTTCATTGCAAATTTATTTTGTATTTAAGTTTCAGGTTTTGGGTTACACATTTTTGGTTTGGGTGCAATAGTGAGCATAAAATGTTGGAGGTTTATTAAATATCATTTTTCTTGTGTTTTCCTACATAGAAAAAAATTAAAAATTTGGGTTGTCAGAAATGGTTATATACCTTGTGATAGGCCGGTTTAGCCCCGGGCGACAAAAAATATGAGGTGATTTTTCTTTTTCTTTTTTCTTTTTTTGAGACAGAGTCTTGCTCTGTCACCCAGGCTGGAGTGCAGTGATGCCATCTCGGCTTACTGCAAGCTCCGCCTGCAAGGTTCACACCATTCTCCTGCCTCAGCCTCCCCCGAGTAGCTGGGACTACAGGCACCTGCCACCACACCTGGCTAATTTTTTGTATTTTTTAGTAGAGACAGAGTTTCACAGTGTTAGCCAGGATGGTCTAGATCTCCTGACGCTTCGTGATCCGCCCGCCTCGGCCTCCCAAAGTCTGGGATTACAGGCTTGAGCCACCGCACCCGGCCGAGGTGATTTTTCTTTTAACTTATCATTTCAAGGAATGGAGAAGCTTCTGCTGTATTTATTTAGGAATACACTGTGTACTTGCAAAAAGTATTTGGATCAATTTCTATAAAGGTCTTACTTTAAAAATTGTATTTGTATTGGCAATGTGGTGAGGTAGATATGAGCAAAAAACGTTGATAACATCTTGCTACTTTGCTTTCAGTTAATGTTTTCCTTGTGTAGTTTCATATTTTATTCTGGAGTTCATGAATATACAGACTTATGAAATTTATTGTTGTAATTTTGTGAAATTAATTATTGGTTCAGAAACCTAATTTTTTAATATCAAATGAGATTGTTCCACTGTTTACTATCATTCGTGACATGACACCATAATAATATTTTTAAATGTATATATAATGTTTGTTACAAGAGAAAGAAAATTTTAAAGAACATTAAGAAATTAATCATCTAGTAAGAAAATCCATATAACTACAAAAGCTTTAATTAGTCCACAGTTCTAAGAACATACAAATATTATACATATACACACAGAGTATAATTTTTTCCATGATTGTCTAGTTTCTGAAAATTAATATTTCTAATATATGCCTATTTAAATGGAAAAGATGATAAAAGAGTAATATCATTAGAAAAGTCTATCCTCATTTTTAAATGTTAATTTAGTAGTTTTAACTGAAATACACAAGAACTTAATTACACACAATAATAATTATATGTAACAATAGCATTTCATTTATTTATGTAAAGTTATAAAATACACTATTATAGTACATGTTTATTTTAGTCTCAAAACAACAATGTATGTGAGTAAGATGAGAAGCAGTTTCACAAATATATACTAGAATTGTATAGTAATTTTCCAGAGAACTTAAGAGGGCTACTAATCTTTAAATAACTATGAGAACAATGTAATCTTGATACATTTCTCTTGAGGTTTAACAAATGATTTTAAAAGTACTTAAATTATCAGATTAAAAAAAGCAGTTAACCTAATATCAATAAATCAAACATCCTGTTTTACATTACTTATAAGGATGTAAAGTTTGATATTACAGAATTAATAAAATATATTCACCATGTTAATAATTAAGGAAAAGTAATAGTATAATGTCATGTTGATAGAAGCAGAAAATAGCTTTGAAAAAATTAAAATACTTTCATAATGAAAATTGTTACAATATATCAAAGAAGAAAACTTACTTAACGTAATGAAGGGTATTTACAAAAGCCTTCAGTAAACATCACAGTAAAATACTAAGAATTTCATTAAAACCTGAACAATAGAAAAGATAACAACAACTTTGTAATAAAAGATATTGTGGAGTACATAATGAAAAATCGATAATGGGTATAAAGTGTTTAATAAAAAAAGCGTGAATATTGGCAGTTTATATTATCTCCTACAAAGAAAACTCAAAATACCTACATTAAATATAAATTAAATGCAAAAATAAATTGCATTTATATAAACCAGCAATAGTCATTTAGAAAATATTCTTTAATAGAGGATGTCACTTATAATTTTAATAAAAATATAAAATGCATAGGCATAAATTCAATAATAAATTTAAGAAAAGTATCCAGAGAAATATAAAACTATACTGAAAGAAAATAACACCTGAATAATTTAAAATATATAAAAATTTCATGGCTATGAAGTCTCAGTATCATTTAGATATTAACTATACTCATATTTATGTTTACATTCCAGGCAATCCTAATAAATATTATAATTGTTTTTATTTGTTTGGTGCTTGTTTAGTTTGGTATTGGTTTTTTGTTTATATTAAATTTGAAAAACTAATTCTTTTATTTATAAGTTAAATTTCAAGACTAACTATAAAATAATGGGAGACAATTATAATTGGGAGACTTGTCCAACTGGACAAGATCACATTATAGTAATTAACAGACTATGCACTTGCCACAGAAATTATAGATCCCCATATTTGGTCTACTTACTGGAATATCCCACCACTTACTGCTATAGAAAGTATGTGAGCACATGAACAGAATTGTAGAAAAAATGAAGAATTCATTTGGGACATCCTGAGTTTGTGAAACCCATGGAACAATAAATTATATATCCACTAATCAGTTTTATATGAGTCTAAATTATTAGAGGCTAAGGTTTGGTCGGTATCAGCAGCAATAAGATTGTACTCAAAGTCATACATGTGAAAAAGTTAACCTAAGAGAATGCAGACACATACATGAGAGTGAATGAACAAAAAGAAAGCATGTTAAAGTTACAACCTTTAAATGCACAAGCATCTAAGTTGTTGTTTTAGTTTACTAGGTCTGCCGTAACAAAATACCACAGATTGGGTAGTTTAAACAACATAAAAATACTTCCTCACAATTACGGAAGCCTGGAAGTTTAAGATCAAGGTGTTGGCATTGGCAAGTTAAGTTCTTCTGCGGCCCCTTTCCTTGGCTTGAGGATGGCCACCTTCTAGTTGTGCCCTCACATAGGTTGACCCACTGTGTTGTCTGTATCCTAATTGCCTCTTCTAATAAATCATATTGGATTAGGGTCTATTCTAAAGACATTTTAAATTAATTACCTCTTTAAAGGCCCTATGTCCAAAGACAGTCAAAGTCTGACATTTTGGAATACAATTCAACATATGAAGTTTTGGGGGGGACATAATGTCAAGATATAACAATCATGAGTAAAGTGAGATTAGTCTGGAATGAACTATTTTCAAATGGTAGATTGCATATCCATAGTGTTAGCCTATTATGTGCATAAGCACATGATTTGAGCAGAGAGGATTTTACTTTGTCTATACACTGTGTTCACAGCAATATCCAAAGAAGGAAGAAAAAAAAGAAAGGAAGCAAGGAAAGAAAGAAGCTAGGAAGGAAGGAAGAAGGAGAGACAGAGAGAGGGAGAGAGAAAGAAAGAAAGAAAGGAAAGTCCCATTCAATAAGAGATACAATAAGAAAACATAATGTCTCTTCGATTTTAAAAGTATATCTATATCGGGGGAACCAGCCCCTGATATTTCAACGTGGGTTCTTTTCTATTTTCCCTAAGTGTTGATCGGTCTGAGAAATAAAGGGAAAGAGTACAAAAGAGAGAAATTTTAAAGCTGGGTGTCCAGGGGAGACATCACATGTCAGCAGGTTCCTTGATGCCCCTCAACCCGCAAAACCAGCAAGTTTTTATTATGGATTTCAAAAGGAGGGAGTGTATGAATAGGGTGTGGGTCACAGAGGTTGTATGCTTCACAAGGCAATAAAATATCACAAGGCAAATGGGGGCAGAGCGAGATCATGGGACCAGGGTGAAATTAAAATTGCTAATTCACTTTCATGTCCCACTGGGCACGCATTGTCATTGATAACATCTTATCAGGAGACAGGGTTTGAGAGCAGACAACCGGTCTGACTAAAATTTTCTAGGCAGGAATTTCCTCATCCTAATAGGCCTGGGGGCGCTATGGGAGACTGGGGCTTATTTCATCCCTTGTCTACAACTGTATAAGACAGGCATTCCTAGAGCGGCCATTTTAGAGACCATCCCCTAGGAATGCATTCTCTTTCTCAGGGCTGTTCCTTGCTGAGAAAAAGAATTCAGCGATATTTCTCCTGTTCGCTTTTGTAAGAAGAAAAATATGACTCTGTTCTGCCTGGCATCTCAGGCAGTCAGGCCCAATGGTTATCTCCCTTGTTCCCTGAACATCGCTGTTATCCTGTTCTTTTTTCAAGGTGCCCAGATTTCATATTGTTTAAATACACATGCTTTATGAACAATTTGTGCACTTAACACAATCATCACAGGGTCCTGAGGCAACATACATCCTCAGCTTATGAAGTTGATGGGATTAATAGATTAAAGTAAAGACAGGCATAGGGAATCACAAGAGTATTGATTGGGGAATTGATAAATGTCCATGAAATCTTCACAATTTATGTTCAGAGATTGTAGTAAAGACAGGCGTAAGAAATTATAAAAGTATTAATTTGGGGAATGAATAAATGTCCATGAAATCTTCACAATTTATATTATTCTGTCACGGCTTCAGCAGGTCCCTCCGTTTGGAATCCCTGAGTTCCCTCAACGTATCCATATATTTATCTGTATGTTTTTTTCTGATTATTTCCTAAGAGTACTTTAGAAGATTATAATGAAAGTAGCTTTAAATGATCGACTCTTGTATAGACAAGAATGTTCTGACAAAAAAAAAAATGTTACCAATGATACTAAAAAATCAAACACAATGGAATGAAGAAATAGGATCTACTTAATACATATTGTCATTTCTATATTCTTTGTGAACAAAGAAAATAAAATATACATAAAATATATAAATCATCAGGTGAATGTCACTTGTGAATACAGACAAAGGAAAATAGCATAAGTCATATAGTATATTTAAGAATTCATAGAGGTGGTCAGGCACAGTGGGTCACACCTGTAATCCCAGCACTATAAGAGGATGTGGGCTTCAGCCCAAGAGTTCCAGATCAGCCTGGGTGCGCCTAACAAAATCCTGTCTCTACAAAAAATACAAAAGGTGTGGTAACCGTGGTGGCATGGGGTGTGGTGGCATGGGGCATGGTGATGCAAGCCTGTAGTCCTAGCTACTCAGGAGGCTAAGGTGGGAGGATCACTTGAACCTGGGAGTTCAAGGCTGCAGTGAGCCGTGATTGCACCACTGCACTCCAGCCTGGATGACACAGGAAGAGCATGTCTCAAAAAAACGAAATAAAACAAAAAACTCATAGTGGTTCAGTTAAGTTATAAAAATACTTTCACTACATTTTACATTTTCATAGTGATGGTTAATAAATAGTCATAGTCATACACACATTGTCAACTTATACATATACACTTAGGTTGCCCCCAAACATAAAGACATGTGTTTCTGGATTTAATATCATAATCCTTCATCTTTATGTGCAATCTCTAAGCTATATAGTAAGTAAAATACTACACCTTCTATTTTAAAATGAACTAGCTAAACATTTAAATGGTTATCCTGAGATTAATTCACTGTACTGAAGGTATTAATATTAAAATTCTATTAGTTTATCCTACGTGATGTAAATGAAATCAGCTCCTTCTTTAAGGCACTGAGTTTTTTTCTGTTAATTCTAAATTATATACATACTTTTACATCCTATTACAATTTCTCCAGGTTTTTTTCTGCAAATATATAGAAACATTTTTGCATATTATCAAATTTCCACTACTTTACCTGTTAAAGCAGACTTTAAATTGAAATATATAAAACTTAGTTTCAATTTTCTTTGTGTTCCTTGTCCAAAACACTGTAATTCTTTCAAACCTTCTAATAAAAATGGCTTCTACTAAACCTCTTCAGCTTGTTACTTTTTGAAAGAAATTAGAGGCTCCATTATTGTGTCAAGTCCATAGGGAAGAACCTTTCTTTGGCATAATTAGTTCTCTTCTGCCCTGTGTATATATGGCCCTAAGGATATAATAAATAATATTAACAATTTCCTCTCTGGATCCTGAGGGCTCACTCTCCCAAATTATACCTGGAAATAAATGAATGCAATTTTAGAAAAAAATGTGTTCTATCTACTCCGTGTGATTGAAAGAAAATAAGTTAATTTAAGCAGTATCAGCAGAATAGGCAACCATGACAATTAAAATATCTTCCAATTTTATTTCAAAGCTAATCTAAGAAATATTTTTAGATGAGATAAATGTCTGAAATACTGTGGATTATTTTTGGACACTGTAAATATGCATTGCCAAACTTAATATACTTGTAACTTATGAGTTTTGTAAATCATTATTTAATTTTTACAGAATTGTAGTTATGTCTTTTCCATTTGGTGAGGTCCATATATTAATTATTTGCTCTCATTAGATATTAGCTATGTGTATAAATGTGTGTGTTGACTTCTATATCTCAGATTCCTTGAGAATATTTTATTTATCTTTATTACCAGCACCTCAGAGAGTGTCTTATACATAGTAGGCGTTAAATTTTCATAGTTTTGATTAAATCATTTTAAGTTAGTGGAATTATCTCTTTCTTAATTTTTACTGTCTTTGTCTCTTCCCCATTTCTTTTAAGATCAGACTTGAATATTTTTATCAGTTCACTAAATCTGAGTTAAGAAGCATACTCCAAAAGGCCATGCATTATTCATGCCTTATTATGTAGGTATGATAATAGTAAGAAAATTTCTGTCATTAAATAGTACTTTGTGATTTGTTAATTATAATTCATGCCTTACTTTAAGAGTCATCAAATTTTTGTTTTGAGGAAAAGTTTACTTGGTTTACTTAGTATGGTACAAAGTTCTACCTCAGTCTTATTTTTTTCTTTAAATAAATTTAAGCCTATTTTTAAGTTTCAAGGTAAATTTTAATAGGTGATGGAACATGAAATTCAGTAAGTAAATCTGCATGGTATTTTTTGTTCTGTTTTCAAATCATAGTATACCTGGTAGAGAAAATGTTTCCCATAGAAAGAGCAAGACAAGGCTATAAACTCTGTTAACGCTTAATTTTTTTCCCTAAAATGCCTGGCTAATGTTTAAGAATGAACTGATTTCAAAATCTAATTTTTTAGAAATAAATTGGGTTATTCACATTTAACTCAAAATAGGTTTTATTTATACCTATATATTTCCTAGGGACATCAAAATTATCATAACTTTGGAAGAGATATACTTTGTAGATACATGAAATTTCATAATAACAATACTAAATTTTTATAGAAAATTCAAGTTTTTGTAAAATGTTTCTAGTCTTCTGAGGAAAATACATGTCTCTCTAATCAAATAAATCACATTACAGTAATCACAACTATCTCCACCACAACCAAATAAAACCCTGGCAGATTGTGTGCCTCTGTGAAATTTACATATATATTAACAGATCTAGTTGGCATTCTTCATGTGCCAAGATACATGATGTGCAAAACTAATTAATTAAATAAGACATTCTATTTTTTCCCCTGACAGAACTTTGCTTGAGTTATACTACAAATTAGGTTTCAGACAATAATAATTAGATCATTATTACTTTTCAGCTAGTTCCTTATAGCAAAAAGAAAAAAAAAGTTTCCTTATTTAGGCACAAGAAAGAATGACCAACCAAAGAATGGTCACTATTAATGATTGGAGATGAAGATCAAGAGTCAAAAACACCTTATATGAGTATTTACAGAATGCTAGACACTTTGATAAGAATTTTGCATTCATCGCCTCAATTATTTCATCCTATTTAACTATGAAGAATATACTAATACTATGTCTATTTTAAGGGTGGACATACATAAATTAAGGGTGCTTTGTCTGCATTGTAAGTAAAAAGAATAGACACGATGCAAACTCACTCTCTCATCTAAGGGCTTCTACTCTTTTTGGTTTTTATTTTGTTTACAATTGACACATAATAAGTCCACATATTTATGGGGTACAGTGTGGTGTTTCAGTATATGTATACATTGATCCTTGTTAAATCAAGGTAGTCAGCACGTTCCTCACCTCAAAACCTTTCATTTCTTTGCTTGGTTAACTTTCAAAATCTGTTGTGGCAGTTTTGAAATGTATAATACATGGCATAAACTAATACTTCTGAGAATGTGAATAACATATCAAAGCACCTCTTCTTTTCTTGAAAAAAAAAACCCCAACAAAAATTCTTATGTAATTTTAATATTTCTGAATTTTACCACTTATTCTTTCCAAACTGTCAAAGTATTATTTGTATTTTCTGTTAATTGAGATCTAATTTTAGTCAGTGGTGTTGATATTTTATTTTAATAACATTGCCATATAAAGTTTAGTACTTCTCGTGGCAAAAGTTTCTACACATATATACTTATACACACAGAAGTAACTGCTTTTGGATACATTTGTGTGAATTTGTCTTCCTACCGTTTCTTACAGTAAAAAAGATGAACTATGTCTGTCATTATTTCCCTAACTGCAATGAATTCTTGTAACACTACTATAATAGCAATGACAGCAGCAATATTGCAACTCTTTGGCATATTAGTCCCATGCTGTAGAAAATGTCCAAATGATAGCAATCATTGTACCCCTCCAAGCTGCTATGCTAGAAGACATATGTGACAATATTGTAATTAAGGAAATTATGTGATGGAAGAAATTGGAGAAGCAACCAGTCTGTGATTTAGGCAAATATTCAAAGGAAACTTCTTTGCAATTTCTCATAGTTAAACCGGTGTGTATAAGAGGATTTACTAAACTCTGTTTCTCACTTTTGGAGAAACATAGTAATAGAATGACTTGTCACCAGGTTGAGCTTTCAAATGGTCACTGTGGTAACCAGTGAGAAAATATTGATTAATATTTGTGAATCATTCAATTATTGTGTACTGAGCTGTGTGCTTACTAATTGCCCCTGGGGTGTTAGCACTATAAAAAACACATCTTGCTCCTTCTTTCTGGAGTTTACACTGAGATCCGGTAATAAGTGACCATCTTAACAAAGTGATAAGATGAATTCAGGCATTAATAAGTATGTTAAAGAAAATTAATGGTATGGAAATTGGATTATCACCTAAATGGGAGAAAAAAGGCAGAAGACATGTCCTTTATCAAAAAGCATTCCTCATCTATACCACAGGGCATAGAAAATGATATTAGTGATTGTTTTCCAAGTAATCCCAAGAGGGTTCATCACTAGCCATAGTCTAGGTGCATTTGAAAGAAAATAATTCAATAAAAACAATGAATATCTTAGAGCAAGAGGGTTTAATTCACTTGAAGAAACCAGATAGAAAAGGAGCCATCAGAAACAGTCTCTGCTGGAGTTGCTATATTTGGCTTTAGACGTGAATGTTAAGAAGTCTGTCATATTAACGTTATAAAGGCCTTGTGCTCTAATCTAGGAAGATGGAACAATATATGGAAAAGGTTTGAGGCAGGAATATGTTCGTTCTTTCGGTTGACCCTCTGCTAGACGTTTGGTGAATTAGTTCAGCTACTGAAAAGGCATACATCTTGGCTCAATGAAAAACATATATGATGCAAATGTTGATGTAAGATGCCTCTAAATTTTAAGAAGATTCCAATAAAATCTGGATGATTTTTATTTACTATGATATTCTGAGCTTTTGTCATAAGACTTCATGTTTTTTTTTCTGTCCCCCATTGGATTTCATATCATTCATCAAACTGCTCAGCCTAATAACAACTTTTGAATTGCTGTGTTTCTTTTTCTTTCATAATAATGCGATCAAATCAGTTGTCTAATGTAGGGTGGGATTATAAAAAGTATGTTATTTAAAAAGACATTTTAAAGCCGTATCTCATGTTATTTTTATATTTTTTTCTGAATTGATCACATCATAAATTTAAGACTTGCTTACCTCTCACTGATGCTCTTTTGCCCGCATCTCCCCGCAGCTGCCAATCTTATTTTTACTCTTTTACATATTAGCATAGTATAGTACCTGAGAGATCCAAAACAAACACAATATATCACATGCTAATAAAAAATTATACATAGAAAATATGTTATCTAATTCCCAGCACAGCTTTCCATAAAATTTGTCATAATAGCTTGTGCATATTTATTTACCTTTTAGTAACATTTTCTTGGTTGTACCTGCCCACCTCTTTGGTAAATAGTTACTATGCTCAGAGCTCTCATGTTTCCCCTCCTCTTCTCCCCTCCCGCAAATGCAAAGCTGCTTCTGATATAAAATTACATATGCAAGCAGGTTTATATAACCATTCTTTTAAGGGGTCATAAACCCAAGTTATGTGTATGAAAGAAAATACATGACCTAAGGTATCGGTGAGACATAGATTCAAATTTCAGTTCTGCAACTTACTTCTAACCAATTGTAAATTAACTTTTTTTAGTTAAACCAGATGAATTACGTAAATTATTGTCACATAAATAATACTAAAAGTAACACTAAATACGCATTTTTTTTTCTTAATTCCCTCCATTTCTCATGCGAAAAACATTGGAAAAATTTTTGCATTGCAATTCCAATCTTGTCAAAATCCTTCTTAAATTATGCCCCAAAACATATCATTATTTAAATTCAAATCTCTACCCTATTCAAAACTATGCCTTTTAAACTATTTCACTGCAAGCCAATTCTAATTCTGTGCCCTATGTCAAATAATCAGTGTAAAATGGTCACTGAATCCAGAACAAATGAAAAATTCAGGACATCTTGTTTTGCTTTTTCCTTATACTCTAATTATTAATCTCCATATGCAGCTATTCTACTTCCTAATTAAATAGAAATTTGTTCCTTTTTCTCCATTTTAAAGGCGTGCTCAAGTTCAGGGCCTTATTTTCTCTTTGGCATGCTCTTCTAATAAGAGCACATATAAGATAAACATTTATGTTTCTCATATATATGTAAACTATACGTGAACTATATGTAGAATACGTATATGAGCTATAAATAATGCATATATGATTCATATATAATTCTTATCAAAATAAGGCATACAAATAGCAGTAAATTATCTACTACAGAATAGCTATTAAAGGAAAGCAAATATTTCCAAATTCTTACCTTTGTAAATGTAATTATATTTCTCAAATTTGTATTTTATTATTTATGGGAATATCTCCATAATGCTACACAGTAGGTTTACAACACCATTTTAATAACCAACTTTAGACCATGTCTGTTTAATTTTCAATATGAAAGATGAGGATTTACATTACTGAAGCTAACTACACCTATCTTTTCTCCTCTGAATTTGAATTTCTGTTTTACTGTTGGATTGCTTTGTATTTTTAATAATCTGACTGTCTGAAAATATGTCTAATTCCCCATTTTGTAACAGAAATATAACTTCCACTACCCTTAACCTCACCTTCTTTATCACACTCAGCCTTTTATATTCTACTTTCTATTAGTTATTGAATCATTTTTAAAATTATGATTAAAGCTGTCAGAATTCACACTTTTCCCTTTTGGCCCCAACCAATGTTCCTATGCTTTAGTCACTGGTTAACTCTAAAGTGAATAAAAATAAATGTATACTTTATTTTTCAATGACAGATTACTTAGTGTTTTAGGGTCATGTGCACTTTGTAGAGTTACTTAATAATCTTTAGCCCCTTAAGGGAAATGTTTCTGATACCCAGGTCAAATAGATTCTCTAGTTACACTACATTAGTTGCTCACTACCATGTAATCTTCCCTTTGCTTCATATTAAATTGCTACTTTTAAGTTCAGGTATTGCAGCCTTTCCTTTTCCACCTCACGATTCCATTATCATTGTTTAATTGATCTTCTTGTATTTATAGCCTTTAATATATTATTGTTTCCAACATCTCCATATATTATCCAATCCAATTCATTACATACTTTCCTTTCCTTTTGCTTGAAATTCCCCTCCAGCAGTTTCTGAATTTCCTGCACTAAATATGGTCTATGTGATTTTTTGGCTGGATGAGCTGATTGCATCCTGATAGTGAACTGTATTGATCTTTCACATTGGAGCTACTGTTTTCTGGAGCCCATGTCTTCTGTTCTCTTGGTTTTCTATTTCAGTTTGATGGAAAACTTCTTCGAGTAACTTCCTAAGATAATAGTTTGATGGAAGTACAAGTTCTTTATCTCATTTAGCTAAAGACAGCATTACAAAGTTTCTGAGTATAGAAATCTAGATTAGAAATAATTATGGATAAGTTGTGAAGTTATTGTCTTCTGGTTTACAGTTTTCTCGTGAGAGTTCTGGTGTCAACCTTATATCGTCTTCTTTGAAGAAATTATTTCTTCCCTGAAGTTTTAAGATCCTCCGTCTGTCTTCTACTGAGATATCATGGGGATTTGACTAGGTACACAACCAGATGAGGCCTGTAAATATATAACGATTTTGAGAGGCTTTTGGCTTATAATGTCTCTTAACTTGATTATATTTTTAACCTGTTTTATCTTTCCTAACTTTGTGGGACTTACTAATAGTTGAATATTGTATTTCCTTAACTGGCAATGTATAATTTTGTTTGTCTTACTTTCTCATATTTTCTTTCTTCTTTTGGCCAACACACACACACACACACACACACACACACACACACACACTCCTTAATTGATTTATCAGCTATGTCTTTGTTCCTTTTAATTTAGTAACTTAAGACTTCAATTTTTTTTCTGATGTTATCTGTCCTTTATTTTTTGTGCTTAGTATTCTCCTTAAACTTGAGTGCATTAATTAGAAATGTTACCGTTTAATTTTCCCTTCTCTTTCCTGTCTATTAAATTTCATTTTTTATTTGTTATTTTGATTTTCAACTTTTATGTCTGTGAATCTGTTCAATTGTTTAATTACCCCTGGCTATCTACTGAAATTTAAGAAAGAATGATAGGTAACTAGTGTTGTTTTCTAAATCTCTAGTTTCCACAATAATGTTTCCCAGTGGCATTCTCCCCTACATATTTCTGATTTGCAAGTAAAATTATTCATGAAATTTGTTGACATAATCTATAACATTCTACTATATCATAAAGACATCTTGAAATCTACCAATTATTAAGCTTTTTGGTTATGTCAAAAAGATAAATACATAAATTCAACATTAAAACTGCTATTTGAACTATAGCCATTTCCCAATTTATTTCTAGAATTCAGAGAAAATCACTGAGCAGCTTACATGATAATGTAATGTTCTAATTACATAAATTGATAAACTCAAATAATGCATAAAAGATATATCTAGGTATACTTAGTTTTCTTAACTAAATATTTGTAATACTTAGTGTTAGCCCACAAGGCAGTGGCAGAATAAAAATTATTCTTGCTCAGAAATGAAAGACCTTCTCTCCATTAATTATTAAAAAGGCAAAAACAGAAACTCTTACAAAAAAAAAGAAAAACCAAAGTCATAAATTTTCAGCAGCAGTTACCACTTGTAATTAATAAAACATAGTTAGAGCAAAATCTTGCATTCCTCACCAATGCCTAAATGTCTCTAACCATTTAAAGGCTTTATTTCCATTAGTTACTTTACAGTACTCAGAATCACTGGGATTTTTGATGTGTATATATGCAATAAATTTATATATCTTTTCTCATTTAGAAGGTATGAATGTGATCAATGGGAGGTTTGTGAATTATTGCATTTATATGTATATTTGCTTTAATATTAACAGAAGGGTGAGAATATGGAATTTTTATATGTTTAAATTCATGAGAATAAGAAAATTTGTAATGACATTTAAAAGATAGTTCGAAAGCATGGAGTAGACAACACTGCTAGAAATTTAACAAGTTTGACAATGCCATGAGACAAAGAACTAAAATCAAATTCATTTTTTTCAATTCATTAAATTTAATAGAATTTCAAAAACTATTGCGATTTTAATTTGGAAGTAGATATTGCATTCTTTTTAAATAAAATCTCCATTTAATATTTTACCCATGTAAATTTAGAAATTAAATCAGACTATTTTCCCATAAATGATTCAGACATCTTTTTTCTCAGTTAGATAAAATTAAAATATCAGTTAGATAAAAATTTGTGTGATATTTTCAAAATTACCTAAGAAAAACTTTTACGTAAGTATACCTAGGTATTAACTAAATTCTCAATAAAGTTTGCTAAATATTCAGAATTGAATATCATTTTGTGTGAGGAGAAAAATAAATATCTTAGGTTATATAAACCCTGTCTTTTTATCTTGATGAGAAAAGAGAAAAAGACATATCTTCTTTCAACCATTAAAAAGCTTATAAAGTTGTTTAAGTTTGAAATTTATACTTATGGGTGCCATTTTGGCTTCTACCTCTGTATTTGTGTTTAGTAGCAAAGTTTTGGGAATATAAAAATACAGCTTATCATTATCATTAAGAAAATAATTTAAAAAATAAGAAAAAAATCTGATTTGGTTCTTTATGAACAATTGGTCAGGACAGCATAAAGCAAATGTTTAGTTGTGCTTTAGGTTGAGAATGTAGGGAGCATTAACATCAGAACTGAATGAACGCAGTTATCAATATACAGATTTTGTAACAAACCTGTATGTTCAGCACATGTATCCCAGAACTTAGAGTAAAATTTTAACAAAAGTGAGAAGTAAAAAAGTGAAAAAAAAATTTAAATACCAGATATGTTTTCTGAATTTTATCAGGGAACAAAATAGAGAAATATTTATGCCTTTGAGGAGTTTACATTCTATTGGGGGAAGAGAGTAAAAAAAACAATAAATACAATAAGTATGTGGTAGAAGGTGGTAAGTACTATGTTCAGAAGAAAAAATAATGGAATAGGTTAAGGATGCTATTCTGAAATTCCCCATACAAGCAAAAATGTATTTATAATGTATATGTATAGTTTTAACTAATAATAAAACCCACTCTTTTATGTAAATGAAATACTATATGAGGAGATAAATATAATATGGCTGGTACATGACATTACTTAAATCAATGAAAAAATATTTTTTTTCCATCAAGGTTACAAAAATCTTGTTTGCTTATGTGTAATCTTTCACTGGAAATTGCTCTACTTTATTCATTTCTCAGTATAATTATGAATATTCAGCTAAAAATCACTTTTTCCTCCTTAAGAAAAAACATCAGTTTTGAAAGGTGGATTCAATTATTAAACCTTTATATTATTAAGATATGATATATATGTGTGTAAATCTACATATGTAAACATTCACATTTGTATATATGTATGAATACACATGCACTCATACTACTTGTCTTTTATAGGAGGCAAAGACAATTAAAATGCACTAATGTAGAAATATAAAATTTGATCCCTAATCTGCATTTCCTTCAAGGTAGCACTTTTACAGAATCACTTGAAAAAATAATGACATCATGAGAATTTTTGACATCATGCCAAGAACCAGTGTAAATTAAAATAAAAATGTACATAAATACCACATTACCTCAAAATTCTAAGATAATCATTCTGTACTGATTCTATTCACTTCCCTGAAAACCACACTATCAGAAACATTAACAATCCTTATTTTTGTTAAGCAAAGATTACTGTTATTGGGTAACAGTAATACAAACACATTTAAGATATTTAATATTTAACATCTGTGTCCCACTAACAGAAGATATTTACCTTTTCTTTCCAACTACACTGCCATAAAAACACAGATAATAATTTTATTAATAATATTTATAACAATGGCATAAAACCAGAAAGTATAGTCCAGAATATGAGAATAATAAAAAATGTATGAAGTAAAAAAATAAAAGATGAACATCATCATAATAAAGAAACTATATTCCTATAGATGGGGAAATAGAATATATAAAAATATATCTTTTCAGAAAAATTTTAGAATTTTTCCAAAGTGTTTGAGGAGCTGATACTTAGAGAAAGAGTGAGTTATGGGCAATCTATCCTCAAGGACATTAAGGAAAATCCAGATAGATCTTTCCCACACTCTCAGTGCTATTTCCATCTTTAAGAGCTTTTAAATATCTCCTTCTCTGAGAAAGGTGCCCAATAATATTAAATTTCATGAGGGCTGACACTGTATCTTCCTTGTTAATCACTGCAATCACAGCTCATAAAATAACTGTGTGGCAGGTTTAATTATGTCAACCTAGCAAAGGTAGAACAAATTGCCCAGTGTCCCCTTTCTTACATAATTTTAGATTCATATAGACTACAAGAGATGTTGTGGTCTTCATTTGGAAGGGTGAGTGAAGCTGCAGCCATCTTTTTACACACAGAAAGTCAATGAAAAGCAGAAGGTCATTGTCATTTGTGTGCCATTTCTGCTGGCTCAAAGGAGAGCAACAGGATCTACAACTCCTACCACTCTGACCAGATCTTCAGCTTAAGATTCTCTGACTTTTGGGCCTAGCATCATGTAAGACTTCAGCTTCTCCTGCAGGACACCTGGAGCACTGAAGTTGGAGGATTGAAAGAGGTGAAATACCATCATAAGTTCCAACTGTCCTTACAGTTTTCAGAACAGCCTAGCCAATTCTGGTTTGTTCTTTCTTCCCTAATTTGCATCCAATTTCTGCTCCCAGCAGTCTGCTCAGAACTAGACAAAGAAACATAGCCCAGCTGGCATTGCCCTTTTAACCAGGCTGCTCCATTGAGTAAAGTCAAATCCCTACACTGAGAGTCTGATTTTGTATGAATCGCCTGGTGCTCTAGATGAACCATCACTAATTTAATCTAATTTTAGACTTTCAATAGATATTAATTATATTAATGAATAAATCCTTAAGAGAATTTCTGCATTTCTAGTGCCTAGAATGGAGACTGTCACAGAGTGTGACATCAGAAATTATTTGTAAATAAATGTAAAATAATAAATGAATAACCTAATCAATCAATCAATAAATGAGAGTCTCCATCAGAAGACAAATTAAAGTATGGTATGGGAAACCTTGGAGAAGATTGTCATGATTTATTTCTACTAAGAGATCCTTTAGCATATAATAAAAGAAGAATATAAAATACTGGTTTGAGAAATAATGACGAAGGAATTGAATTTTTCCTATTATGCTATTTACCTACCCTGCTCATCTATTTATAAAAGAATTAGTAAAATAAAATACTTGAGACAATATCATTGTTTCATTTCATATGTTATTAAATTCATTATGTGATAGTCACAGTTTGAAACTTTCAATGAAATATTGATTTTTCTGAATAACTATAAAATAGTAATTATTGTAAAAGCACTAAGAGCTGTGTCAAAACCCTGGGTGTCTTACTTTATATAAGAAAGGATTTATGCTTAAATAAAACAGTTTAAAAATATTTGGAGCAGAGTTTCACATCAGGATGTTTGTCTTGATACTATATTTATATCAAAATGCATTTAAATGCATTAAGTGATGGTGCTGGAAAACAGTAAAAATGTTGACCTGCCTTATTCTAGTGAACATATCAACTGTGGAAAGTTATAAAATCCATATTCTAGTAATAATAGACATTGTTCTAAGGAGAAATCTAGACAGCATTCTTATAAATGGTAAAGTACTGTGGAACTGTGATAGCTCTTGTCTTGAAAATAGCGTAAAAGAAACTCAACTTACATGAAAATAAGCTTCTTACGATAAATGTCTCCATAAGACAATCCTTTCCATTTAAAGTGCAGTTCAAATTATCTTTTTCATTAATTTGAAAAGTAAGTATATACAAGCAAAAATATTAATACTAGTTCAAATGGAAAAACTAAATTTTTCATCGACAACATTATGATAAGCAAAGCCAATTTTAGAATCATAAGGTGAAATATTATTGAGCAATAAAAATAAGATGAACCATTGCAATTTACGGCAATGTGGATAAATACCACAAGCATAATATTGAGCAAAGAAGTCCAGTCACAAAAGATTGTATACTCTATGCTTTGGATTAAATAAGTTTCAAAATGGACAGATGACATTATTATAAGTCAGGATAGCGGTTAGCCTTTCTTGGGTATTGATGACTGGAAGGAGCAACAGGGGAACTTTCTAGGTTAGCAATAATATTTTTTCTTTCTGTGTATGTTCATTTTTTGAAAAATCTGTTGGTACGTATACTTATATTTTGTACATTTTTATATGCATAGTGTACTCTAATATAATATTTTAAATATGTGCAAAGAGAAGAAAATAATATTTATCTCATAATATAGCAAAGATGACTCTCAAGATGTTTAAGATATATTTCAAATATGTATTTTCTATTAGACAAATTAACTTTGTAATCAATAAAGACTAGCATGCACCCTTTTAAAAACTATATATGCATTAAAATTATGTACACAGTTGATCCCCATTATCTAGATAATTTTCCCTGATTTAATAAAATTTGGATGTTTAAGTAGCCAAATATAAAATTTCTTCTTAGTGTATGAATTATACATAAATAATTTCAACTAATCATTGTTTGGTGTACAAGTTGCCCCTTAATGATTTAAACTGGTTAATTGCTCTTTAATGAATTTTAAATCAAGTCAGTCATTTATAAGCATTGACACAATTTTTTAAAATACCCAGCAGATATAATTTTCTAACAACGTTTAGATGAAGAATCTTCAGATAAAGCACAATTATTTTTCAAATAATTCTCATTCCCTTTATGTGGAAAAATCATGATGCCTCAAGAAATTACCTTGCTCAAAATTATGAAAAATGCTCATAATATGTTAAACACACTTACTTTCAAGCAGAAGAACAAATACTTGTGTAGTAAGAGTGAGGCATATCTCAGGCTACATGTGAAGACCCCTCCAATCTCACCAAGGTCATCCCAAGCTCTAACAAAAATGCAACTATATGAACATAGCATAAGTGGAGGACCAGCTACATAGTTTTAGAGGCCCAGTGCAAAATGAAAAATGTGTACTTTTGTTCAAATATTATTAAAAATTTCAAGATGGAGGTAGCAGATCATTAAGCCAGGCACAAAGCCCTCCTAAGAAGGGAGCACCATGGCTGCTTAGGTCACAAACCCAGGGACCAGCCCTGCACAAGGGTTTTGCTCCCTACAGCTTTTTCTCCTCACATCTCTCCTTATTTTTAAAATTCAAAACTGCAATGATAATATACAAATTAAGTGAAAAAATGCTTTGGTTTGGCATTATTTCAAGGCTTTAATTTTAGCCACAAATATGTGTTGCAACATTTTCTTCTCTCAGAACAATTCTTCAATTGAATATTTGTGGCCTGTGGGCTACATAAATCTTTCTTTCTGCTTTTATCCCCATTACCTACATTGTAGCCACCTGCTTACCCATATTATCAACCTACCTACTTAAAATCCAGCCGTTTAAATGTTCTAATTTTCAATCACAATACTAAAAGCATGTGATGGGTAATTTTATGTGTCAACATGACTGGTCGTGTTGGTCACACCCTCGGTGTGAGGGTGTTTCTAGATGAGATTAGCATTTGAATCAGTGAACTCAGTGAAGCAGGTTGCCTTTCTGAATGTGGATGGACACCTTCCAATTCATCAAGGGCCAGGATGGAACAAAAGTTGGGGAAGAAGAAATTTGCCCTTCTGTTTTTCCTGCTTCACTGATATACTGGGACAACTTATCTCCTCTTCTTCTGCTCTTAGACTAGGTAGGATTTACAACATCAGCTCCCCTAGTTTTCAAGCCTTCAGATGTGACAGAATAACACCAATAGCTTTCCTGGGTCTTCAGTTTTTCAAACAATAAAGCAGGGAGTGTCTCAGTCTTCATAATTCTTTGAGCCAGTTCTTCATAATGTATATATGTCTCTATCTCTTTGTAAATAAAGGAAGTCCTTATAAACCATGACCGTAACTCAACTGAAACATTAAGTTTTCAAAGAAGTTTCTACTCCCCACCCTTCCACTGAATGTCCTTTCCACATTGATACAATGGGAAAGTAACCCTCCCCAGTATGTGAAATCTCTCACAGCAACTTTCCAATTCTAAAGGAGATATCATCCTGCACTGTCTTCTCAGAGATAACCCAGGGTTGGATGAGTAGTTATGAAACTCATTGTAAACAAAAAATGTATGGGTAAAAATGATATTCTATTTGAAATACCCAAATAGAGATATCTCAAGGTCTTTGCACAGCCTCCTCCTTAGCAATGCCCAGCTTGATCTTGCCCTCAGACTGTCTCTGTGGCAGCTGAAATCTGCTTCTTTTTTTTTTGAAGGATATAAGTTGTAAAAACACAAAATGGCTTTCAGTATTGAAATCCAAAGGAAAATTTTAGTCGACATAGGATAACTACATCATTAAACTTGTATAGAAAAGATTAAGAGATTTCAAAGAAGTAGCAATGTAATGCATAATGAAAGAAAGAGAGAAAAGATAGCAAGTAGAATAATTGACAAAAGAGAAGATTCCTGGATACTATTGGCCTTTTTTCTCCTTATTTTCACGCTCAACATTTACCCTTCTTAACAGAAATAACACAATTCAAAAGATGAATAATTTTTGAGAAAGCTTGACCATGAGTATAATAAACCAAAAGACCTTAATCCTCCAAAAAACACAAAACATTTCAGGCTATGTTTTATGAGACCATTAATAGATATCATGGCCAATTTATCCCTTTCTGAGTCTTGTCCCCCAAAGGAATCAGTGTCTGCTTTGTGGTTTTCTGTACTATAATACTTTGTCATTCATTACAGCTTAATTAATTCAGATTTTTATTTTCTGATAAAAAAGAAATGTGTAAATACATGGAAGCAGGCTCTGCTAAAATTTTCAATGTAGATTTAGGTAAACTCATTATTGTTGAATAATATTAAAGCCTGGTTTTAGAGGACCATTTTAAAGCAGCCCTTCTAAAGTAAACATTTTTAATTCTAAGATAGGCCCTAGTGGATTGTGTGAAATTCATGTTTTGAAGAAAGATCAAACAGAGATTCATGAATAGAACTGTAATTTTATAAAAGTATTTTATTGATAACACATTTATAATTTAAAAAATTGTATCAATATTGGATGGCAAATAATAATACCTCCTTGTATTTTTCTAGAGTATAAGTAATACCGCTGCCAAATCTGATACTTCTTAGAGCAATGAGGAAGTTTAATAGACTCTTGCCTTCCAAAGGCAAATATGAAATGAGGATGATATCATTACAACCAAGACTGCCTTTTGATGGGCTTCTGGGTCAAGGAGGTAATGCTAGCTCAGATTAAAAAAGTATAAGTGATATCTGAAGAGAATTGTGAAATGTAGTTATCTAATAAAAATGTGTTCTAGAAAAGGACTTAAATTCAGAGGCAATTCTGTGTCTCTAGCGTTTATTGGTATTTTTATGACCATTTTTACACAGCACAGAGATCATTCACTGACAACTTCACACTTTGACCAAATGAAAAAATTTCACTTTAATAAGCTACCTAAACCTTCAGCATTAGTTAATCTTAATCAATAAGGAGTTAAGTCTCAAGTTATTACCTCAGTAGATCACTAATATGTAATGCCCTAGAATTTAAATACCATGTAAGAACTGAGACATAATTATGAAACACATTTCTAATATTATCTCAGGAATTATAAGCATGTTAAATGAGTCATTAAATTAGACGTGGAAAAATAGAGATATAAATATTGAGGCAATAGTTTCTTCTTCAGACTTGTCAAATGAGCATCCCCACACATAAAATTTCTATCACTAGTGCACAGGAATGCTCCATCATTTTCTCCAGGGACATGAGCTCTGTGTGATACTTGTTTTCCTACTTAAGCCTTATTATTATTAACATTTATTACAATCTAAAGAGAAATATTGAATGACAAAATTGTAATTTACTTGAAGGCTTCCAAAGCAATTGGATAATTTATATTTGTAGCTGATGGTTGATATTTAATGTGTATCTCTGTAGTGAGCATGATAATAAAAACATATTGTGAGAAGCTTTATGATTAAAACCTGCTTTTATGTACACACAAATGCAAAATTCTGATTTTTGATAAATTGACTTGATTTTATATATTAACTCTCATTCAGAAGTTAATATTTAAGTAGTTACAACATTTAGGCAGGGTAGAGTGTGTTTTCTACAATTATCCCTACAAGTTCCCTCCAAATTAAAGAATAAAGTTCTTCAGAATTACTTTTTGGAGAGGATCACTTTCGAAGAAAAAGAAATTCAATTTTTTGAAAAGTTTGTTGCAAACAGCAGTTATTAATACTTCATTCTGGAACATAGTCCTCTTATTTTTTATGATTACAATAAAAGGCACACAATCTATATAAAGCATATAATACAGTACAATGCACTAGATAACAGAGATCTATAACTAGAAATTGAAGGTGACTCCACAAGCTAACTCCATAAATAACATAAAACCTTTCATTATGAGATATTCTTACTGGTTAGGTAATCCCCAGCATAGAATTCAAGACATTATTAGATCAATAAGATAATAATAAATATCTACATATTTTAAAGATTACAAAGCACTTACCTATACTTTATATCCAATAATCTCATGACATTGAACTACTATTATCTGAATTTTACAGCTTAGGAAATTGAGATTTAGAGAGCTTGTGACTCACCCAGTTTTACAGCTAATAATGGAAAGAGGCAATATTTTAACCCAGTATTTAAGTAACACTCCATATGTTATAGCAAGTTGCCTCCAATTTAAATATGATAGACCAAATGATATATAATTTAAATTATAACTAATATTTTTTCTTTATAAACACAAGTACATGAGGTTTATTTAAAATTCCAGTTTATTACAAGTTCACCCTTTAATGGGGCCTTACCTCCTTGAAGACAATAAAAAAAAAATTCAGGTGTCACTGAAGTGGGAACACAGGATTCTCAATGAACAAGAACAGACTGGATCTAGGATAAGAGGCAGGGGAAGCTGGCGGTGGTGGGGGTTATGAAGCTGTGATGTCAGTGCCAAATGTATGCCTATAGAAGGGACGGTAAACTACCTACCAGCCCTATAGCAATCCCCACCGTCCTTGGGAAAGGAGGATGGGAGAAGCAGTGGCCACACTCTGCAGAATTATAACTAATACTTATATTGAATAATATATTAATTTAAAAAGACTTTGAAGTGTGGTGGTTGGGAAAATTGAAATATGATAAGTCTAAAAGATTTTTTCAGGTTCACTGGAAAGTTGTACTGAAGTGTTTTCCATAAGACCCTTATTTTATTTGTCTGTTTATCAGGTTTTGCTCCCTGGTACAACATACAATGAATAAAGGGTATTGTCAGAGATAATTACTAAACTTAATAGAATTATGAAACTGCTTTTTAAATATATTCATTAAAGATATCACTTAATATTGTAATTGTGTCTGCTTTTTCATTTAACATTGAGTTACATAAGAGTATTTGAATGTCAACTCGTTAGACATGACTTTAATTGAAAACCTGAGGAATTAAAGTAATTTAAAAAAAGAAGAAGTGGAAGTAATAGAAAATGAGGAGGAAATTTTATTATAGGACTTCTTTCAGGACTTACCGTTTTGCTTGTGTTATAGATAATGATGGTGGGTGTAAGTGTCGTCGTTGGTGTGACACTGTGTGTACTGCTTACCTGCTATGTGAGCTTTGGCCATTTGCTTAAGACTCTCATCGACTCAATTTTCTCATTTACAAAATACTCATGCTAATACACCTAACTCATTGGTCTGTGGTAAAATGTATGTGAGTTTATGTAGGTAAGGAATTTAAAATAGGACTTGGTTCATATTAAGTATTCTACAGGCGTCAGCTATTGGATTGCTATATGTGTTTGGTTTGTGAGTTTATAAAGATAAAAGTATAACATGTCCAAATTTTATTGTTTTATCTAGTTAATACTGTCTTCATATAGATATAAACAAATTTTATTTCACAAAAGTATTCTCACAAATCACAAAAAATATGCACACACTGCATACTTTTATGCAGCTCATCTCCTGGGTACAGCTTATAATATTCTATTGCCTGATAGTTACTAGAATAGTTTAGCTTTGCGGCTGATTTCAGTAAGTGTTAAGGTAATAATTTGAATTTATTAATTAGCTTACTGATTGATGACCCAAGGGAAAATATACCTTAATGTTTCAAGATTCAAGTCTTTTTTCATGTTTTTATAACAATATGATGCATTTTGAGTACATGATTTTCACTACTTTAGATTTCTGAGCAAGAATAATTGCAAACTTGAATTTTATGTTTCAAATAAAATGCATTACACAAAGATATAAATGTTACATATTGAAATTAACTTCAAAATTAGTAATAGGCACAATTGCTTATCATGCAACAAGTGAATTTATTACCTTTACCTTTATTACCTTTATAAAGCTCTGCAAAGGATATATTACTACCTATGTTCTCTTTGTGAGCTGAGAAAAATTGGTTTCAGAAAGAAAAAGAGATATCCCAAAAGCAGGAGCTAGAAAATTGAAAATCTGAGATTTGAACTGTATCAACTTTACTTCTTTAAAAGATAACATTGAATTGTCTAAATCTATCAAAACACAATTAGATGAGAATTGCGAGCAACTACAGAAAATTATAAGCAAAATTGGAAGAAAATGTCATAGCTTACCATAAATTTGGGGAAATAAGTAACCACTATATGCGGGATTTTATAATATGTCTTTCATTCCCCATTATTTCTTTAAATTTTATCTTCAAATATTTAAAAAATATTTTCAATCTATGACATATTTTGAAATAACACTTCTTGTTTGTGATATCAATTAAATGTTATAAATTAGCTATTTTTGAATTATATTTTAGGCTTTTGTTTTCTACAGGCTGATAATATTGCTTACATTTAGAATCTTACCCATTCTCAAAATCTTGGATTGTTTTAAAATCTACATTACACAAATATATATATACAACCTATTTGACAGAACCTTTATGTAAAACAGATATTAATATATACAATACAAGGATATATTATATGCAGTTATGACTTTTTTATTTCAAGGATTAGATATTATATGCTGACAATCACCTGAAAAATACACAAACTTGATTTTGGTTGTTTATTTTCATAGTCGTAAACTTCAGTAATAAGTAGTTTTCCATAAATGAGCTTTTTCACAATTTAAAAAGTGAATTTGGTGCTTAAAATTGAACTGTTTGTTACAAACAATTGTTTTGCAAATAGCTTTGAAAGTAGCATATTTCTTTTTTGCCCAATATAAATAAATCGTATCATGATGCTACTTTGAATCTATTGCTACATTTGAATGTCATAATACGTGCATTTGTTTTATTTATATTATGCAGTTGTACACAGCACTTTTATTGGTAGAAACTGAGTGGAAAAGCTACCATGTAAATCTGTGCTAAATTGTAAATTTAAGTAAGACTACTGAGTTTTATTATGCTATGTATTATTAAAATTACCAATATTATAAAAGCAGGCCATATATATATATATATATATATACACATACATATACACACATACACATTTCTATACATACACATATACATAATTTGTATGTATGCATAGTTCTATATTTTTGTATATGCATAGTTCCATTACTTTTAATGACAAAAACCACAATTACTTTTGCACCAACCTATATATTCACACAGATATGTGTCTATATACAGATGTATACACACACACACATATTTATATTTTATTGAATCACACATATTTATTTGTATTTTTTGTCTTTTGCATGGATCTTTGCTAATAGCACAATTTACCTATTGATTTTTCTTCAGGAAATAAAAAAATCACAAACTCATGAAAACCAACAAAAATAGCAGGAAAGATTTAGACAGAGTCTTCAAAACAAGACATTAATAAACAATATATTTACTCAGTTGAGCAGTTTCATAAAATAAATCATTTTAGTGAAATTAACACCAGCTCAGTTAACACTGTTAAACAAAGAACTGCAATTTGGTGTCATGAAACATTACTGAACAGTTGTTTCCACATTACCTTGTCCTTCTAAGAAATGAAGTATCACAGTAGAGATCTGCACACTTATTCACTATCTCCAATGGCACTGTTTAGGAATTTTACATTATATTGCTGTTTTACCATTGTTTCTACCCTCACTTAACATTCCACTCTCAGCAACTCTCCGTCATCTAGTTAGACGTGGACACGCCCTTTCCAATCAATTGGATCCCAGTTCTGGGGTGAGAGGGGCACAATCTTCACTGAATGTTTTATCTCAGATGTAGGAACAGTGGCTGGTCTTTATATCTGTTATTCCTGTACGTAATTATTTGTACTTCTTATTTGCCAATTCTTCATTACTCTAACTTTCTGATACAGTAAATAATTACTTATTTTAAACTATTTTTATTTAAATTACGATGCAGTTTATGCCTTCTAGGTGGATGCTGAATTATACAAGTGGTATTATCTGAATTAAAATTATACATATTTATCCAGTTGCAACTTTAAGAGTAGGCTTGCGGAGGAGTAAAATAGAAACAGGTTGTCCAATCAGTAAGCTATAACAATTAAACAATCAAAAATCTATAGCAGCTTGGTTCAAATTTGTATCAGTCTGGGAGTGGAAAGTGCTCAAATTCTAGATGTAATCTAAATGTACAGTAACAAGATTTACTGACATAACAAATATGAATATATTACAAAGGAGGTTGCAAGATTGACTCTAGACCATTGGCCTCAGCAACTGGAAAAAATGAAGTTACCTATATCACAATGGAGAAGGCTGTGAGAAAAGCACATGTTGAGAAAAATATCTGGAGTTTAGTTTTTATATAGTTAAGTTTGAAATGTTTATTAAATATACAAGGGACATGTTACATTGACAGTTGGGTATATAAGTCTAGATATATATAAGTAGATAAATAAATTTGATGATCATTATCATACTCACAGCCATAAAGCAAAGAAGAGCTAGAAGGCTGAGTTCTGGAACATCATAATATTCAAAAGTAAGGAATACATAGGAAGCCAGAGAGGCCACTGAAAATTGAGCAAGACCTTGCCCTAGAAGCAAAGGTTTGTCAAAGGGGAAAAAAGTAATTGGCCCTAACAAAAACTATTTATAGGTCAAGGGATATGAGAGACAAAACAATGTCATTGGATTTAACAATTTGAAGTTATTGGTAAATCATTAGAAACACTATACACAGAAGAAAACATAAGAGGAGAAACATTTGACACCATGAGTAACAAATATAATCCATTTGAAGGAGTTTTGCTAAGAAGAAAAAAAGAGAAAAGTTTTTGTGGCTCTAGAGAGAAGAGGGATCAAGTTGAAGCTTTTTAAAAATGTTTAGGGACCTCATGAATGAGATTAGTGTTCCTATCAAAGGGACCACAAAGAGCTCCCTCGTTTCTTCTCTCATGTGAGGACACAGTAAAAACATGTCTGTCTAGGAACCAGGAAGCCACCCCTCAGCAGACACAGAATCTGCTGACCATTTCACCTTGGATTTTACCATCTCCAGAACTATGAGAAATAAATTTTATATGCTACCTGTTTTTGGCATTCTGTTTTTTGCACCCGGATTAGCTAAAGTACCAGCATATCAGCTTGTACACATAGTTTTAGGAAACGCTGATGCCAAATCCTTGATGGCAAAAGGTGATTGATCTGCCGGAGAAGTGAGCCTACATGATCCCTCTTTCCACAATAAACCGGAGAGTCAAAGCTGGCAAAAGTAGGTCAGGGTTTTCTAAAACCCATACCTGAAAGGTTTCCAGTAACAGTTGATTTGATGGTAATTCAATCACATAAACAACCACAACAAAAAGACACAACTATCAGAGATTTTCAGGATAGCCTCAAAAACACCATCTAACACTAAGGAGTTAAAGAAAACATGAAGTTTCAAAAACTCAAACTTTGTTTAAACATCATTGTATAAACTTGTAATTCTTTTTTTTTTGAGACGCAGTCTCACTCTTTCGCCCAGGCTGGTGTGTAGTGGCGCGATCTCAGCTCACTGCAAGCTCCGCTTCCCGGGTTTAAGCCACTCTCCTGCCTCAGCCTCCCGAGTAGCTGGGGCTACAGGCTCCCGCCACCACGCCAGGCTATAAACTTGTAATTCTAATACTGTGAACAAATCCTAAGGCAGGTGGCAGCATAGAGACCCCCGGGGCACAAGTGCTGAGTTTGGAAGCTTTGGTTCCTGTACACTTTGGAGCCGCCCCCTGGTCCCCTCAACCCCTGCCCGCCTGTTAAGAAGAGCCGGTCCCCGGCAGCAGATTAGGGGCAAACAGCCCAGATGCCCGGTTGCAGGCAGACCTCCATGCCTGGAGGAAGAGGCCGCCTCTGGGAGCAGGAGGAGCTGCTGGAACCCCTCCTCGCGGGCTCCTTTTCCTGCTCTCAATCACCTCCTGCCAGCATGTATACACCCCCAGCACCAGCAGAATGAACAGGTCCTGCAGCAACAGGGCTGCGGCTCTGCTGAATGAGAGAAGCCTCCCTCCAGCGAGGTAGAGAAGCCCAGGCTACACACCCTGGTCTCTGCCTCCATGGCTCCCACTGTGCCCAGGACTGGGAGCAGCTTGGGAGCTGCTGGCTGGGGCTCCGCTGACCACCCCAACTCTGTCACCTCTAGCTCCACCCACGCTTTCAGCTCCAGGGCTAATGCCAGTGGCCACAGCAGGTTCCATGATGTCAGGCAGCTCCTCCCTGGGCTGGTCCTTGGCTGTACCAGGGCAGGGGCAGGAAGACTCTGGAGCTGCCTCTAGTTCCAGCGCTGTCCCTGGAGGGGCTCTTCCCCTGGTGCTGGCACTGGCTCAACAGCTGGCACTGGAATTTCCTGTATTGCTGCATATGGAGCAGGAGCTGAAAAAGGAGAAAGAGTCATCAATATCAGTCACTTTCCACTGGAATTTCCAAACGTGGAAACAACCTCACTGAATTTCAAGGAATTCCAGCCCCAAAACAACACCCCAACAAAGTCTTCCAGACTGCAGGCCACTTCATCATATGCCTGTGCCTCGATGGGCTCCAGAATCTCCAGCCAGACAGGGACAATGTGCAGATGTGGCCCAGATAGGATCTCTGGTAAAACCTGGCCTGTTAGGGCCTGCCCTGGGCTGCCCTGTAATACCTGGGGGTGCCTTTGGCTAAATGGCCAGAGGCGTCTGGGGTGAGCAATAAGCCTACATTGGCATCATTGGAAAAGGCTGTCACTCCTTCCATTCCTGAAGCAGGACACTTGAAATGTGGGTCGAGAACATCTTACTCTCCTCAACATCTCCCACCAAGTGAGCTGGCTACGGGGCTAGCTCTAGGATATGGGCACCTGGTTACCAGAGTTCTAAGTTTTGTGTGGGTCTGTCATCAAGGAAGTGAGGGTGCGTCTTAAAGGTTCTGTCCTCTCAGCCCCTTCCCACCATAAGACTTACTAAGGACCCTACTGGGCTACTGACTGCTCACCCTCCCCACAGGTCAATTCCATACCTGTACACAGTTATGTCCACCCAGAGCCTGCTTGGACACCTGTGCCTGATGTTCACCAGGGGCTGGATGTCCTCCTCAGGCCTGAGTGTCCACCTGGGGCCTGGTGTCCACCTTGGGCCTATGTTTCACTTGGGGCCTTGTGTCCCTGGGGACTGGTATCCAGCTGTGGACTGATGGCCTATTGGGTCCCATTGTTAACCTAAGGCCTGGTGTCCACCAGGGACCTGGTGATCACCTGGGATCTGGGTATCAACCTGGGTGTCCATTAAGGCCTGATGTTCACCTAAGGCCTTAGTTTTCACCTGGGCCTGACAATCACATGGGGACTGGGTGTGTACCTTGGGTCTAATATCCACCTGAAGCCTACGTATCTATTTAAGGCATGGTGTCTACCTGCAGCCTGATGTCCACATGACTCTGGAGTTCAGCATGGGCCTGTTGTACACCTAGGGCTTTGGTGTACCTCTGGGGCTGGTTATCAATTTGGGGCCTGGTGTAAACCTTGAGTCCAGTATCCACCTGGGGCCTGATGTCTTCCTGGAGGACTGGTATCCTTCTGAGGTGGGAGCATTGCTGGAACCCATGAGGTTGAGGCTACAGTGAGCCATGATTGCACCATTGCCCTCCAGCCTGGGTGACAGACTGAGATCCTGTCTCAAACAACAACAACAACAAAAACACACAAATATAGCAGATATATATATATATACATATACACACACACATTATATATATTTTTAAATGGGGTAAAATTACATACTTTGGGGAATATTTCAATAGAGAAGGAAAAATCAATTGTACATAAAAGAGACAGAGGAGAATTGCTACACGATATTCTTGAGTTTTCAGGAGATATTAGCTTAATTGCATATGATTAGGGGTTGTTCGTATCTAAAGGCACTGAGTATCTATAGCAGTGAACGAGAAGGTAGTAGATACTATTAGGTGAAAGTTGTTGGTGGAGATGGTAGTGAAAACCTAGACAAGTTCTTTTCTATTTCCATTTACTTGACTTTGTAGAGAGGATAAAGCAGTATTCTAGTAGGAGACCGGGAGGGTACATAGACAAGGGAAATATAGAATGAAGTATTGTGGGTCCACTTGTGGTTAGTGAATCATACATTTAAAGTGAAACCAACCAGTCAGCATTGTTGTGGATATATAGAGTTAATGTATCATTCCAGCCACTTTCACTTGCATAGAGGCAGACAAGATATAAGTAGAATGTTGCATTTAAATAAGGCTGTATTAAAAGCCTAACATAAAGCGATTGAGAAACTAGGGTATTGGGATAGTATGAATGGCAGTGATAATGACTGATCATGAAATTCAGACTGAGGAAGGAGAAAAGTGAAGATGTGATGGGGTAAAAAATAGTAAAAGAGTAAACATATGATTGATTGAGTGAAGATATGATTGGGTGAAAGATAGTCGGATCCATGGGTCAATGTCCCTAAACGGTTAAACTATTTTTGGAACTGGGAGACTAGAGAGAGTGAGCTGGAAATATAGAAGGTGATATTTGGGAAATAGAATGTTTGAAATTGATTATGGAGAGGTGGTAGTTTAATGGCAATATAAACGTCTAGGACGTGGTGACAATAAGATGACTAAAAGGGAGAAAAAGCCTTATAGTAGCAGACTTCTAAGGTATTAGAAATATCATTTCTATGGATCATTTGCATGGTGATCCCTGGGTACATAAGGACTGATTCCCTTAGAAAGTTAGATGAAATGATGTCTGTGAAATCTCAATTTTTTATTTGCTGAGATAGCTGAGAGTTTCAGCTGCATATTTGTCTGACCAATGTATTAATGTATTTATAGCCTACAGAAAAAATGGTCAGAAAGTCTTTTTTAGAATACACATCAAAGGGGTAATTATTTTTCTTCTGCTCATTGAAAATAACCAAATATTACTTATGAGAGTCAGGTGGTCTCTCCAGCACAGATATAAATGTCTTGCACTATTTGACAAGTATTATTTCATCATGTAAGATCAGTCGATTTCAATAAACTTTTTTTCAATCTCATATATTCTGATTTAAATAACTATGGAATGCAGAGGAAACCAATGGTATGCTGTACAGAACAAAATGCCAAGATAATGCAGGTTTGCAAATATGAGGATTCACAACCCATTTTTAGTCTAGTTAATATAATTTTGGATTATTTTTATTTCTTATTTCTATATTCATAATATGTAGCTATTTCCACTTTCAACCAAGAGAGTAAAATGGTTTTTTCTAAGAAAATATAAGAAATTATGATTGTCATACAGTGGAATACTTAAAGCTTTTAATAAATGGAAAAATTATTTTCTTTTGTATTTTATTTAATTTTTACTATTATATTTAACCTGTCATACTGAAAGAATGTTGGCTAACATAACCCAAATTTAATATAAGAGCAATTTGTGCATATTATTCATAGAAACAATTGTATGTTTTTCAGTTCCTGTTACCTTTAATGGCAAGCCAATTTATTTCAATATGAAAGAATTTTGTTAACCATTTATTGTATTTAAGTAACTGTGCTTGATATGGGGCAATCTTTAAATAATATAAAAGGAGGCACCACAATTCAGTGAAAATATATGTCATTGCATATATACAAAATGTAAAAGAATGAGAATATTTAATCTTTGGTGAAGGATGTTAAGGCGTAAAATTAATGAAAAAATATGTATAAATAGACATGACAAACATTTAAAATGATGTCTTAATATTTTAAAGAAACCAAAATTATTGTAAGCAGAATTAAAATGGAAAATTTTTTTTAAATTGCAAATGTAGGGTGGAAAATTGATCAATATCCTTGATATATACTATACAAATAATTCAGTAAAATGGCAATAAAAATTTCCCAATAGAAACATTGGAGAGAGGGCAAGGAGGAACAGATAGAATCAAAGATTAACTGGAGAATTCTCTTGGATTCAAGGTACACAAATGATAAATGCTTTTTATATTCTACGAGAAATGAGAGAAGTAGTAATCTTTTTGAAAGATAGCTTTGAATTTTAATGGAGCAACAGCGAAGCCAAAGTTCTCGAAGGTATGAGTGCTTTGCTGTCAATGAAGTGTCATTTAGAAGATTATAATATGTTTGCCTCATGATAGCAAATCCGAAGGTCATATAACTGGTTGGGTTTGGATGATAGAAGGGATTACTGATAATATTCTTAAGTTTTTATGTATAAGCTTATGATTACAGGAGAAGACAGTAGACTGGAGATTGTCACGGTGTTGATTGTGCAGCGTATTATGCACACATTATAATTGATATAATAAATATAGTGTCATAAGCATAAGTTAGGATTTCTGAATGTGCATAATTTGAAATTTATTCTCAGAGTCTCAAATTTAACTGTAGTGGAATTTTACTAGCTGTTGCAGTTTGCCGATTCAAGGGGCTTGACATTAATTGCTTGTACTATCTTCCAGTAAAAATGTAGGGTGCTTGTACTATTAAGCATGACAGCTCACTTTCTGTATCTCCACTCTTGAAACACATTTATGAATCAATTTATTTTTTCTCTAACTTTTATATATCACTTTATTTTCCTTCTCTCTAAGTTATTAATTAAATATTGAATACTTTATTTTTCATTCAGCTCAATAATTTCATTATTGGTTAATTTACAAATATTGTCAATGATATATAATTAAGTGGAGTTAATAGGCTTTTACTATTCTGCAATTTCTTGGAATAACATAAACTATTTGCATTTAGTATCAATGGGCCCTAACCTACCAGAATTATAATTTCCAGCTGTGTCTTAGGCAAAGAATTAAACTTGGGAGATATATATATATACACACACATATATGTTTCTGATTTCTTTTTCTGGAAGCTAAGTTTAAATTTTAACAGAGCAGAAACTTGCTTGCAATAACTTTAGAAAAGTAATTTCACAGTATGACACATTGGGATTTTCAGAATTGATTTAGATTCAATAATTCAGTTACTAAGACCTTCAGTCACAAAACAGTCTCTACTAGTGCTGCCTTTGACCATCACAGATTTCAGGTAGTCTATTTCCCTGCCAAGTTTAATGTCTCATCATACATCTCTGCCTTGTTAATTCACATGGCTGACCTTGTTCTTTCTCACAATATTATGGGCCATACTTACCCCTTATGTTTCACCTCAGACCTCAGCACATTAATTTTCATCTTTTAAAACTTCCCTACTCATCCAGAAAAACAAAGATTTTAGGCTAATGTTTGAGTTTAAAGTCTTACTGCAATATATTACTGTTATACACAGTTCCTTGCATCATTCATGGTAAGGAGGATTACTGTCAAACTGACAGCAGGATTTGTAATGTCAATAGAGGTAAACTATGAGAAATATATCATTAGCTTTTCCTTCAATCCCTTTTAAATGAAAACACAAAAGGAAGTGGTAATCTTAATGCACAAAAACAAGCAAAGTATGTTTTAAATTGTTTTGTAACAGGTTTTGTTAACCACTGATTACAAAAATCCAATTGTAATATTCTCAGTGATTATAAGGAACCAAATGCTTAAGAACTCTGTTTGCTATAATTACCACAGGGAAATGAAATATCACAGGTTACATGAATGAGCAGGAACATAAAACACCTGGCAGCTATTTTGTGATTGAATTGACTGTAATGTCAATCAAAATATTCTGCATCCGAGTAGGAAAACTAGTCATTAGTGCCAGTCGTCATTTTAGGGTTGACTTTTGTTGCATTTGCTTCCCTTAGCCAGAAAACTCAATCAGTACACATTAACATTTTTAGTTCAAGTAATATTATATTAAAGAGGTCCTGTTTGATTGTTAATGCTATAAAAAGTCATAACAATCTTAGATAAGATTTATCAATGAAACAGTCACCAAGATAGAAATGGAAAACAACCTAGTTAAATTCTATAGTGGTTTTAACAGAGAAAAGGGAGAACTCTAGTATATGGGTGATTTTCTTTGTTGGGTATACACGTCTGAGACTTGATTCTGATCAATGCAGAAATAGAAAAAGGCCCTAAATATCTGGATGGAATCTCTAGTACAACACCACTATTTGGACCTCAATCTTGATCCCTTTGGGTTCTAATGTTCAGACTTGCTCTTTGAAGTTCTTTGGGCTTGAGAATCATCCTTCAGTCCACTTCATTAACCCTGAATACTTCTCAGGTATTTCAGCTTGAACTCAATCTTGGTCGCTTTGGGTTAAACCATTGAATTAACTCATGCCCCTTACACCCAACTCTGTTAATGATCAATTTGGTCAGGTCCACCAGCAGTGAAGTAGTTCTGACTGAGAAATTGTGAGTACTAATAGCTTAAGATATAGGAATGTTTTAGATTTTTATTTATAGAAATTAAATATATAAATGATGTACAAATATGTCATTCGCGATTAATGTTTGGTTAGAAAGTATGATATATACACATATAGATAAATAATGTAAACCTGAAAATTGTATATGAATAAGATGTTTCTAAAAATGAAAAACTCTCTATGAAATCACATTAGACAAAAATCTAATCTAAGTAAAGTCTGTTATACAGTTGTTTAGACGGTTTCATTTGAATTCAGTATATCTAGCAATGTCTGGTACATAGTAGGTCCTCAGTATAGATTTCTTGAATAAATAAATGTTTTAAGAAAAATTAATAAAATTTATCATTAATATATCTTTATCTCTGCATAAAAATACAAAGATTAAACAACAGAATAACAATACATTTATTTTCGGGTTGGTGAGATTGTAAGTAAATTTATGGTTTATTGTCCCAAAAATTCTTTGTTATTGTTCTAATCTTCTATAAAGTCACTGATTATTATTTATAATCTCTCTCCCACACAAAATCAAATGATATCAAATAGGGGTATGGTTATATCTCAAGTAGAGGGAAATGCCACAAAAATTGCAGATACAAATAAAGTTTTTTAGGAGCAAACTTAAACGTAGAGTAGTTGAAAGAAGTATAATGTCCAAAGTTCCCAATGTAACACACTTTAAGTTAGATATAGATAGTCTGCATGCACAGTGACCAATATTTCAATTGAGAGGGAACCCACACATTTAATACTCTGCACATAATGTTGCATAAGAAACCACTCCCATTTCAGTGGCTTAAAATTATATGCTTTTGTTTAGCTCATGAAGCTGCAGGTAGACAATTTATCTTCGTTCGGCTGGGTAACTTTTCTAGTCATTGTTGTATTCCCCTACCAAAATGTCATTTTACTTGTTGTTGTCTAGGACAATAGAGGTAATTAAACCACACATTTCTCTTCTTTCATCAGCCTAGTTTGGACATCATCTTCTTTTAGAGATGGAAAAATTCAGGAAGAGCGAATGGACAGGTGAAAAAGTTTCTTATAGTATAATATTTACAATTATCCCTTTGTACAAAGAGAGTTACATGCTTCAGTACAAAGTCAGAAAAACAGAACTCTGGAAATTTATCTATAATGATAAAGAATATCTACACAGGGAAGGGTAAAAATTGAGGCCATTAATATTGTCATCACACAGCAGCTATGTAGCAATATAAACTTCTTCATCTGGTAACTGGCTTTGTCAAATGAGCAAGGTTTTAGCACCTAATGATTGTTATCAGCCTCTGTTTCCCTTGTGCTAACTCAGATTTGCAGTTAGATCTCCTAAGTTACTAAAACTGCAGTTAATGAGACTCCAGACCTTATTCAGTCCACCTTTGGTCCTTGGGCATTCATTAAATATATCCAGTGGCTCTGACTAATGTTAGATCGTAGTTTTCCAGTGATATCTCTAGATGGGACATGCAAAAATTGACCCATCTAGTTGGGCCATATGGAAAGTAAAGTCTGCAACATCATCGCAAGACATTTGTTGACATAGATGGGGAGCATTTTGTCAATACATATCATAGAATATTAAAAAAGTGATTCAAACCCTTTCGGCCCTATACTAATCTATTAGAGTTATATGCATTGATTTGCAATAAATTAAGGTCTGCCACTCTAAACTGGGATAAACCATAATGCTGTTTGTTTTCTCCAAACAATTCTTCCACAGGATTACCAAGATTTATTTTTATTATTTTTTCATCAGAAACAGAGAAGTGTGGGCATGTAACCACCCAAGGCAAGGTCAGTATCCAATTTCATGTAGGTCTTACCTCCTTGATCTAAGTAATATGAAACGTCAGTCCATTCATTGAAGTCATATAAATTATCCACAAATCTACTGAAGTCAAACCAGGCATAAAATGAACTACCCATCCATTAGCTGAGGCTTAAAAAACAGAAGTTTCATCTTCCTTGTGGAAAAAAAAAGACACATACAATGTTCTTCGTCAGGTTTCCTTCATTGCCCTACTAATTTCTGTGCCTAGAAAGTAAGCCAAAGTAGATGGAAGCATGGCTGTAAATAGCCTATAAATAGCTGACTAAAAAGACAATGCATTGGTTTATTGAGATTTTGTGACTGGCTATGTGCCTTAATTTTGATGTTGTTGTTGTTGTTGTTGTTGAATACACCTAGTGCTTTCACATCTCATGCAAATATTTTCATGATTTTTCAAATTACGTCAACAATATTGTGCATGATGCCCTTTTTGATATATTTCCTAAGGCATTTACATTTGTCTACCATCATGGTGCCCCTCAGTTACCTGAAGAAATTCTAACCAAACTTTTGTTTAAAATTTTTCTTTTTTTCTTTTAAAATAAGTTACATCTAACATTTAAGTCTTTAATCCATCTTGAATTAATTTTTGTATAAGGTGTAAGGAAGGGATCCAGTTTTAGCTTTCTACATATGGCTAGCCAGTTTCCCCAGCACCATTTATTAAATAGGGAATCCTTTCCCCATTGCTTGTTTTTGTCAGGTTTGTCAAAGATCAGATGGTGGTAGATGTGTGCTATTATTTCTCAGGGCTCTGTTCTGTTCCATTGGTCTATATCTCTGTTTTGGTACCAGTACCATGCTGGTTTGGTTACTGTAGCCTTGTAGTATAGTTTGAAGTCAGGTAGTATAGTTTGAAGTCAGGTAGTATAGTTTGAAGTCAGGTAGCGTGATGCCTCCAGCTTTGTTCTTTTGGCTCAGGATTGACTTGGCAATGAGGGCTCTTTTTTGGTCCCATATGAACTTTAAAGTAGTTTTTTCCAATTCTGTGAAGAAAGTCATTGGTAGCTTGATAGGGATGGCATTGAATCTATAAATTACCTTGGACAGTATGGCCATTGTCACAATATTGATTCTTCCTATCCATGAGCATGGAATGTTCTTCCATTTGTTTGTGTCCTCTTTTATTTCGTTGAGCAGTGGTTTGTAGTTCTCCTTGAAGAGGTCCTTCACATCCCTTGTAAGTTGGATTCCTAGGTATTTTATTTTCTTTGAAGCAATTGTGAATGGGAGTTCACTCGTGATTTGGCTCTCTGTTTGTCTGTTATTGGTGTATAAGAATGCTTGTGATTTTTGTACATTGATTTTGTATCCTGAGACTTTGCTGAAGTTGCTTATCAGCTTAAGGAGATTTTGGGCTGAGAAGATGGGGTTTTCTAAATATACAATCATGTCATCTGCAAACAGGGACAATTTGACTTCTTCTTTTCCTAATTGAATGCCCTTTATTTCTTTCTCCTGCCTGACTGCCCTGGCCAGAACTTCCAACACTGTGTTGAATAGGAGTGGTGAGAGAGGGCATCCCTGTCTTGTGCCAGTTTTCAAAGGGAATGCTTCCAGTTTTTGCCCATTCAGTATGATATTGGCTGTGGGTTTTTCATAGATAGCTCTTATTATTTTGAGATACATCCCATCAATACCTAATTTATTGAGAGTTTTTAGCATGAAGGGCTGTTGAATTTTGTCAAAGGCCTTTTCTGCATCTATTGAGATAACTGTGTGCTTTTGTCTTTGGTTCTGCTTATGTTAGACCTAAAACCATAAAAACCCTAGAAGAAAACCTGGACAGTACGATTCAGGACATAGGCATGGGCAAGGACTTCATGTCTAAAACACCAAAAGCAATGGCAACAAAAGCCAAAATTGAGAAATGGGATCTAATTAAACTAAAGAGCTTCTGCACAGCAAAAGAAACTACCATCAGAGTGAACAGGCAACCTACAGAATGGGAGAAAATTTTTGCAATCTACTCATCTGACAAAGGGCTAATATCCAGAATCTACAAAGAACTCAAAACACATTTACAAGAAAAAAACAAACAACTCCATCAAAAAGTGGGTGAAGGATATGAACAGACACTTCTTAAAAGAAGACATTTATGCAGCCAAAAGACACATGAAAACATGCTCATCATCACTGGCCATCAGAGAAATGCAAATCAAAACCACAATGAGATACCGTCTCAAACCAGTTAGAATGGCAATCATTAAAAAGTCAGAAAACAACAGGTGCTGGAGAGGATGTAGAGAAATAGGAACACTTTTACACTGTTAGTGGGACTGTAAAGTTGTTCAACCATTGTGAAAGACAGTGTGGTGATTCCTCAGGGATCTAGAACTAGAAATACCATTTGAACCAGCCATCCCATTACTGGGTATATACCCAAAAGATTATAAATCATGCTGCTATAAAGACACATGCACACGTATGTTTATTGTGGCACTATTCACAATAGCAAAGACTTGGAACCAACCCAAATGTCCAACAATGATAGACTGGATTAAGAAAATGTGGCACATATACACCATGGAATACTATGCAGCCATAAAAAATGATGAGTTCATGTCCTTTGTAGGGACATGGATGAAATTGGAAATCATCATTCTCAGTAAACTATCGCAAGAACAAAAAACCAAACACCGCATATTCTCACTCATAGGTGGGAATTGAACAATGAGAACACATGGACACAGGAAGGGGAATATCACACTCTGGGGACTGTTGTGGGGTGGGGGAAGGGGGGAGGGATAGCTTTAGGAGATATACCTAATGCTAAATGACGAGTTAATGGGTGCAGCACAACAGCATGGCACATGTATACATATGTAACTAACCTGCACATTGCACACATGTACCCTAAAACCTAAAGTATAATAACAATAAATAAATAAATAAACAAATTTTAAAAAAAAGAAAAGAAATTCTAAGAAGTGACTCTGAGTTTCAAGCAATGGTAGTATTGTTAAAATAATTGTTCAGGCTACATAATTTACAGAGGCATGTACTATTTATTTGACTGTGTAAATGTTGATATTCTTTCTTATTAAAATCAATAAGTCAAAAAAAAAAAGAAAATGTGGCACATGCATACCATGGAATACTATGCACCCATAAAAAAGGATGAGTTCATGTCCTTTGTAGGGACATGGATGAAGCTGGAAACCATCATTCTCAGCAAACTATCGCAAGGACAAAAATCCAAACACCGCATGTTCTCACTCATAGGTGGGAATTGAACAATGAGAACACTTGGACACAGGAAGGGGAACATCACACACCGGGGCCTGTCACGGGTTGGGGGAGGGGGAAGGGATAGCATTAGGAGATATACCTAATGTAAATGACGAGTTAATGGGTGCAGCACACCAACATGGCACATGTATACATATGTAACAAACCTGCACGTTGTGTATATGTACCCTAGAACTTAAAGTATAATAATAAAAAAATTAAAAAATAAAAATAATAAAATAAAATAAGTTACATCAAGACTGTCAAGTAAAATAGGTTAAAATTGTCATTGTGTTTTCTTTTCCCTGAGTGGGTGGCCACAAGCATTACTTGGCCACAATAGTGAGGGCACCTCAAAGAAGTCTGTTCCAGATACTAAGATGGTGTCAGCAAAGGTGTATATCAGCCAACAAAGGTCTACAACAAATAGGTAATTTAAAAGAGAGGCGAATTACTGCAATAGGAAATTCCCAGCTTGCCATGCTGCTAGCATGCAGAGAACAAGAGACCAGGCCTTTCCACAGTTCTATCCCTGAAGGAAAAACAAACAAACGCAAAAAGAAGCAAACAAACCCTCCATGAATTTGAATGCTTTATAGCTGAAAGGTCAAGGACAAAAAAAAATTAAAGGGACAAGGGAAACTTTTCAAGATGGGGCATTCTATAGATGCTCAAACAGCAGCAAAGCAAATGGGCTGATTAAGCACATGCACACACACAAATTCGATTTGGCTGCTCTTTTTAGAACATACTCCAGCAAGCCACGTGATGATATCAAAATGACACTGGACTTTAGAGACTTACAAGGATTATATGAAGAAAGAAGATCTACATCTGGGGGCCAGTCAACCTACTTCTCTCTCAGGAGGAGGCTCTAATTATTCCAGAATGTGTTTGCTATAGAGCTTTCATAGTTTGTGTGTGTGTTTGTGTTTGTGTGTGTGCGTGTAAATTCTGCTTGCATTTTTATTTTTGTATTTTATTTTTACAGCTCTGGTAACATAATTTCCTATAGAAGGCCGGTCAGTTTACGGAGAATATTCTGGGTGTATTTTAAAATAGTTACTGTATTAGTTTACCAAAGTTTCTATTAAAAAGTATCACCAAGCAGGGGATGTAAAAAAGCAGAAATATATTTCTCACAGGTCTGGAGACTAGGTGTCAAGGTATCCACAGAACTGCTTTCTTCTGAGTGTCTCCTTGGCTTCTCGATGACCATCTTCCAATTTCTTCACATGGTTTTCCTGTTATGCCTGTCTGTGTTCTAACCTTTTATTACAAAGACACCAGCCATATTGAGTTGAAACCCACCCTTAGGACTTCATTGTAAGGGTTCTATTTCCCAATGTGAAACAACTCCTAGTCATATTAAGAGGAAAACTCACACTAAAAGCCTAATTATCCTCATGTAATGGGAATGCCAGAATGACAAGTAAGGGAAAAATAGGCAGACAACATATTTGATGTAACCATGGCAAATATTTTTAAAATATTAATAGAGGTACCAAATAATAAATTCAGGAAGTTTAGAGAGAGCTGCACAACAGAACTGAAAACATCCACAACCAGATTGATCATATTCAACTGCAGAAAACCAAATTTAAAGAAAAAATCTTGAATAGGGCCAACAGGGGAGGAAAACACCAATCTATAGAGTACCAAGGCTGAGAATTCCACTGGATTTATTGTCAGAAACCATGAAAGCGTGAAGAGAATGGAGTGAAATATTTAAAGCATTGAAAGAAAGAAAACATCAACTTAGAATTCTGCATCCAGCAAAATTATTTATAAAAGTGGAGAAGAAAGACCCTCAGAAAACAAAATCTGAGGGACATTGACTCTAGTAGACATACCTGTATTATCAACTAATACATAAAAGATTTTTAAATTAATACTACTCAGAATATATTGAGTAATTATAGCACATGGATAAGTGAAATGAATGGCAATAATGTCATCACAAGTGAGAAGAAAAATCAAGAATATACTGTTATAAGTTACCTGCATTACTTCTGAATGCATGTGTGTGTTCTGAATGCACGTATGGTGTTATTTGAAAGTGGACTTAGGTTAATTCAAACTGTATATTACTGAAGCAATTTAGTAAATCTGGGGCAATTACTAAATTTTTAAAATGTATAATTGATATGATGAAAGAGAAGAGAAAATGAAATCATGAATAAAATGCTCCGTTAAAACTAGAGAAGGCAGAGAAAGAGGGGAAGACTAAAAAGAAAATAAGGAACAGCTGCAATTATTAAAAAATTAAACATGGAAGATTATTTAATGTATCTTAAGCAAGGGTAAATTAGCCTGAAGCGTAGTCATTTGGCTTCTTCTATCCACAATGGCCAATGCAAGGAATACAGGTAGTCCAATGTGAGTTAAAATGTTTTAGAGGGTAGCCAAAGTTTAAATCTATAACCTAGTGATCCTGAACCTGGCAGCTACAATGATAACATCATTTAAGTGAGTCTCAAATGAGCACGTTTAGTTCCCTTTATATTGGCAATCAGAGGTGTTTGAGGGTTTTTTGGGTGGAGGAGTGTATAAATTGCATAACCAATGTGGTTTGAGGTAAGTTACAGTGAAAAGAATAAAAGTGAAATTGAACAATTCTCAACCCTAATTATTCAACACTTTTTAAAATAAAAATAAGGATATTGATCAAAAATAAGATAAAATTATCTTATTTTTTACTAGTATGTCACTACGATCTTGAAATTGTGATTATTTTGCAAGCTAATTTTAGTTTACTTTAATTAGATTCAGAGAATATTATCTCAGCAATAATTTTCTACTTTGAAAAGGTTACATTTAATTAGAAATAAGAAAATAACTATTTGAAATAATATACTGATTACTTAAATATGTTAAATACTAACATCTTGTTCTTCAATCATGACTTTCCTCCAAAATATGACCTTGTAGATTCAAAGCCATGTGAAGTAAAAGGGGTATAACAATATGGCTGCAAAACGGTTATTAAAAGTTCTTCTCAAATAATGCCTTCAGGGAATATAAGTGGGAAAAAATTTATAGTGAAGACACAGCAAACATGCACAAAAATTTAAAAAATTATAAACAAGCCTTTATAAAAATTAAAACTTTTGATTTTCAAAAGCATATTTAAACAAATGAAGATGTAAGCTACCTGATGGGGAAACACACACACATTTACATACACAAACATATGTATGTTTGATGGGAATCACACATACACACACATACACACACACATACACACACACACATATCTTACCATGACATTTTTTCCAGAATATATGATGGTATAAATAACTCAAAAAATCAATACAGAAAAAAAAATCAACTAAAAATGGACAAAATATTTTGAACATATATTTACAAAAGAATATATAACCAATAAACGCATAGAAAGATTCTTAACATTATTAGTTATCAGAGACATTCAAACTAAAGTAGGAATGAGATAACTTGCTTACCAGCTAGAATGGCTAAAAAATATATATAATTCAAAGTTTTGTCAAGAATGTGGAGCTCTAACTCATTCTCACATTTGTAGTAGAAACGTAAAATGATTCAATAACTTCGGAAGACATTTTGGCATTGTTTCATGAAGCTAAACATAATCCTAGCTAATCATATAGTCGTTCTACTCCTAGTTATTTACCCAAGAGAAAAGAAAACATATTTTTACAAACAGACATATCCAATAATTTGCACACAATTTATATTAGTTTTCTCTTGCTGTGAAAAAAAAATCATCTCAAAATGAGCAGCTTAAAACAACACCCATGAATTATCTCACAGTTCGGTAAGTCAGAAGTCCAAATAGGTTTGATTATGTTTTCTCCTTAGTGTCTCACAAGGCTTAAATCAAAGTCTATTCCATAATAGTTTACTTTGTGAAATATCTAGGAAAAAAATCTACTTCCAGTTTCATTCAGGTTGTTGGTAGTCTTCATTTCTGTGTGGTTATAAGAGAGAGGCACACCCTCCTCAGTTTTCTTGCTGGCTATTATCTCAGAGTCTTTCATCTAGAGATTGTTCTTCACTCTGCATATAAAACTGTCCATCTTCAAGCCTTAATAGTGTGACAAATCCTTCCAGTCCATTGAAACTCTGTGACTTTCTCCTCTGCTATCAGATAGAGGAAACTCTATAATTTAAAGGGGCCTCGAGGAATCGCCACACGTCTTCCACAATGGTTGAAGTAATTTACACTCACACCAACAGTGTAAAAGCATTCCTATTTATCCACATCCTCACTAATATCTGTTGTTTCCAGACTTTTTAATGATCACCATTCTAACTGGCATGAGATGGTATCTCATTGTGGTTTTGATTTGCATTTCTCTAGTGTCCAGTGATGATCTAGAAGCAGAAATACCATTTGACCCCACAATCTCACTACTGGGTATATACCCAAAGGATTATAAATCATTCTACTATAAAGACACATGCAGCCGGGTACAGTGGCTCATGGTTGTAATCCCGGCAGTTTGGAAGGCCAAGGCGGGCAGATCACGAGGTCAGGAGATCAAGACCAACCTGGCTAACATGATGAACCCCGTATCTATTAAAAATTAAAAGAAAAAATTAGCTGGGCGTGGTGGTGGGCAACTGTAATCCCAGCTACTCGGGAGGCTGAGGAAGGAGAATGGCATGAACCCGAGAGGTGGAGCTTGCAGTGAGCCGAGATCTTGCCACTGCATCCCAGCCTGGGTGACAAAGTGAGACTATCTCAAAAAAAGAAAAAAAAAAGACACATGCAAACGCGCACATATGTTTATTGCAGCAGTACTTACAATAGCAAAGACTTGGCACCAACCCGAATGCCCATCAATGATAGACTGGATAAAGAAAATGTGGCACATATGCACCATGGAATACTATGCAGCCATAAAAAAGAATGAGTTCATGTCCTTTGCAAGGACATGGATGAAGCTAGAAACCATCATCCTCAGCTAACTAATACAAGAACAGAAAACCAAACACAGCACGTTCTCATTCATAAGTGGGAGTTGAACAGTGAGAACATATGGACACAGGGAGGGGAATATCACACACTGAGGACTGTCAGGGGGTTGGGAGAAGGGTAATGAGAGCATTAGAACCAATACCTAGTGCATGTGGGGCTTAAAACCTAGATGACTGATTGATAGGTGTAGCAAACCACCATGGCACATGTATACCTATGTAACAAACCTGCAAGTTCAGCACATGTATCCCAGAACTTAAAGAAAAAAAGGCGGGGGAGCATGTGACTACATAAGGCAAAGCCAGACAATCTTCCTTTTAGTTAACTCCAGATCAACTGATTAGTAACTTTAATTATATCTGTTGAATTCCTTTTACTATGTAGTCTTACAAAACCTTGAGGATAATATCTCATCATAATCACAGTCCCTGAAATATGGGTGGGGATATTGTACAGGGAGGCATTTTAGAATCCTACTTCCTACACCACTTTATTCATGATAGCCCAAAGCTGGAAATAAAATAAATTGTCTGAAGCCAGTGTTTTAGAATTTTTTACGGTACTACACCAATTGCAAGCACCAAATTTGGTTCCAGTATTGATTGTTTTATAACAGACAAAACACGTGGTGACTTAAAACAACAGTAAATATTTATTTAAGCCAGAATCTGTTACTTAGAATATGGAAGGGAAACTATAGAGACACTTACATATGCTTTCATGTCTTAGCTGACATGACACAATGGTTGAGTGCTGGACAAGCATCTCTCCACATGACTTGTCCATGTAGCTAGCTTAACTTTCCCCCACAGCATGATACTCCAAGGGGATTAAGACTACTTACATTGTAATTAATAGCTTCAACAGTTATTGTACCTATATATCAGAAATAGAAGATACTGAGAAATTGAAATAACCTACTTTGACCATGTTCTATCAATTATGAATTCACAGAGGCCCGTAATCAAGAGAGACAGACATAAATTATGTCAATGGGAAGAACATTTAGTAATTATCAGAATTTTGGGGGCGGAATTAAAATATTTGATAACTCACACTTTTAAGCAGTAAAAACTACAGAAAAAAATTGGAATACTTGGAATGAAGGAATAATAGCTGCAGAATGCCAAAGTTGGCATTAACTTTGAAATTCTGAAATATTTTTAATTGAAAAAACATTTTTTGAGCTATAAAGACTCTAGTAATTAAGATTTTTTATTGGTTTGATAATTTTGATGCAACTTCCTGGTCAATTCACATAAATTTCAATCTCAATTATTTTTTTCTGAACGAACTGAAGAATTATTCAATGTCATACTCGTGTGCCTTTTGCAGTTATGGCTGACTTAGAGTTTAATGCAGTATGATTAAAAATTGGGACTATAAATGTAACATATCAAACCTGTTATTGTGTTGCCTTACATGCTGCCTTAGTCCATTTAGGTTGCCATAACAAATGTCTTAGACTGGGTGATTAATAAACTACTGATTTTTTTTTGCTTACAGTTCTAGAAGTTGGGAAGTCTAAGATCAAGGATCCAGCAGATTTGGTTTCTGGTGAGGTCTTGCTTTCTGCTTCCAAGATGGCACCTTGTTGCTGTGTCCTCACATGGTGAAAGGGCAAAAAAGGGGCAAGGAAGTTCCCTCAAGTATCTTTTATAGGGGCACCAATCCCCTTGAGTGTCATGGCTCCTAAACATGCCAGGGAGCTAATTTATGCTCAGTTCATAAACCCAATAAAGCAACATTTGCCACTGGAAAGGCCTGTAACTATGATGATACAGATTTGGAAATTTCTGAAGGAAGACTCTTATAAATATATGATGCATTTTATGCACTTTTTCAGGACATAAAAATACTCAAAAAGGAGCTCTCTCTCCCTCACACACACACAAAACAAGAAAACCTGATGAACCATTGACCCAAAGTAAATGGTCCTGCCACCTCAATAAACATTTCTAGGCTTTATTTGTTCTAATTATTTCTTGACACTTTTAAGAAATATGTGAGACCTCTTTGCGCAGTAGTGCTAGTGGCTTTGCAGTTCGGTCCTCGGACCCGGCAGCCGCCACTGGTGCTGAGCTGTTAGGAAGCCCCAGTCAGCGAGCTCGTTGGTGCTTGAACCCATTGTCATCCCTCCGACTCACCGGCAAAAATAAAATGGTTGAAGCAGATCGCCCAGGAAAGCTCTTCATTGGTGGGCTTAACAGGGAAACAAATGAGAAAGCTCTTGAAGCAGTATTTGGCAAATATGAACGAATAGTAGAAGTACTCTTGATGAAAGACCATGAAACCAACAAATCAAGAGGATTTGCTTTTGTCACCTTTGAAAGCCCACCAGATGCTAAGGATGCAGCCAGAGACATGAATGGAAAGTCATTAGATGGAAAAGCCATCAAGGTGGAACAAGCCACCAAACCATCATTTGAAAGTGGTAGACGTGGACCGCCTCCACCTCCAAGAACTAGAGGCCTTCCAAGAGGTCTTAGAGGTGGAAGAGGAGGAAGTGGAGGAACAAGGGGACCTCCCTCACGGAGAGGACATATGGATGATGGTGGATATTCCATGAATTTTAACATGAGTTCTTCCAGAGGACCACTCCCAGTAAAAGAAGGCCACCACCAAGAAGTGGGGGTCCTCTTCCTAAGAGATCTGCACCTTCAGGACCAGTTCGCAGTAGCAGTGGAACGGGAGGAAGAGCTCCTATATCACGTGGAAGAGATAGTTATGGAGGTCCACCTCGAAGGAAACCACCGCCCTCTCGTAGAGATGTTTATTTGTCCCCAAGAGATGATGGGTATTCTACTAAAGACAGCTATTCAAGCAGAGATTAACCAAGTTCTCTTGGTACTAGAGCTTATGCATTACCACCACGAGATTATACTTACCGTGATTATGGTCATTCCAGTTCACATGATGACTATCCATCAAGAGGCTATAGCGATAGAGATGGATATGGTCGTGATTGTGACTATTCAGATCATCCAAGTGGAGGTTCCTACAGAGATTCATATGAGCGTTATGGTAACTCACGTAGTGCTCCACCTACATGAGGGCCCCCACCATCTTACGGCGGAAGCAGTCGCTATGATGATTACAGCAGCTCACGTGACGGCTATGGTGGAAGTCGAGACAGTTACTCAAGCAGCCGAAGTGATCTCTACTCAAGTGGTCGTGATCGGGTTGGCAGACAAGAAAGAGGGTTTCCCCCTCCTATGGAAAGAGGGTACCCTCCTCCACGTGATTCCTACAGCAGTTCAAGCCGCGGAGCACCAAGAGGTGGTGGCCGAGGAGGAAGCGGATCTGATAGAGGGGGAGGCAGAAGCAGATACTAGAAACAAAACTTTGGACCAAAATCCCAGTTCAAAGAAACAAAAAGTGGAAACTATTCTATCATAACTACCCAAGGACTACTAAAAGGAAAAATTGTGTTACTTTTTTTAAATTCCCTGTTAGGTTCCCCTCCATAATTTTTATGTTCTTGTGAGGAAAAAAGTAAAACATGTTTTATTTTATTTTGACTTTTGCATTGCTTTTCAACAAGCAAATGTTAAATGTGTTAAGACTTGTACTAGTGTTGTAACTTTCCAAGTAAAAGTATCCCTAAAGGCCACTTCCTATCTGATTTTTCCCAGTAAATGAGGGAGGCAATTCTAAGATCTTCCACAAAACATCTAGCCATCTAAAATGGAGAGATGAATCATTCTACTATACAAACAAGCCAGCTGTTAGAGAGGGTGGTTGGGGTATGCTACTCATAAGATTTCAGGGTGTCTTCCAACTGAAATCTCAATGTTCTCAGTATGAAAAACCTGAAATCCCATGCCTATGTAAGGAAAGTGCTATTCACCCAGTAAACCCAAAAAAGCAAATAGATAATGCTGGCCATTTTGCCTTTCTGACATTTCCTTGGGAATCTGCAAGAACCTCCCCTTTCCCCTCCCCTAATAAGACCATTTAAGTGTGTGTTAAACAACTACAGAATACTAAATAAAAAGTTTGGCCAAAACCAACAAAAAAAAAAAAAAAGAAAGAAAGAAATACGTGAGAAATAATTATTTACCCCCTTAGAACTCACAACATTTAAACAAGCCCAATATTATGTAAGTCATTTGCTTTCTGGAGACAACCTAGTCCCCATTTAGAAATTACATTTAAGCCTATTTATGCTAATATTTCTAACTCAGTCATTTTAAAATGAGACTGCTACTAAAAAGAAAACTCCAGAATCTGTCCAAATTGCAATACAACAGACATTCCTGTTAGACTTCCTCTGTACCTCAGAGTTTTTTTCTTGTAGAGGCTTTAGTGATCTCCTTTCATGTCTGCTGGAATGTCTGGTCCAACAATGGACTTCTGATACAAAAACTGACCTTCTTGGCCCTGCACTACATACCATTAGAGCATTATCTGATAGCTGCTTGCTGGGTTCTTCTGGGAATGGATGCTATTACATGCCTTGAGACTATGACTTTCCATACCTGGCTGCCCACTATGACTGAGTCATGGAGGCAGCAACTGAGGCAGATTAAAAAAAAAAGCTTTCTGAATTTAATCCCATAATATGCCAAAGCATGAAAGATTTTCATGTGCTATGGAAGAGAAAGTGGTACTTTAAATGATAGACTAGAATCTAGGACCTCTGGCATATTCATCGCACCTAGAACTAGAAATTGCTTCCCTTGCTAGATGCAATGAAACAATAGAAGTCTACCCCTCTTTCAGGCCCGTCATTCAACTGGAGAACAACTCGGGATAAACTAAGTGGACAGAAAATGGAGTCCTGCATACTGTATGTATGACAATGATATCATCGTGCATGATGAAAGCCATTGGAGAGCTGCTGCCTTCCATCTCCTAACCAGGATATCTCTCATTAAGGGTCAGAAATATTGGCTAAATTTCAGGCGGTCGCCTTAGTGTTAGAGGATTCCCTGGCCAACAATAGGCTCCATCAACACATTTTATAGACTCTTGGGCCATTGCTAATAGCCTGAGTTCTGGTCCAGCCAATGGCAACAATTCTTTATTCAAGTTGCTCCTTTAGGGTAAAGAACTCTGGTAATTTCTTGCCCTAACAGATAGCCAAAAAATTAAATTAAAGCCACACACATCTCTGCACATTCTAAAGCCACAACACAAGTCATTGACAAGAAACTCTTTATGCCCTTCAAAGTTCAAGACATCATTTACAGTGACCAAGACAAACATTCCCCTTCACAAAATGCCAAATGATTGACTCCATTATGTGGCATTCAACAGAACATTAACCTTTCTTACTGGTTTCAAGCTGTGTGCTTCAATGCCTTACTTAAATAAGTTCAAATTTAAACATCAAGGGTAGAAAATAATGTAACTGAATTTTGGATGTTTGACTCCCAATAAATTTTATATCCTGTTATTTCCCTTTTGTCTCACATCTGGACAAGTTGTTAAGAAAGGCCAGATACTCACTCCCTTGAAACCAACAAGGACATTCAAGCAAGACAAACCCAACCAGTGTGTCGCAACTCTGACTGAGGGCCCACTATCTGTTACACACACACACACAAGCCACTTGCTCTTTCTCCTTTGTTGAAGTCATTTTTTCACTAACATAGGAGTCTTCTCTGCTATCAAAAAGCCTCAATATGTGAGTAACACATCTTTTTATAACATCTTGGCATGTGTCCATCTCAACATCAAACAAAATTTGGGTAAAGGTCAGTCCCATCCTCTATGGGACCACCAAAAAAAACGGATCCTTGAAAGAATAGATCGATAGATGGCACAGAGCTAGTCACTATATAGCTGCCAAAAATTACTTCACTATAACCATTTTATTGTATGTTGAAATCCATGCATTATTGTAAAACTATGGAACTCTTTATGGGGCATACTTATCTTTTATGTTCCACAAAGTCACAATATATGGTATGAATAAAAAATTAATATTTGATTAAATGAAAATTTGTTTAATATGTATCATGTATATAGTACACAAGATAAAATATTATAATAATTAAATTATATCTCTCTGTCAAAATAATGTGTAACTCTCAGGGAATATAATAAAGTTCACTAGATTTAAACCTACTATGTGTCAAGAAATATTATGTGAAATATTTTCAATGTTTAATTCAAAATTAAGGTAGTCAAATTCTGAAAACTCACATGATTGGAGAATTTAAAACTCCTAATTGTGTGTGTAGATTGAATTTTCCTATAGTCATGAACTTCCTTATGAGAAGCTGAGCTTCCTTTTTAGAAGTTGGTCTGATCCAAAAAAACTGTGTAGAAATTAAACAGTGTTTGAGAAACTACACAACCAGAAATAATATCAATAGGAGAGGTGAGGAATGGAATGACCTATTTTGAAGGGAAAAGCTCTCATTTTATCTGGTAAGTGCACTAAATATAAAACTTTCCATTAAAATATTAGAGAAATAGCTAGAAATAACTTGTTAAACACTGAAGAAGACTCAAATGCAGCATAGTACATTACATAGAGATTTTATGAATAAACAAACAAGGGAAACTTCATTTATTCAGTACTTAGGGTGCTATGTGAGTGTGGGCATAAATGATCCCATTTAATTAGCAAATCATTATGTGTTAAATTCTGTTTTTAATAATATAAGGACAAGTACAAATAAATTTATTTTTCTGTCACTATGTGTCAGTTGCCATGCCAAGAAATTTATAGACCAATATCAAACATTATACAAATGTTTCAACAAAGGATTTAATTTCTCCAATTTCTTAATGAAAAACGCAAGTTCTGCAGCTATGTTTTGCAGATGATGTGAAATTAAGGGTCAAACTCTTAGTAGACAAGATACCACAGACTCATCACAATAAATTTCTAAAAGGAAATTGGTAAATATGCATCTTGAGATTATACAAAATAAACATGAAAACATAAATCATTTTGTTTACTACTATCAAAGCAGCCAGGTAACAGAAAGATTCATAGTTAGAGAAATAAATAGAAACATTTTCTATTTATTTTATTTTTCATGCTTCAAATACTTGATTATATAAATTTAAAAGCAAATAAAATAGTATGCATAATAATTTATATTAAAAACATCAACATGTTAGGCATGGAACCCTATATATCAAATCCTTATAATAATCATTTTATAAAGCGCAAATTTATATGTGTGCATGCCCGTGCTCTTTATTCTATGCTTTAAATTATTTAATGTTCAATATTATTATAAAACTCATTATGTTATCAATACAAATAAAAAGGTGGCATTCAAATGTTTATCAAATTAGCACATAACAAGCAACCAAATAGTAACTTTGTATTTTTTTAGCAGTAAACTATTAATTCTGTGACAACAAAGGCCTGCACCTCTTTTACTCACAATTATAACCATGATGCTTGAAATATGACACCAAGCATAATAGACACAAATAGATTTGCTTAATGGACACCAACAAATAAATGGATGAATTAATTAAATGTATACACAGATATTTCTTAGTTTTCCAACTTTTGTGTATTTTAGAATGATTACTAAAATTTATATTGAAATAGTAAATTTTAGCATTTCCTTCACCATGCCTTTTCAATTAGGTTTATTCCTTTACATTTAATTTCAAATCTGCTTTCCTCAGCATATGGTGTTCTCACATACAATGAGAATTATATAGATATACAGTTGACCCTTGAACAACACAAATTTGAGCTGCCTGGGTCTGCTTATATGTGGATTTTTTTCGATACAAGTTGCATAGAATGCACCTGCCTCTCCTGCCTCCCGTGCCACCTCCTCCACCTGTTCTGCTCCTGCCAAGCCCTCCTCTCCTTCATCCTCCTCAGCTTATTCAATGTGAAGACAATGAAGATAATGACATTTATGATGGTTCATTTCCACTTAATGAATAGTAAATGTATTTTCTCTTTCTTATGATTATCTGAATAATATTTTCTGATCTCTAGCTTACTTTATTGTAAGGATGCAGTATGGAATACATATAACAAACAAAATATGTGTTAATTTACTATGTTATCAGTAAGGCTTCCAGTCAACAATAGGCTATTAATAGTTAAGTTTTGGGGAATCAAAAGTTATATGGGATTTTTGACTGTTTAACCTTCTGGACCTCTAACTTTCAGATTGTTCAAGGGTCAACTCTAATGTCAATAAATAAAAAAGGAAGCATCATTTAACAAACAGTTCAAGTCCTTTCAAGAAATTGTATTATTTGTCCAGTAATATCCTGAGATAGTTTTCTGATAAGTCAAATATACTAGGATGAAATAAAACCTTTTTGTTGCAAATTATAATAGTTTCTTTCACACAGTATTTGAATACAAGTAATTCACTTATTTAGGCTTTCATTTCTATATTTGAAAAATAAAGTGATTTAAGTAGATTATTTTACATGAAACATTTTGTATTCCAGTTCAATGCAATTACATTGCATCCAATTTAATCCAATAAATGTTGATTAAACACAAATCACGTATCAGATACTGCCAGCTGAAGATAGAAAAGATAAGTAAGACATGGTTTAAGAAACACAACCCACATTGCTCATTCATTTATGTGCCAACTACAAATACCTTTGTGTTATAGTAGCAGAGTAGAGTAATTGCAAGAGACTATATGGACCACAAGCCTGAAATATTTACTATCTGGACTTTGAAAAAAAAGTTTGCTGATGCCTATTGAAGATAATGATGTTTTGCTTCTTTATTATATCCACATACCTGGAGATTCAGAATGAGCTTGTCAGGGGCCCTGGCAAAGCAATTTAAATAATAAATACCAAGCTGATAGTGACATTTCTCTTCTCTGACAGTCCCCCAAGCCTGGCTTCACCACTGCATGCTTCTAATTGATGACCTCTCACTTAAATGAGCAGATCTTAGAAGATATATATTAGCAAACTACATAAAATGAAGAACCAGTAGTGGAACTTCATTCTAAAGGGGATATTTTGACATATAATGTCTAAGAGGTTCAACTGTGTCTACTCTACAACTGATAAATGAAAGAAAATACACAAAAACGTCTAATAACTCTAACAAAAATACCAGTGTTTAAAAAAACTTTCAAAAAACATTAGTACTGTAGCCTTGTAGTATAGTTTGAAGTCAGGTAGCCTGATGCCTCCAGCTTTGTTCTTTTGGCTTAGGATTGACTTGGTGATGCGGGCTCTTTTTTGGTGCCATATGAACTTTAAAGTAGTTTTTTCCAATTCTGTGAAGAAAGTCATTGGTAGCTTGATGGGGATGGCATAGGTGGGAATTGAACAATGAGAACACATGGACACAGGAAGGGGAACATCACACTCTGGCGACTGTTGTGGGGTGAGGGGAGGGGAGAGGGATAGCTTTAGGAGATATACCTAATGCTAAATGACGAGTTAATGGGTGCAGCACACCAGCATGGCACACGTATACATATGTAACTAACCTGCACATTTGTGCACATGTACCCTAAAACTTAAAGTATAATAATAATAAAATAAAATAAAATAAAATAAAATAAAAACACTAGTAATATCTTTAAATACTCATCAAGAGAAATCCCATTATCAAATATTTCTTGGAACAATATTGTCTGAAAATAAAAAATGACCCTTTGAAGCAGATAAACTCTGTCTCTCTAAAATGGATAAAATCCCTTTTCAAGATATTAAGAGCACAACATTACTTTGAGAATTCCAGTATTCACATAAAATTTAATTACGAAAAAAATCCTACAAGCCATCCTTTATCACACAAACTTTATGCCCAGGAGCAGATTGTATTATTTTACTATTAATCATACAGCCTTTACATACATGTCTTAGTCAAATTTAGATATAGTGTAGAAAGTTGTTGAAATTGAGAGCCAGAATTCAATTACCGATAGTAGTCCAAATACTCTGAACCTCCCCTTTTAATACTTTATGTGGCTCACCTGTCTGTGAAAGGGATATAACTCTTACTATTTTGCATTAATTATGCATTGAAGATATAACATATTTTTACTGCCCCTATTCCATAGCAATGCAAATTATTGTGAAATGTTATATCTAAAACTTAAAGTATTATATCTAAAGTGAATTGTGTGTGTGTGTGTGTGTTCTTTGTGTATTATTGTTGGTGTTTGTTTGCTTATATCCTTTGCTTCATCTTAGGTATCTGTTATATATTCAATCATCAGTATTTTTAAATTAAACTGAAATAAGATAATTGAAAACAAGGAAATTGTGTAATAAGATGATTTCTAGAAATGCTGATTTTTCCCCAAAAGTAGGAAATAAACAAAATGAATCTTATTTTGTTAACACTTCTCAAAATGATAAAGTTAACAGAGTGTGGAGGATGACAAGTCTGAGCAGTTTTCATCTTCTCAAAAAGTAGCTCCAAAGTTTCTAATGCCATAGAACTGAGAGGGAGCAATGTTATCATCAAAGACAGCTGTGATGTATTTCCTTTTCTCTAGAAATTATGTGGAAATAGGGATGAATCTAATTGTTAAGCTCTCATTAGTGCTATTTTAACAATCTGCTCTCAAACTATAGTCTTAGTTTCTTTTTTCAGTTTATTAAGGCATATATATAAAATAAAAAATTTATATATTTAAGGTATATAACATGTTTTCATACATTTATAGATTATGAAATGTTCAAAAGCAAGGTAATTCACCTATCACCTCACAAACTTATCAATTTTTGTGGGGAGAATTTGAAAGTTATTCTCTGTTAGCAATTTTCAAGTATAAAATGTATTATTATTTAATATAATCACTACACTATATAATATTTAAGAACTTAATCATCTTGAGTAACTGAAACCTTCTATCCTTTGATCAACATCTCCCTATACCCTTCCTTCAGCCACTGGTAACCGCCATTCCACTCTGCTTCTAAGAGTTACATATTTTTTAGATTCCGCATATGAGCTCATGCAGTACATTTTTCTGTGTTAGTCCATTATTGCACTGCTGTGAATAAATGCCTGAAACTGGATAATTTATAAAGAAAAAATGTTTAATTAGCTCACGATTTCACAGATTGTACAGGAAACATGGCTGCGGAGGCCTCAGGAAGCTTCCAATTATGGCAGAAGTCGAAGGGAAAGCAGGCATTTCTTAAATAGCCATGGCAGGAGGTAGAGAGAGAAGGGAAGAGTGCCATACACTTTTAAACAGCCAGTTGTTGTGAGAACTCACTCACTACAATGAGAACGGCAAGGGAGAAATCTGCCCCCATGATCCAATCACCTTCCACCAGGCCCCTCCTCTAAAGCTGAGGATTACAACTGGACATGAGATTTGAGAGAGAACACAAATCTAAACCATATCACTTCCAAAAGCCCTACCTCTAATCAACCTATAAATCTGGGAATTAACGATTCCAACACATGAAATTCTATTGACACATTCACATTCAAATCATAGTAGATTTTTTTATGTGTAGAATGTTGGTTCTAAATCTCATAGCTTTTTCAGATGTGAAGAGAATTTTGTATAATTCAGATAAGATTTTTTGAGGTAAAATGTATCTACTTATGTAATCTAGCATATCTGTGCACCGAACTGTCATGAAGAAATCTTTTTTTGATATTCATCTCTAATGTGTAGGACTTGTAATCCCCCTTACTGCCTAAAGCAATATACCATAGCATTGTCCACATACTTTTGAGCTTCCCTACATCCTGATAGGCACAAGAAAATATGTGTTAAAACAATCTCGCTCTCATAATATTTACAATGTATAATAGTTTGAATTTCTAAAAATATTGATTTAAATGCTTAAGTGTAAGACTGATGAAAATACAATTTAGATAGCCTAAATAACTGTAAATGAATAAAAGCTTTAGCAGATTATTGGAGTCTTCACTGAAAAATAGTACTAAAGGATTATTATAGATAGATGGCTTCCTAGTGTTCACAATAGCGAAGAATGTATGAGTTTAATTAACAAATTATTCTAAATTACTCAGATAAAAATTAAACAGGAAGGGCTTAAGGAACAACATTATATTACCCCATTAGAAGTCCATTTTTTCTGATGATCATCATCTAGGTTAATTTAGTTTACATTTAGTTTACATGGCTTTATTATCATGAAGGTTTTCACGATTCATTTAAAAACTTAGTCTCATAGAATAGTCATTATAAAGAAAAATAAGCATTATATTAATTGTTAAAAATTTCTCTGAAATAAGACAAAATATGAGTGGTGAATTATTTAAATACACAATCTCATGCAAAATATTTGGATGAAAAGCTCAGTGTTGCTGATTCTAGAAGAAAAATTCAATGGATTTTGCTATGCTCAGGTGAGAAAAAAGTCATAGAGAATATTAAGTAGATTGATGAGTGCTTGGAATTACTAATAATGTATTATGTAGATAGGATAATAGTTTTTAGAATCTGTAGTTTGTGAACTATGAGAACAATCATGCTGACGATTATTTTTTAGTTTAAAGCATTGTAGGACAGCATGTAAAGCAGTAATTTAAAGCATAGTAAAATATTTGTAATTGATGAATGTATTTCTATTTTCTATAGTTAAAGAAATGTAGCTATGTACCGCCACAGAAATGCTAATTTATATTTAAAAATTGAATCATCAGAACTTGTATAGAAAGTTAGAAATTACTCTTCTGGTATTATTGAATGTGAATGTGTATATGCAGAAGGTAGACAAGGAGACACAGAGAGAGAGAGGGAGAGAATATGAAATTATTATATGTTAACATTTTACAGTAACATACATGTGATTTAAAGTCCGAGCAGTTGTTAATGGTGCCGTCATTTAACACTGAGTATCCTCAAGGAGTTTCTCCATCCACCTCTGGTACATAAGATGGCATTTTTATTAAATGATCTTTTATAGGCTGGGCGCAGTGGCTCACGCCTGTAATCCTAGCACTTTGGGAGGCTGAGGCAGGTGTACTGCCTGAGCTCAGAAGTTTGAGACCAGCCTAGACAACATGGTGAAACCTTGCCTCTACTAAAAATACAAAAA